>NC_136632.1:7634420-8234420 GCF_933228915.1 Telmatherina bonti | reverse complement strand
TGGAAACATGAGGAGAGATGTTGCTTATTCTTCTATTCATTTCCTATGAAAGTTACATGATTTGGTGAAAACCGCTTCCTTCCTCCAGCCAAGCCACAGACGACATTCACGCACGAGTAATTTCGCCCTTATTCAGTAGACGTGCTCATGGAGGCTTGCTGTGCGACGCAAAAAAGTTGAAAAATGTTCAGCTTTTGTCGCTGTCACACGACAACCAATCAGCAAAGGTTTCATTGATTGTTCAAGTGAAATCATTTTCACCAGGATGTTTAATTGTTTTTAGAATAGAATGAACCCATATTTGTTTTTTTACTTTTTGTAAAGTAGAGTTACCAACAAGATCTCCACCAGTTGGAGCAAAATCTCCCTACTCGCTATTCTTCATGCTTTATCTGTCGCATACTGCAATGAAAATGCCAAAATTTCCTCCAAGATATGACCAAACAAGCGATCTGAGCGTCACATGCCACACTGTCGCTGTCGTTGCTGTTGGTTGCATCCTGTGTGTTTCACCTGGATTGCGACGAATTTTGCCTGTTGCTGTTGTTTGTCGAGTCTTGAGTCATATAAAAAAGAAATCCTTTACTCCAGCCCTTAATGCCCACCTTCCTGCAGTCTTCAGATGCTTCCCTGCTTCAACACACCTGACTGGCTCAATAGCAGCCTTGTGCAGAGATTATCAGAAAACCATTTATTTTTCATCAAGTGTGTTGCAGCAGTGACACATCTAATACCTGCAAGGTACTGGGCCTTGAGGAACAGGGTTGAGGATCAATGATGTAAAGCAGGAATCACCAATCCTGGTCCTCGAGGGCCGGTGTCCTGCAGGTTTTCCAAGTGTCCCAGCTGCAACACACCTGATTCAAATCGATGCGTATTTAGCAGACATGTGCAGAGCTTGTCTGAGCCTCTGACAGAAGTTTTCCAGCAGGGTCACGTAGAAAACCTGCAGGACACCGGCCCTCGAGGACTAGGATTGGTGATCCCTGATGTAAAGGAACAGCAGTCCAGTAAGAAACAAATAGCAATCTCTCAAACCTTTACAGGGAAGAACAGGGCGCCTCAGATTTACTGTGCAGCTGTTCAGCTGAAAACTGAAATACATCACTGCTAAAATACTATTAGTCGGCTTTTGTTATTCATCTGCTTGGGAACGCTGCTGTCTGTGGTAGGAAACATTATCAGGATATACAAATGATTTATCTAGTGTGGATAACCTCCCATATCTTGTAAATTATTACCACCCCTATTCAAAACACATCCAACAAGACTTCCGCGGTGAAAGCTCCATTATGTTGTGGTGAATAGAGGGAGTAAAAGTGTCTTCTCTGTTATCTCAGGAAAGGAGACGACTACCAAGCATTCAGCTATTCTGCATTCATGTGCCAAAATGGGCTTGATGGTAAAGTGTATAAGCGATAAGCGAAAAGAGAGAGCAAGTCATGGCAAAGATCACAAAAGTGACGGTTGTGTAAAAATGCAGCTGTGTGCGAAAGCATCCGTGTGTCTGACTTTCGCATCACTGGAATCTGTACAAAATCTCATTAGTATTCAGAATGAGTGCGTCCTGTTTCCATCATATGCCTTGTGTTCATCCAAGGTTTCTATCTAAGTAAAGCAAAGCATGTGTGTATCCATGCACAGAATCATGCTTTGGAAAAGGAAAAATCATGTCAAGGCAAATAATGAAGCGTGTTAGATTAGCTGTAATTTAATGGAAATGACGATGAAGAAAGATAGCATGCATTTGTTGAGTGCAAGACAAAAATGGAAACCTGTAGATGGACTATAAATGTTTTACTAACACTCAGACTGCCTATTACATAGCACAAACCCGGATTACCAGCAGTTTGCTCAGAAACTTTTTAGAAAGCATTGCATGGAAATATGTTCTGCATATGCACCAGTAATCTATGCAGGAAAAACACAGCTGAGCTCAGCTGTAAAACTGGAAACAGAGATACTTACACAAGCATTATTAACTCGAAGCCGTTGTCATACAAACAGGAAAATGTAGTATCACATTTACAAACAGGAAACTAAAGATGCATGTTTCTTTCAAAACTAAAACTGGTTTGTTGCTTTTAGCACATTTGATCAAGTCAGGCCTCAAGATCCACGATCCTGAAGGCTTTCAATGTTTCCCTGCTCCAACACACCTGACTCAAATTAAATGGGTCCAATAGGCTTTTGAAGTTCAGACATACATTGAAAACTTGCAGGAATGTGGCGCTAGAGGACCAGAGCAGGACACCTCACACTTCTTAGGAAAAGCTATTCTTTACTTGGAAGAATGTGAACAAAGAGCTTGAAGTGTGTCAGTTCAGACTCTCGGGCAGGTCCAGCAGACATGCCTCATAAAACACAAAGCTTATGAGAAGCAAATCCGAAGGGAGTCAAAAAGAGAATAGCTACACATTCTGATGGGATCATCCAGCGCGGGGGTCTGCAGCTTCAGTCCTCGAGGTCACTGTCCTGCAGGTTTTAGCTGCATGTTTCCCTGCTTGTACTTACCTGGCCAAAATAAATGTCTTATTTAGGGCTTCTGCAGAGTGTGAGATGTAATTCCATTTGAATAGGGTCTGTTGAAGCAGGGAAATAACTAAAACTGTTGGGTACTGGCCCTCATGGATGGAAGGTAAATAACTTTGTGCTAAAAAAAAAAGCAGATTGGATAAAAAACTTATATTGACTGGACAAAGTTTGAAAAGTTAAGATATCTTATCACCTGTCCTGTCCTTACAAGCATATCCTAACAACTACATGTACTGTCTGTATATTCTTAGTCTTAAAAGAAAGGCAAGATATGTGAGATCACTTCACAAGTCAGAGTAAATTTATGTGGAACACAGTAAAAGATTAACTTGTTTTTTTTTTCTTAAAGAAAACCACATAATTTCCATGACAAAAGAGGACCTGTGCAAAAGTAAAAGCTAAAAAAGTAAACCTGAGCAGTTTGACAAATGTTTAAATAAAAGCTTTAATTGCTAAAAGGTGAGTCAAAAGAAACCAGAAAAAGTCCTAAAATTTGGTTTTTCACGCCACTTTCTTCAAAACAGACCAAATCGCCTTATCCATCTTACAGCAGCTGCTCGCAAAGGGTGTTTCCCAGGTGTTCCCCAAAATAACCACTAACCAAGAAGAAGAAGAAAATTCAGCTTATTGATTAGCCAACAACGTTAAATGAAAACACCTACAAATCACAATTGTTGTTTATAAAAACTCACAATTATTGTTTTTATTAAGCAAAAAACTGTAATGGAAACGCTGCTTCTAACATTTTCAAACCTTTACTAATGGATTCTTCTGTTTTTCTCTGTAAAACATGAAAACAAGCAGCCTATTATGACGATTAAAAGGAAAATAATTAGTGATATATGTTGTGGTGTTGTAGACCACGTGTCATGCATTATAACCGTCTAATGCACGGCTCCTCATTGTTTAACCCTCTTATACCATGGTCCCACACAGTAAACATTTCATAATGTTGTTGCCAGTTGTCATTAGATTTATCACTGACCATGGTATAAGTTCTAATAATACGCGTCTCAGTGATCAGTTCATCTTGCTCTCAACTATTCACTGCATCATAAAAACAGAATGCATGAGCACTTAAGGGGAACATTTAAAGGCTACGTTCACAGGTTAACACTAAAGCCATGAACCATCATGCTATTCAAAAACTAACTTAGTCATCAGCGTTAACAGCTTCAATCACCTAGCAACCCTGAACCGTGCACAATGTTAATGTCCCAGCCTTTCCCGTAAACAGGGTCTACAATGACAGGACCCAAAAGAGGCCTGTCACACGGAGAGCAGGGAGTCGCAGGCCTGTGTAATTAGAATCAATAATTCATTTTCCCCTTTTCTGCCACTGTTCCATTCAAACAACCCCTCACACACCAACAAGAGCGCTCCCCAAATCTCCTCAGGGTAATTGGACTGGGATTTTTTTTCTTTCCTCTCTCCACTTCTTTTCCTCCACCTGACTAAAATCTCATCAGCTAAATGCAGAGGAGAGCATTCTTCTCGGGGTAATTGTCTTCGACTGCCATGTGAAGCTTTTGATGGCCTTTTCCATGTGCTGGCATTGTTCTTTTGGGCTGTTTCATTTGGGGCAGTAACAAGAATTTCAGGTTCCTGAGTGTGTAGATGCCGGACAATAAGAGTGTTTTGCTGTTCATCCCCCCCCCCCTCTGGTTATAATGAAGCCTATTAGAGGTCTGAATCAGAAAGCTCGCAGTCAGTAAGTGGATGAGAAACAGGACTTAAATTTGCATGTGTACAGCCTGGAATAATTACAGCACATCTCCCATTGCTTCACTTGGATGGTGGATTTAATCATCATCAAAAGAAGAAGCCACTCATTGTGTGAATGTATTCATTTGAAGTCTTGGTGCTTCCTTACTGGCGGTTTTGAGCGAAGGTAATTACAACCCCGTTAATGCAAAGCACTTCGACTGCACGCATTCAAATCCATTTTTATTTCACAGATAGTTTGGGCAATTTTCTTGAGAAATTCATTATGATCATCATGATCGCCTACAGCATGGCCACCAGTACTGTGTTATGGTCATTCATCATAAAACTAACTAAAAACCATTATTATCAATCAGCATTGGTATGTAAGATGGAGTCACTGTCATTATCGCCTTTGTCACAAAATGTAGGACTTGCATCACTCTCGACTTGTGAAGCGAATCACAGGCAGTGTCAAAAATCAGATTGCTCTGGGACATTGTAAAGATCACGGCTACCTAAACATGTCTTTGCTTCTGCACAGGCACACTGCAGCTGCACATTTCTATCTGTGGGTGTCACCCATAGAGACACAGATAATGGTGGTTGTGAGCGGCTTCTCTGTCACTCTGCCATTCCCGTCTCCCTGGCTGGGATTTAATGTGACACTTATAGCTATTGGATGGCTTTAGCCCCTAGATAGCAGGGAACCATGCCTGAATGGAAATGAGATTGTCATCTGTCAGCTACACCCATCAAACCACTGAAAGACTGACAAAGACAGCGGAGGAAAGATTGAGAGAGATACTGGGTGATGGAGAGGAAGAGGAGGGACCCCTTAGATGCCTTTTATGTTGGCCTCTCATAACTGAAGCCTTTATGTGATAACAGCAACACAATCACAATGCAGATGGCACGGAATAAAAATGTGGACAGACGTGAATCATGGGTTGATATCATGCACGTCTTTCTCTCTGTTGGAGTTCCATTTGAGGTGCATGATATAAGAGCTTATGGGGCATGTAAAGGGGACAGAAAAATGACACATTTTCTAAAGCTGGGGGTTTTATACAGTTACATGAGAGCCAGACAAAGGAACCAGAGAGGAGAGGCTGCTATTGTTCTTCTAAGCTTATATGTTGCGCAAGGACAAGTATGTTCCCAATGTTAAAAAGGAACAGAGTTTAATCAGTTTACCAGCAAAATGTTAACAAAGGTTAAGGTTTAGTTGCTTATAAATGTAATTTCCATACTTTGGACATCCAGTCTGTAAAAGAATAATACACAGCAGAAGATGATAAAAAAAAGACAAAGACAAACATTTTACATTGTAGAGAAGCGTAAAGTTGTCAACCAAATTTTAAAAAATGGGACATTATTACATTATAATATGATAGTTTTATTATAAAAACGTAAACTGACTCACATTATACCATGTAGTTTCATGTTTTAAACTGCAAAAAGCAAAACATCACCATGGTAGACCAAACAAAAGATTAAAAAAAAAAAAAAAAAAAAAATAGGAAAATACACCTGTCAGTTTCTTTTTTTTTTTTTTTAAATAATCATGGTTTACATGGTACATTAAAACCGCGTAATGCACGGATCCAAGTTGTTTAATCTGCTTATAACCACACAGTGTACATTTTTTAACAATATATACTTTATACATAGTATAGGAACTACTTCATGTTGACCTGAACGTATTTTTTATGCTAAACAGCCATTTCAGAGCCAGCTGATCTGAACCATTTGCTGATTTTGTCTGAGCATTTTACTTCTGTGCTGTTATGTAATGCAACTTACTTTGAAAAGTGTTTGTTTCTTCCGGGTCGATGGTTAAGCTGGCCTGACAGTGGAGCCTGCATTTCAGGCTCCAGACCTGCTGGAGGTCTGCCTCTCAGTTTGTGCCCTACAATAAAAAGGAAGAAACTGTTCTTTTGGTGTCATCTTGATTTTAGACCCTTCACTTATTGATGAATTCAAAAACTTTTAATAGGTCTGGAATCTTCTCAGAAATGATCGTACAAGCTTTTCACACTTTTCTTTTGAATATTTCTTGTTAATGTCACCAGAAACATCCAGCCTTGCAGGATTTTCAGGTCTGACCAGAGATGCCCTGCTGGTTTCAGGCCCAGACTCTGGTACGATGCTTGAATTGTGTTTGCTCCAAATATTCTGAGAGGAACTGTAGTCAAAGAGTTAATTTTCTGTCTCACCAGCTTAAACCATTTTGCCTATGATGATGAGATTTTGAAATGAAATCAAATGAAAAATACTTTAATAATCCCCAAAGGGAAATTCATAATATATTCTATTATTATTATATACAATATATAATATATATACACAGGAAATATATATATACAGGTAATACAATATATTACAAAGAATAGATTGTTATTATATGATAATATTTTCATGATGACCTCACCATTTATAATGATCTAATTAAGTACCTTTTGGGCAGATTATTGACTGATTGAATTACTATTATTTACTTTCTACAAAGAAACTGAAGTCATTGCGACAGCTGGCCCCTTGTCCACGATTATGAACAGCCAGATATCTGCTTGTAAATCTCGATAATTTTAGTTATAAAGTATAATTATTGTGAGCTCTTTAAATGCAACTTAACTGTTTTGTGTGTCAGAGCGTCCATACAACCCTGTCCTGCAGGTCTAAAGGACAATTTCATGGCTCAGTTTTCATTTTGTTTCACAGCATCAGCCGTGAGACCTTATATAGGAAGATTTGGATCTTTTCTCATGATATTTCATTTACTTAATTAAGCTTAAATGAATTTCAGTCAAACCATTAAACCAGGGATGCCCAGCTCTGGTCCTCAAACGCCACATCCCTGCAGGACCCTGATCTATCACATCTGATTCGCATGAAATGTCTCCCTGCAACAGCTGGTTGTCAAGTTCCGTCCAAACATGTTGACCCATTAATCTGTTTCAGGGGTCCTGCAGGAAACACTCAAGACCTGCAGGACAGCAGTCCTAGATCTACGTTTGGACATCCCTGCATTAAAGCACAGCAAAGCACCATGTGCCAGCTGGGAGAGTCATCAGCTCTTCCCATGAGTCCCTTATTTAAAGGCTGTTTTAGCTCGTATGGAGAAGTGTGCATTGACTAACTAAAAGCAAAACTAATTACATTGACATTACATGGAAAACTTGAACGTTTTTAACATCTGTCTATTTAGCATTGGAAACCTGTCAATCTGATTCCTTTTACCTTTGGCTTTGATAAAAATGCATTACTTATTAAGACACAGTTAAAGTGGAGCTAACAGTTAGCACCATAGCCTCCAAGCCATATGCTTCCCCACACAAACTATGCATTAAACAAATATATTACTTTCCTAAAAGACCAGCCAAAAGGGCCTTATCCAATCCTCTTGAAGGTGATAACAGAGGGGTTGTGGGAGGCCAGTGAGCCAAAATCAAATTAGCATCACAATAAATCAGCAGTGGAGAGACAGCAGTCAGAGTAAAGGTGAGGGAAGAAGGCCATGGATTTTCTGCCACGGGGGCAACTTGCTGTCACTCAGCTGCCTATTGGAGTGCTGTATACGAAGAACAAAACCACAAAAGGGACATATACGCACGGGCGCACACACATGCACATGGTGAATAAACTTGCCAGTAACAAGGGCACACACATCCATGCATTGATTCCTCAAAAATAAGAAATCACTGAATGTGGCCGACTTCTCCGACAGGACGCTGATCGATATGGATGTCCTGACTTACAGCCAGAGCAGAGATTACTAACAGAGTTGGTGCTTTGAGTTGCATTTAATGTAGCCACTTACAGAAGAATACATGCACAGACACCCCCCCCCCCCCCCCCCCCCCCCACACACACACACACACACATATATATATATATATATATATATATATATATATATATATATATATATATATAAATATATATATATACCAGTTGGTAATTAGTCAGCCTGACAGAACATCCCATGGCAAGTAAGGACAAGTACAGCTGAATTAGACGAGAGAAGCTACTCCTGCAAACATGCACACAGTCACAAACTTACCCACAGTCACCAGGGAGAGACTCTACACGGTATGAGGGCCTAATTAAGACACTGAGATAATTGGTGGTGGTGGGGGGGGGTGGGGGTGGTGGGGGGGGGGGGGGGGGGGGGCTGTATATGTGTGTGTGGCTGTTTATTTCAAAGAGATCTTCCATTACTCAAAGCAACATCACATGTGCACGAACCCCAACAGTTTCCCGTAGGGAGTTGGACAGAGAAGGAGAAAGGTACTGCGGGGGGAAGCTAAAGGACAGCAGGCCATGGAAAAACACATATAGAGGGTATACACTGATGGGATATGTGCCAAATTTAGCAAGAGAGAGGCAGTCTGAGAGGTCACCGAAAGGGAGAGGAGGAAAGGGAGGGGAGAAAAAAGCGAGAATGGCAGATGAAAAATGAGGCTAGCTTGCAGACAGGCCTCAGATGACACCACACGCTCCCAACGTGGAAGAGCCTTGGGGTTACACGGGGAATTTTGGGTAATGCGGTCCGACGTGCCACAGCTCAGTGGCCCTCTGACTGGCTGCTCTGCTCAGGATGACAAGCTCAGGGGGGGTCAAGATGGAGATTCCTGATTGGATGTGGGCTTCCTGGAGGCAGCACATGAGATCCCGGCTTACGTAGGTTTGTCCTCAAACTAAGGTCGATAACCAGCTGGAACAAAGCTGCTCCGGATTTATCAACATTGAAAAATAACAAGGCTCCATTCAAATGCTAAAATTGGACAATTCATCATCTAACAGATTCACTGTGACTCAACTACTGCCCATCTGAAACTACGATTTCACTCATCATCATCATACAGAAGGATGTTTCTGTATAAATGTTCCAAAAACAGAATCATCCAAATATAAAGAAAGTACTTGTAGATTAGCCAATAAAGGACAGGACAGGACCTAAAAACACAGCCCATGCAATGAGGTGGGGGGGAATTAAGGGGCAACAGGCACATTCACGATTCACACCACTATAGTTCGGGGAATGAGGATCAATTAGGAGGAGGAATTCCAAGAACTGTTGCACATTCGTTTAGTTCGATCTGCTTTCAACACTTCAATTTACTGAAGCGGACCAAATCGCCAGGACAAGGTCACAAAGTTACAGAAAATGCTTTCTTTGCGCGAAAAAAACAGAAGCAGGAAGAAGAAGAAAACCCAGTTCATCAATTGGCCAGGACCAACAATGAAATCCCACCTCTTCAGCCAGAAATAAACCATGGAGCAAAGCCAAGTTTGTGGGTTTCTGTTTTTAGTTTTCACACAGAGTCGTCCAGTATGAGCAGGAATTCTCCCAATCCCAAAGTCAAACCAATATCCACAGAGATAAAAGAGATAACTGGGATTCCCTTATGAGTGAATCAGCTTCTGATTGAGTACCACTGACAGCACAATAAAGTTTACTCTACAGTCTATTTACACCCCTTAGTTTAAGGCAAAATAGTCCTTTCTCGTTTGAAGACGGAGCACGGTTATACTGGTACCATATTGCTCCCAAAGAATCCATTTCTCTGCAGCCTGCTGGCCGTGAAAAGAGAAAAGGATGGCATCCAACTCCACAGGCTCTGGTGGAATCTAAATTCCAGTAAGCATGACACTCAGAGAAAATAATGAATTCACACAGCTAACCCTGCAAACCAGCACAGAAGACATGAAGTGTTAACTTCCACACATATCAGTAAAATCAGTCCATTGGTGTGTTGGTGCTGCTGTCATTTTTTTAACCTTCATGTCAGATGTTGTGGTTAGTAAATGTTAACACAACAGACTCAATGAAAATAAACATGTCAACTTGCAGATCAGTGGTATCAGATTTGGGGGCCGGGGAACCCAGTGAGGTCCAGAGTTACAGCAGAGGACTCCACATAAAACATAGTTTTTCTGTTGTTTGTAAAACAAGGAGACATTTGTGAAATTAAAATCATGCAAAGGATGACGATTATAAACAAACATTTTAACTAAAACGAAAAACTGATTAAATGAAATAAAAGTATTTGTAACAAGTGCAAAAGATTGTTTTGTTTTAATTATATCTCCTCATCTTTTTGATCTATATTATTAACTCTTTCATGCATAGTGGTCTCTATTGTGGACACCTGCTTTTTTCTTGCATACTCATGAATAAAGACAGTATATTTGTCAATTAACCACTTCAGTGTACGTTAGTGAGTCACCAAATACAAAAACACTCACTGAAGAATAAAAAAGAATATATAACTGAACATAAATGCATACATTGTAGTTATGCAAGTTTGTTTTTACAATAAATAGGAAACAAAACAATACAACTTTTACAAAATATTTACATCATATAATTATGATATATTATTTTACAGAATATTTAATTGATATTTTATAGAATAATATGTAGAATACATGAAAATAAACCATGATAAATTCAAAATGTTACTAATGAATCAAGTATCATTGCATGTGCATGTAGAGGTAAAATACGATATTTTAAAAATGTTGCATTGTTTTATTATTAATGCAGGCATAAAAAGTTTAAAAATTATGCAAAAGGGGCAAAACAGATGACATTTAAGTCTATATTATTATAAAAGAATACTTTTTCACCTGTGTCTCCTTTCCTGTGAAAGCCCTTCTCCCCTCTCAGTGATAAACATTTGCAGACATGTTTATGTCAACAACATAAGACACCTTCCAGATTTCTGCTAAAGCTTCACCAACGTTTACCGGCACAGCCATCAAGCACAGGGAAGGATATTAGCTTAATGCAAGGCATGATAAATTGAAAAGCAGAGAGACCTGTGGCCCCCACTGCATTTAGATACAGGATGAAACCTCATCAATATGAAATGGGTGTCCATTGGTTGCGATTTCATGTATCATGCATTAGCTAGCATCTTAATCTCCATAAAGATGACTCAATCATAATTAGGTTTTCCCCATGATGCGTGCCTGATTTGGCGTTCCACCTCCTCAGTGTGAGTTTGAGGTCATATTTCTCTGCTGACTTCAGGGAATTGTTGGGGTCCCATCCCTTACCTCCCCTTATCATAGGAATGTATCCAACACCGCCACTCTGGCTCCATTTCTCTCTGCGTCAGATATGAATGGTATCTTTATGGAATGAGCCAGCTGATGGCGGATCCATCTCCTGTGATTAACATTTCCAGCCCAGGAACCGTCTGCGGCTTCAATTATCACTCGGGAGCCCACCTATTGTTCATTTGGCATGCACCTGCTAAGTGAAAGTTTATACCTTCACCAGTGTGCGTTAGTGCACATCAATTATGCATGTGGCAGAAATGACATATTTATGTATTCTGATAATTACATTTTTAGTATAGCAGATGTCTGGCTCATTTATAGCAGTTAATGAAAATGAATGATGGCCATTTTTTCTCGGGGAACTTCACAAGAGTGTTGAAAATAGGAGGAAGGGACTCAGTTGTGCATGGGTGAGTTGTCTGTGTCCTGAATGGAAATGATGTCTGCTTTATTGATTGGGGAAGCTTAAATAACATGAGCTGTAATTTCATTGTAGGCATCGTGATTAATTTACATGGTAAGACGCTAAGTGCCGTGTTACAAAATAGCTGCTAGCATACATCCGCTGCATGTGAGGTTCATTAATGTGGTGAGAGACCATGCAGCAATTTAATGCATTCCTTATTTCTCACTCCATTTTCTCAGGCTACGAAAGCTGCAAAATGTACCAGTTCATTCACATCTACAGATCCTGCAGCACTCTTTTATAACCACAGCCATGTGCTATAAAAGGAACAAACTGGGGCAAAGTTGTGCGGAGAAGGAATCAGCAGGAAAATGCTCGACATTCTCTCAAATTCATCATGGCATTTTGTCTCGGGTCTGACATGTGAAAAGTGAGTCACCGGCTGTGAGTGGCATCCCCGCATGACAAGCCCAGGAGAGAATTGACAGCAATACAAATGCAATTTGTTGGGTTTTTCCTGAAAAAGTGTTGCATTTACTGTCCAGTCATTTGTACCCATGCGGAACTCATCGTCACATGCTTGTGGGAGAGTGACTCCACGCGCTAATGAGGTGGTCACATTTCCGGAAATCTCTCTTTTTTTCAGCCACCCACCACAAGAAGTAAAGATAAAAAATAAAAAAAAATCACAAGGGTAATATCATCATAACAGGCTGCAGCCTCTGTACGCTGGAGCCCTCTGACACAATCCCTGCTTTGAACCTTCCTGTCATCAACACTGCAAATGCTCTCACATAACAAGCACTTCCTATACCCAGAGGTGTGTGAATTATTTGGTGGCCATTAGGAAGACTGCTGTGATCCTGGAATAAGGACTGTTGTTATCAGCAAAGATACTTCTGACATCCACTCTAAATGCAGATTTTATGAAGTGTTTGACAAGTGCAAGGAGACTTACTAGTGAGGAACAGCTGCGACTATAATGAAATAAAAACACGACAGTACTTCAGTTCCTCTCAGCTTCTTAACATGCTAGCAGGCTAAAAGGACTCCTTTTTAAAATGGGTTTTAAATTTTCGTGAATGCAGTCCTCACGTCAGATTATTAGCATTTGTAATAAAAGTTCTCTCTCCATCCTACTTCTATCATCACTCTGAGCCACACCAATAAACTTTTCCATGTGATATGTTGATAAAGTTGATGCTTTGGTTCATGCTGGTTTTATAAAGACGCTCGGTGATTAGATATTCTGAATGCAGCCTTATGTGTGAAACTAGTTGGATGAGAAGTGAAAAATTAAACCCGGCTCCCTGGAGTTTGGGCCAACACTTCTGTCTGAGCTTAGTTAAGTTTACTGAGCTCGTGCATCACATCTCCCCCCCCCCCCCCCCCCCCCCCCCCCCCCCCACAACCCCCACCCCGCATGGGCACAGAAAAGTGTGAAAACGAGCGCGATGTTAACGAGACAAGCGCGAGCTGTCGTGACATCTCCAGATTTTTGGGATCTTTCCACTCTGATATGAGTGCTGCGTTGTTGACTTGTTTTGAAGGCTGGCAAAGTTAAGGGCATATGTAAATGATTACTGATCAATACCTGCCAGAAACCCAGCCTCGGCTCGAGCTTCAGTGCATTCCTGTCAGTCAAGCGTGGACTTCGGCCTTAAATTGAAAATCCAATACTTGTTTATGGAGCTCCAGATATTGTGATTAATTAAATTTTCGTCACGCTGACAGTCTTTCACGTCTTTTCCCCGCTGGTGATTCATGTGGTGGGAAAATAGAGTCCATCTTCTGTGATGCCTTTCATTTACTCACAGAAGTCTTCCATAGCTTGAGGAAAGGTGGGGGAAAAAGATCCAGAATGAAAGACGCGTCGAAAAGTCTTTCTTTAAAAAAAAAAAAAAAAAAAAGAACAACATAAAGATTAGAAAATGGCAGGTTGGTGTGGAAAAATCTAATAGAATGTATGCAAAGAAGCTCAAAGATTGCAGCACAAACGCAGATAAAATATTTATGACATGGATCACAGGAGTTCCCACACCGAGTTCCTAAGTGAACTGATGATTGACTCGTTTATAATCATCTTGGTCATCTATGGAGCAACACAGACAAGGACAGAAAAAGGACTTTCAACAAAGGAGTGATGTGTGATAAAATGCGAATGACTCACACCGAGCTAACAAACAGCGGCAGCACACAATGCTGTCCAAGTAGTTGCCTAATTTGACGAGGAAATTAACACTCCGAAACGAAAAAATTTGCATAAATTAAGCTAAACAGCGTCGATTAAAAAAAGAGATTCTGAATCAGACTATTAATCAAAACCTGTAAGTGGCTGTGGCTGATAACCCTTCAACATAATAGTTTTCAAGTGCAGTTTAGTCATCAGCCTTTTTCTCCCTGGTGTCTCTGCAGCCTCGATGTTTCCACTGCAACCTGTTGCCTTGGAGACAGCAGCGATCCAAAATAGTTGTGTTAAGGCAGTAATAAGCAGATGGACAATGTTTCATTTGCTTTCTGTTAATTGAAGACTGTGCCAAAGCCGTATTTGTTTCCTGACTCACTCAGACTTAATTGTTTTCATATGAACACTTTGATAGGTGAGAGGCTTATCCTGTCATACAAACATTATCTTGACACCAGCCACCAGTTTATATCTTGCCTTCTACGCCAGTAAGACAGCCAATTATTCTTTACAGGCATCACCTTGGACGTCACTTCAATTACGACCGCTTGGAAAGCTGTCAACTTGGGCCAAAGCCACTAATGACAGACAGGAAGTCATTACTTTGCTACTGTACTGTTGGTGATTAACTTAACCAAATTGCAACTAGTTATTATCTGCTAATTAAGTCTGTCAGAATTCAAACCTCGCTTTATATCGTTGCCACCACTTCCACCAGCTTTCTCTTCCTTCCTGTACAGTATCGTCTCCGTTTGAGCCCTAAATCTTTCACTGAGACTCTGCAGAGCATCGATCACCGTGCTTCTATAGCTTTTTTCCCTCTTTTCACACCATTTCCTCCACTTGTCCCACAATTTCTTAGCACAAAGTCCTCTGAGGGAGTGAGGGAATAAGCAGGGAACTGATGGATGAGCTGACCAGTACCTACCATTTCCCAAATCCCATCCTGGGGACCTTAAAAGCAATGGGGATGAAAAGAGGAAGCTGCTCTGCTGGTATCAACCTGCCCGCTGCCGTCCCCTGACAGATAGCCCAAACCACTTTTCATAATTACAGACTTGTTACCGGCAGAGAGAGAACAAAGCAGACCTATGGGGAAGTCGTCCCACTCCACATCTCTCGGTTTGACCCTCCTCTGGCTACGGACACCATTATGGGAGCCCCGAAAATGTTTCCCCTGTTGTGTCTTTTTCAGCAAGACAGGCATCAGTCATCAGACTTTGGCTCCAGGACAACCCCGTTATGGTCAATGTCAGGCAGTTCTGGCCGACAGCTCCGGACCTACAGATTGATGCTGGTGTGTTGATAAATGCCGGGGCGGACCTGCCCAGGTTAGTGGAGGCCTGACAGCCTCATTGATAAATTAAACACACGACTGTATGAAATGCATCAATCGTTCAGGTCCTCTTTTAGCTTTCTTTTTTCGTCCTTCAGCGTTCCCCTGAGCTAATCTGACATGATGGCTTATAGAAATGTTCACTTTAAAGCTTTAGGTTTTCGCTTGTTTTACCTTTGTCCACAGATATCAGTATTGGATTAAAATTTAGCTGCTACTTCAGATTGGAGAAAAAACAACAACAAGCTTTTCAAAAGTTGCTTTAGGCACTGGAGTGGAACTTCTTGTTAAACTCTGAGCCAGTGTTTTGTTCACTTTGATGTCTTGGTTCACCAGTATCAAATTTACCTCAGTGGATTTAGGAGAAACTGAGCCAAAAGAACCTTCTTAGAGTCAAACTATCAGCTGTTTCAGCTGATCAGGTCTACCGCAGTAAATTAGTAGCCTATATAGGTCATAAACACCCTTTTGGCATTCACCATTGTTATTTGATCAGCGTTAACAAAGCTGATCAAATAACACGGCAATTCGAGCAGGAGCGTAGCAAATCTCAGGCCTTAGACCCAATCCATCAGGGATCCAGACAAGACGGGAGGAAGGGTGTCAAAAGAAATTAAATCAAAGGGAACAACACATGGGCTGCGATGGAGAGATAACGTCCACACACCCTCCCCATATGCACAACCCCCTTCACATTCCCCTCTGCCGTCTCTCCTACCAGACAGATGGATGCACTCTTGAAGAGGAGTCCGAGGAAACTTTTAATGAACAAGAAGCAGGCTGAGGGGCTTTTTGAATTATCTCATGGTCGATAAGCACCCCACAGTGCAAATGGCACAGCGAAGGGCTTTGGTCAGATAAACAACATCTTTTCAGAGGGAGAACAGAGGAAGGAGCTGACACTCAAGGAGAGATTAGCGGGGTCTCTTTTCAGGGCTTGTCAGGCCCACTGGACAGGAATCGAAACTGTGGAAGAGAGCTCGAAGAAAAGAAGGGAGGGGGGCAACAAAAAAATGTCTTATTTCAGAAAGGCTTTTTTTTAACCTTTATTTTTAAATTGGTACGTGCCAGAGAAACACACTGCTTTTCAGAACAAGTTGTAGGGCCAAATTATTTTTCTTCTAAAGTGGATTTGACAGCATTTTTACTGTGCTGAGCAGCACCCACAGCTGTGGTATACACAACACTGTCCTTTGCAAATACCAGAAACGAACTAAGACTTCAAATATTGGGGTTAAAATTTAGTCAAAGGTTTGGCATTTGTTGCCATCAAATTCTGCCATGATGTGATTTTGATTTGATTCAGGACCCAGTGATCAATATCAGACTAAATATATATGTATATATAAGACACACACTGCTAAAAAAAATAAAAAAAAATAAAGGGGAACACTTTAACAACACAATGTAACTCCAAGTCAACCAAACTTCTATGAAATCGAACTGTTCACTCAGGAAGCAACACTGATTCACAAAATATAGGCAATTGGCAAGACACACCCAATAAAGGAGTGGTTCTGCAGGTGGTGACCACAGACCACTTCTCAGTTCTGATACTTTCTGGCTGATGATTTGGTCACTTTTGAATGCTGGCATTGCTTTCACTCTAGTGGTAGCATGAGACGGAGTCTACAACCCACACAAGTGGCTCCGGTAGTGTAGCTCATCCAGGATGGCACATCAATGCAAGCTATGGCAAGAAGGTTTGCTGTGTCTGTCAGCATAGTGTCCAGAGCATGGAGGCTCTACCAGGAGACAGGCCAGTACATCAGGAGACGTGGAGGAGGCCGCAGGAGGGCAACAACCCAGCAGCAGGACCGCTACCTCCCTCTTTGTGCAAGGAGGAACAGGAGGAGCACTGCCAGAGTCCTGCAAAATGAGCTCCAGCAGGCCACAAATGTGCATGTGTCTGCTCAAACAGTCAGAAGCAGACTCCATGAGGGTGGTATGATGGCCCGACGTCTACAGGTGGGGGTTGTGTTTACAGCCCAACACCGTGCAGGACGTTTGGCATTTGCCAGAGAACACCAAGATTGGTAAATTCTCCACTGGCGCCCTGTGCTCTTCACAGATGAAAGCAGGTTCACACCGAGCACATGTGACAGACGTGACAGTGTCTAGAGATGCCGTGGAGAACGTTCTGCTGCCTGCAACATCCTCCAGTATGACCAGTTTGGCAGTGGGTCAGTAATGGTGTGGGGTGGCATTTCTTTGGAAGGCCACACAGCCCTTCATGTGCTCGCCAGAGATAGCCTGACTGACATTAGGTACCGAGATGAGGTCCTCAGACCCCTTGTGGGACCATATGCTGGTGCGGTTGACCCTGGGTTCCTCCTAATGCAAGACAATACTAGACCTCATGTGGCTGGAGTGTGTCAGCAGTTCCTGCAACACGAAGGCATTGATGTTATGGACTGGCCCGCCCGTTCCCCAGACCTGAATCCAATTGAGCACATCTGGGACATCATGTCTCGCTCCATCCACCAACGCCAAGTTTCACCACAGACTGTCCAGGAGTTGGCGGATGCCTTAGTCCATGTCTGGGAGGAGATCCCTCAGAAGAACATCAGCCGCCTCATCAGGAGCATGCCCAGGTGGAGGCCACACACACTACTGAGAATCATTTAGACTTGTTTAAAGGACATTACATCAAAGTTGGATCAGCCAGTAGAGTGTTGGAGCAGGGACACATTGAACTGTGCAGGATGGCAACCCTTATGGCTTAGCAGACATAAACAGCACAAATGAAAAACAATTTTTAAGCTCAGCAGGAAGTAACAAATTAAAAATAAACATATAAACACACTGAGAATGTATATGTTGCTAGTTTTCTCCAGGAAACTTTAAAACTCTAGTCTCCTTTCTTCTCATCACCAGTTTGTTTGTTCACCAGTACACCAACAGACTCGGCCAAGCAATCTCATGCTAGTCTAAGACTGCTCCAGCTCATTTGGATGGGAAAAATTACCTTTATCTGCTTCACAGAGAAACTAACTGGAGCCACACCACACCTGCAGGAAATCTTCACTGCTGCCACTCTGCTTTGCCACCACCACAAACACTCTGCTTACTGGTTAGAAACTTTTATCTGAAGAACTTCTTCTGGAAGATCAGCCAGTACATCATTCTATCTTTTCTCCCAGAAACCAATCACATAAGGAGGATCCAACTTATCTGTTCATGATTTCTTCCATCATGTTACAGATTAATGGTTTAAAAAAGAACAATAAATAAACCACTATTCTCAACTTATCCTCTCCAGTCTTCCTGGATTCATCCTGACTTTAACAGATTTTCCATTTAAAATTATTCACTAAAGCTCTAAACTTTTATCAAATCAAGAGACAATACGTGAAGATAATCTCTGTAAAGATCAACTCTGATATCAATGAAGCAGAGCAAAATTAGGAAGGGTTAAGGATCTACATGTATATGGAGCTTTAAAATATTCACGTCATGTAATAATGAAGAACATTTGTATTTGTTGACATTAAACGCTATTAGCACTTTAATCAATAAATAGGTGCATCAGTATAGTCTGATGCAGTGTCACACCCCCTAATTTTACCAAGATCTCTGTTTATAATATATCTGTAAGGTGATACAGATACCGATCAGTGTGACCTATTACACTGATCGGTGTTTGTAGAAACATTACTGCAGAGTAGGAATATTCCCACGTTAGCATCCCATATAATCAGTATTTGTGTCCGGGGATCATTGCTCGTGCCGGATGACCTTTTGGGAGGGCTGTCACATTCTCCCTCTGATACCCTCAGATCAATTTAGGAGTTCCATAGCAAGCGTGGCAATTGCACCAAGGTTAAACATCAAAAGTAGGGTTGATCGATTTGCTGGTGCACAGCCATGCATTGCAAACAAAGCAGCAGGATGGTGTCCCAGGTGTCGCAACCACGAGGTGGAACTCAACACAGTTTTTCTTCACATATGTGTTAATGTGGGCTTTTCTGAGAAATACAAGGGTGTAAATCAGAAACAGGTTTTCTTTTTTTCTTTTAGAAAAATACTTTTTTATTTTCACTTTACTGATATATTATTCCTGTGTCAACACACACACAAAATGTAAAGTCTTCATCATGCATCCTGCCAATATCCAGAAATGTAAAGCCACTCTGGACACAAAACTAGTAAAGCCTGTAGTCGCTCATGCTGCCATGATTTTTTCCTATTTTTACCCACCCTTTTTATTTTGGATGTCGTCGATTCAGATGAAAAATGCACACCGGCTTCAATGCAGAGAACATTTCTGCCTGTAAATCATCCAAAAGCAGAACAAAACATTTTAACATATGTACATATTTTCTCATCGACTTTCATATGAATGGGCCATTTATCAGCTTTATATAAAAAAATGCAATAAAATAAAAAGTAAATTGCAACAGTATTTGGGTGAGTCATGAAGGAGATCAGTGAATGAGAAAAAGCAATATCACCACAATGGAGTCTGTGCCTTTAAATCAGATCTGCTGCCATTCACTGCATTGCAGATAAATTAGGCCACTAGAGCCACCAGTCGTGCACTTCAATCCCCCCCCCCAAGTCGTGTTAATTACATAAAGTTGTCCGCACAATGGACACCCTCCCACTGGGAATTACAACAGCAAATGTCAATCCCAGCAAAACCTGTTTAACTGTCTTTTCTGTGTGTACAGTTTAGATGCAAGTGTGTGTAGCCCAATGTAAGTGGTGAAGCTTGCTGAGATCAGCCTCAAGCATCCTTGCTGGGCCTTAAAATCTTTATTGACCTGTGAAGGTGAGTGTTTTAATGACCTCTCATAAGCAGGAGTGGGGGGTGTGGGGGGGGTATACTGTGTAGTTAATGTGGCAAATGGGTTGCACCCTTAACTGAGCTGAGCTCTGCACATCAGGTCAGTAAAGGTGCACTGATGATTTTTGAAGAAGCAGCAAATCAGAGGTTCATGACTGCATCACTAATGTTTCATATACACAGTGTTATTTTAAGGTTAAAAAAAAAAAAAAGAAAAGTAAAATGGAAATTTTGAAACGGCAGAAATGCAAATAAAACTGATGCAAATAAAGCTGAAGCCCTTTGACTTCTCCTTGTTTTCATTCCCCCAAAGGAGACTAACCCACAGTCTTCCTCAGCAAGCAGTGAACATTAACTGTCAACCCGGATTTGCGATTTTACCAAAACAAACCTCTATCTTCACAAAAACCCCGTTAGGCCCCCGTTAGACACCCACAGATGAATCTGTTAGAAAATCCCTTAGCTTGGAAAACAGGCGAGCAGAGAGCGCACTCGCATTCCTAAGGAGCTATCCGTCATTATGATCTGAGCACATGCCAGAAACCGGTGATATACAAACATAATATCATTTGCAAGAGCTTATCATGCATGAAATATAATTTTTCAGGAAAGCGAGAGGTGTGAAAAGAAAAAAAAAGGGAAAACATAACATTTCTTTGGATTGTTTCCAGTTTTTTAAAGCAATTTGTTTAGTTGCTACATTTTGGTAATAGGCAGAGAGTAATGGCATGTGGAAGTTAATCAGAATGATGAAGATGTCGGGAGAAATGATGCAAATGTGTGTGGATTACATGAACCATGCCGAACGTTTTATCTGAACAGATACTCGTGCAGTAATCAGCCATACAGAGATGAAACTATGGATACAAGGTAAATGCTCATTTTGAGATTTGTTTTGGATTAAAAACAATGGTATGTGTTTTTGTAAGTTTATGCACTTTGGATGGATTAAAAAAAAAAAAAAAAACAGCTTTATCTGATATGAATCCCAACTATTTCAACCAGTGGCTACAGACCAGACACCCCAACATCTCCCATTATAAATGTCCTTGAAAGACCATTATTGGCTCACCCCAACAAGCAAGTGGCCACCCTTCAGGACCCAATTAGTTTGCATCTCATAAAGGGTTAGGGGTTGAATGTTCCCTCTACCTGCTTTAGAGAGTCCAGTCTCATCTGAACCAATCAGATGGCACTTTGTTCATTAAATTCTTGGTGCTTTAGATACAGTTCAGCCTGGTGTGTGAGAAGATCCATAAATTCTAGGTAAATGCCTTCACAACCACCTGGATTTATGACTACCTAGCAAAAAGTCTGTTACAGCTACAGTCCTGGGATTGGCTCCTCCTCATCACACCACCGTCATCTGCATCATTGAGAGGCCACCCTCAGAACCAATCACAGTTCTATACGTCTCCACTTCACAATAAAAGAGCTGCAACTCATCCATTTAGTGGCAGCTGTGTTCTGGATACAGCTTGCCCACTTTGAGACTGGTTGTTGTTGTGAAGAGCCTTTAATGGCTTTTGTGCATTACTGATCAGCAGCACTGGAGCACCACAAGGGACTGTATTCTTACCACCTCACTTCACACTGTACACCTCAGACTTCCAATACAACTTGGAGTCCTGTCCGAAATACTCTTGATTACTCTGCAGCTGGGCTTCTGTCTCCCTGTGATAGACTGGTGACCTGTCCAGGGTGTAACTTACCTTTCACCCAATGATTGCAGGGATAGGCTCCAGCTTCCCCTCAACCCTTGATTTTACCAACCAGTACAGAAGATGAATGAATAAATACTCTCCAGTTGTGGGATGTATCAGTGATGGATAAGAAGCCACAGAACAGAGAACTGGTCAGTTTGTGGTTTGGTGCAGAAACAATCACCTCCCCTTGAACACAAACAAAAGAGATGACTGTTGATGCCAGAAGGAACAAGAGTACACTAAACAGTTTACATCCTTGCAGAAGAGGTTGAGGAGGAATACTAGTGCCTCGGAGTTCAGCTCCAGAACAGACTGGACTGGAAATGCAACTGAGGCATCAACAAGTACGGACAGAGCAGACTCTGTTTCTTAAGAAAGTCAAGATCATGAATGATGTTGCACAGCTTCTGTAAGTCATCCAAAAGGAAAGTTGTGGAAAGTGGAATTAGCTTTGTAGCATCAGAACCTTAACAAGACTGAACGAAGAGATCAAGAGGGCTGGTTCTGTGCTGGGGAAAACTGGTGCCGCTGGAGCTGATTGTCCAGAAAAAAAAAGCTGTACAAGCTGCTGAAAATAGTGGAATTCCTCACATCCTCTACACAACCCAGTGAAGAAACAACAGAGATGCTTCTTCAACTCCACTGCGAGACTGAAAGGTACTGAAGATCACTCCTGCCAGCAGCATCACCCTCTGGAACAAGAATATATTTTTCTTTTATTATTTCTTATTATTTATATTCATTTAAAAAAAACTACTACATTTAAATTTCCTGTTAGAATAAACACTTTTTATTTCATAATAATCCCACTATCCTACTTTAAATGCTGTGCAAGTCAGCTTTGCACAGCCAAATAGTGCAAAAGATATCAATGAGTCCTTCAAATCTGCGTTAGTGCTGCTTCTGTGGTTTTAGGAGGTCAAGGGGAGCTGGGCACAGCAGGGTGTTATGAGCACTGTGGGAAGAGTGCAAAGTACCAGAAGAGGTCTGAGGAAGGGCAGCTCTTGATTAAGACCTTTCTACTACAATGCTTATTTGGAATTTCCACCTGCACAGCGCTGCTTTACCACAGCAAGTTTAGAAGTATTGGCAACCTTGTTACATTTTAGCTTTGGGTCAAAAGCAGGGTGCAGCGGCAGGTGAATGCAGACTGCTGTGCTGGTAGTTTCTGTACAAGGAAAAAAAAAAAAAAAAAAAGCAAGCTAAAAAGGTTTAGTTGTGTGTTTGTTTCCAGCAGTGTATGTTGTGTGTTTCTGTGTGTGTGGGATGGTTTATTGAGGGTATCACATCACACACTGTACAAATAATGAATTCTAAAGCATACCAGAGCAGAGGAGTCCTTCCCTTTCACCATGCTTGCATCATGTCATACCAACAGACTAAAGGTGCAGCCATAAAAGATTCAAAGGCACAGCGAGGAAAAGCCCAAAGTTCCATGTTGGAGGAGTGTATTTGCTAAAAAGATCAAAGTTAACATCACACGCTGATCTTGCCTGACAAATGGCATCGTTAGTCCATCACGAGTTCCATGATTCAGTGTTCAATCTGTACATTTTCACTACAACTACCATAGTAGTTGTACCATCAACACTCTGAAGTGTCGTCATTTTATCACAAAGCACATCTATGACTCAATGTTCACTAAACCTGTGGCAGCAGGACAGGTGGGATAGACTCTGATGTGCTAACAGATGATACCTAAACTCCACTTCAGTGGAGTCCATCCAAGCACTGATACCCAGTCAGGGCTCAGCAGCGCAGCCTGATGGACCCCCCCATGGGAACACGAGTGGCTGCCCAAGCATGGCAGACTGGGAGAGAGAAGAGAGGTAAGGAATTCAGCTAAGGAGAGAAAGACTGGATCAGAAAAGTCAAGAGGGAGAGGCGGCGCTGGAGAGTGACGGGGCCCACGTGTAAGACAAGATATGGTTTGTTAACTTGCTGCTCTGCAGAAACACTGAAAAGAGGACGGTAAAGCGGGGGGAAGGGGAAAATCATGACGCCGTCAGAGGAGGACTTTTCACACAGAGAATGATATGGAAACAAAACCAAAAGTGTGATAAAACAACAAAACCCACTTGTTTGTGTTTTAATTACATTTATACGATTATCTTTTTTTTCCCAATTCAATTCAAATTTATTTGTACAGCGCCACTTCACAACAATGTTGTCACAGGGCACTTTACATACAAGTCTCAACATACACATCATTTCAAGCCACTTCATACATATCCTATGATAGAAACCAACTGAATGCATCGAGTCATGACTTCGATCCAATCCCCCATCCTGAGCATGCATGCGGCGACAGTGGGAAGGAAAAAACTCCCCTTTAACAGGAAGAAAACCTCTGGCAGAACCCGGCTCACGGAAGGCAGCCATCTGCCTTGACTGGTTGGGGTGGAGATGACAAGAAAGACAGATCAACATGTACAATTGTACCACCATTTTCTTATAAAAACATCCAAACATGCCTGCTGTAGTTCACGCCACAAGTAAGGATTGTGTGTAATGTTAAACAAGATATTGAAATATTTTACAATTTTTTGGTTTCATATTGAACTTTGGACAGAATTCAGACCATAATTACTATAACATGAGAAAAAATAAATCCTATTTTATCAGAGGTCAACGACGTTCAATCAGGTGTTCAATATGATGAACAAGTAGCTTTCATCGTCTCAAAGATAAAAGCTAAAAACACGCTTCCTGTCAGGTTGTTGTGTAGTCTGATAGACCTATCGGAGTGTGACTTTACAGTGCCATGAAGAAAACTCATCAGCTTAATCCAGAAGAAACTGGATGATGTTGCAGGTGAGCTGCACACTCAGTTAGCGAATGTTAAAAAGCTGTTTCTCGCCGCAGATTCACGCACAGAGCTTTACAGGGTTGTATGTAACCTTCACATTGTCATTATGTACCCAACTGGAAAATCCACAGTATTGTTCTGCAAAGCAAAGTCGTGCCACCACAGCACACTGCTGAAAACCTCATGAATGTTATTTTCAACGCCTTCTGAGCACTGGGGACTAAATGGTAAAGTGACAGCATGGCATTTTTACCAGCATGGTGTTCGATGAACTGAGCTGCGGGAGTATTTTAAAGAATGCTAAATATATATTTGCAATTTGTAGTAGTATTTGTGCTTGAAATATCCATACCAGTAACATGCATGCTAGCTGAATGAGTGATGCGAAATTGACTTTAGGACTGAGTGAGAGTGTGTGGTGGGTTGTGTCACTGACCTCATTCTGGCTCTGTGATGGGCTGATGACATGTCCAGGTTGTTCTCTGCCTCTTGCCTGATGGCAGCTGTGATAGGCTCCCTCACCGAAACACAGACTACGATTATTTAATGTTATTAGAACAGAAATTGTTGTTTTATACAACACTTTTAGTGCTTAAAATACAGTTTCCAAACAGCACAAAATGCAGAGTTTTGCATATAATAAAGATACATGAGAATTCAAAGACCCAGAGAGGATTTATTATACATGATTCATATTTTGCTCAGTGTGTACTTTTGTGGTTTAATCTTTTTTTTTTTTTTTTTTTATACCATAAGACACTTAGTGGAAGAAAAAAAAAGATTACAGGAGTTGGAGCAGCTTTGTTTGGGAAGATTTCTCAGTCTGTTTAATGAGAAGCAGTTTTGGATTTTGCTCTTTGATTTATCAGATTGTGTGGGAGGAAAATATTTGCTTTGCACAAAAAAAAAAAAAAAAAAGACCCAAAAAACAACCGACTTTTTTGTTTGAAGGCACAACAGATTGAAGTTTCAGTCATTAATATAAGTACTAATTGCTCAGCTGTAAAAATCTTGGGCTCCAGATATGAATTTAGAAATGGGAGGCAGCTTTTGGACCCTTCTGGCTTTGGAGCTCTTGCTTCCATCATTTGAAAAGCTCCCAGTTCAGGATAGACAATTGGCAATGTTGTGCTTGGAACTGGGCCTGATCAGGCGACTGCAGAGATTATAGCTGCACTGTAGCGCGGCCTGCAGCTAAGAGCGCGAGCCCTTTGCCAAAAAGGGTTGAGACAACGACACGGCAGAAGGCATTAAGGGGCTTTTCAGATAGAAAATCTTGTTCAGAAAATCCTGCAGCAAACAAAACATGTTCATCCACTCTTCTGTTTATAAAGTAAATTAAGGCGCAGGCAAAGCTCAGTTTTGACTGAGAAGCAGTTTAATTTTGGTGTGTGGTTTAGAATATTTTCACTTCTCAGTTTGTTAACTGGAAAACCTACTCAGTGACCAGCTACGACAATGAGTGTTCAAGACCTCAAGTAACTTTCAAACAAGTCCACATTTCTGAAACATCTCTGCAGTTGTTCATTCTGCACAATACCAAGTAAATAAAAAAAAAGGTAACACCAGCTGATGCCAAACCTCAATCTATGTGCAGCAACGTGCACTTTTTCTGTTAGACACCCCTGTCTGAGCATCGCTACACACATTACAAAGTCAGAAAAAGGCATATAATGATTAGCATAACAAGTTTGCAAAACTATCAAGCTCCAGTCAAAAGGTTCTGTTGAAACTCACCAGTTCATGGAGTCAAACTTAAAGATGCGTTATGTCACTTTTTGACCTTAAAACTTTGCATTCCAGACCTGATATATCAAACAATGAGATCTTTTGTGTATTTCTACACTGCAAAAACTCAGACTTACAAAACAAGAAAAAAATATACAAAAATTAGGTAAATGTTGCCTAAAATAAGATAAATTATCTGCCAACAGAACAAGAAAATTTGCCTTGTTAAGACTTCCCAAAGCAAGTATAAGTACTGTTAAAACAAGAGGAATTCTCTGGCATAAAAACTAAGAATTATCTTACCTTTAAAAAAAAAAATTAGCATCTGTGTACTCAATTTGAGATTTTTAATCTTAGATTTCAGTTTTTGCAGTGTACAGCTGCTGCTGCCCAGCAGCATCCTGAGGCTGAGAAACCGCACTATACGTCCAAGACGCTGCGTGATCTTGCAGTAGTTTTGCTTCGTGTTAGGAAACACTGTGACTGTTTTAAACATGCAACATCACTGATTCAGCAAAGAAACACAAGGAGATTAAGAGAGAAAAATGAACAAAAGAGTCATTGTAAGATTGTCTATTGCTGGCTGGAGAGAGCTAACAGGTCAGGTAAGATGCAAGATGGATGGAATTAGCCGTCCATATGGGGCGCATGATGGGGGAAAATGGCAAAAGTTCTGTAGTGTGTCTTTAAGACTCACAAAATGGAAGCCAGAGAAAGATTCATAGCTTCATTTTTAAACGTTCTTAAGTCTTCCTCTTAAATATTGAAGAATGTCATCTGTAATATCTCGAACAGAACACGCTCCTTCAAACTGCATGTTTATTAAATATACACCGGAAATGTTAATACATGGGCCGTTCTCAGGTGTGTATGTGTGTTTAGCATCTCTCCCATGGTGACAGCTTTTATGACATGAAAATTAGAGGGAAGCACTGAAAGACGCAGGCGGAGACAACAGAAGAACAAGCTGACATTTTGATTAAAGGTACCAACAAATTTTGTCTGCACTTTCAAAATGTCTCCCTTGTATTTCCCAGTAGACATGCGAGGTTAGATAGCACCAGTTTTTCTGTCCTAACTTCAGCTGTCAGGCATCGATCCTCCCAAGATTACACATCAGTTGCAGCCACATTTGCCAGCAAGACAAGCGATATAAATAATGTAGCAGCCAACATAAGAAGACTATCTCCGGGGCAATTTTGCAATGTTCGTAATGGTGGAATTCAATGTAAAATTTAAAGTGACATAAAGGTCAATAGCATCCAAAATATGGAGCGGGAATACTATTGACCTTGAGTAAATATCAGCCTGAAAGAAATTATTCAAACTGGGGTTATTTGTCTGCCTCAGGTGCACTAAAGTGGTATTATTAGTGTTGTACGTTATCTTCCTCCTTAAATTCTGCACATTGTCCCATGAAGGCCGACTGAAAATGCATATATCCAAATCGTCAAGACAGTTTGCTACTAAATAATCAACAAATTCTGCAGGGATGGAAAAAGGAAGCGGGCCAGGAATCCTTTGTGACTATAAAACGAGTAATTTCCTGTTGCCATACTTACCGACTGACTCATCTCCAATCACTGCATTTAACATGAACCACTTTCACCTCCTTCTGCGCCGCCATCTTCCCCATGTGTCCACTTGAATTGAACCAAAGCAAGTAGGACAAGTACGAGCTGAATAATCATCTCATCTAAGTGATGCAAAATTCCAGCGGGGAATTGTACGGGTATTGCGCGGAGAAGTGAAAAAAAAAAAAAAAAAAAATCAGGTTACACATTTAATTTCCTCCACGTGCACATAAACAATCCTCCTGTTGCACGTGAGGCAAATCCTTTGTTAGCCCCTTGAGTTGAAAACCTGAAGTAAACAGTAAAGTCAGGCTACAAATCTTTCTAATCCAGAGTTCTATCAGTAGTTTTTGGATTAAAATGGACGTTTGCGTGCTTGAACGGTGCTTCTGCGAGGCTGATGTTTTATTAAGTGTTGAATTTACTCAGCTTGAATGCCTGCCAGCCAGGAAATGAAGCATGCCGGGGTTGTTGTGGCAAAGAGACACTTCCTGTTTACCCCTCTGCAAAGACTTCACCTGATGTGCAGGGTGTCTCTCTAATAATTCCATAACTGTGGCCTGCCTGCTGCCTTTAAGCTGCGCCCTCTAGTATGAGTGTGAGGGGATGAGAAAGGCCATCTCCTCAATGCTCAGTCTAAATCTGACAGTCTCTCTTTGCCTTACAGGGTTAGGAGGGGGGATTTTTTCCTCAGCCTTCCCAGAGGGAGATGGGTGAGTGCTATGCTCACAGCAAATCAGAGGATCACACGGCAATGCTGAGGAGTTGGCCATTTCATGGCAACTCTCTGCCGTGACAGATGGGCAGCGTGCTACTGCCATAGCCTACAGTTTAAAAAGCCAAGCTGCTTACTGAACGTACGGGAATAGCTGGTGGGCTGGTCTTCTGCAAGTGTAAAAGTAAGTGTAAAGTAAGACATACTGTAGCGTGACAAACAGGAGAAAGGAAGGTTGATAAGTGTAACTTTAAAAATACTTTGAGCAAAATGATGAGAACGCAACGCACCATGACGAGAGCTGTGTGCAGAGGAAGACGAAAAGCAAGAGTAATGAAAAAGACAGGGCGGAAATTATTGGTGCATGAGAACAGAGGAGGAAATGGATCTAATCTCAGCTAGCCTGGTAGGAACCCACACGTACAGTGTGAGTATTAAATTAGTTTCCCACAGGGAACTCATCTGTTGCTTCCACAAAGAGGCTCTTGGTCACAATTCAAATGAAGGAAATCATTTCACTTATTTTCTTACTGATGAGTGATTTTCCGTGACAGGATGGGATGAAACCTTGGCTGCTCTCAGGAAAAAGTTGCTTGAGTAACTTTCATTTCCAACACGAAGCATCTGAGGCAAGTTTTAAAGGTATCATAGATGTTTTACATGAAACACTCCACAGCAATGGCAAAATATGTCAGGGGTAAATTATTTCTGAAGCCAAAGACGCACTACAGAACATTTGCAGGTGTTCTCAGAGACGCGCCCCCTATTGATTGCTTATTCGGCATCTAGCTCGCATTCTACCTGTAGTGTGAGGTTTCTCAGCCACTGAAAGACAGTCTTTCCTTAATTCATTATACGTTCTGTCCCTTTCTTTTTTTTTCCTGTCTTCCTTCAATAACATTTTTTTGCAAGTCTTTGCCAAATCATCCATGGTGCGCGTTCAAGACATCCAGGCTGTTGAGATCCACTTGCTAGCATGTGACACGCTGCATAAAGCAAAACTCAGTTGCAACATCTTGTTCAAAAAAAGTATTAATGTGACAGGAATTACAGTAGTAGAGGTGCATTTTCAGGATATTAATAAATATTTTGGATTCCTGTGCCATTTTCTTTATTTTTTCTGCACTGTAGGGAGTCAGCCAGCAGAGGCGCTAGTACATTTTTTACAGCAGTTTTGTTCATTACTTTACTCTATGGAAGTCAAGTTATGTTGTAATGCTGCAAACACTTGTTTTCTAAAACGAAACAAAAGAAACAGACTCTTTTAGGGTGGCATGAGGGCCCCACGTTGTGCAGATGCAGCCCAACTTGCCGAAGAACACCTGGATTGACACGTTGGCTGTCGGTACGGTACCCCGTGCTTTTTGTGGATAAGAGCAGGTTCACTATGAGCACGTGACAGACTGGAGAGAGTCTGGATGTTCTATTCTACATTCTACAGTCATTTAGCAGACACTTTCTCCAAAGTGACTTACATATGAGAGTGAGAACAACACAATCAAAATCAAATGGAGGACATCATAGGAAGGTGCTAGTCGCTCTGCTGGGAGTCCAGTTGGATGCAGGTGTTGCCATGTCATCCAATAGGCTTTTTTCTTTTTTTTCCTCATCACAATATTCCTTATATTATTATACAAAGCATAAATGAGACCAGTCATGGACTCAAGGTTGGGAGCAAATTATTTTCCTGGACTGATTTTCCTTTTTTTTTTGTCTCTCTAGACTGCGCCCCCATGAGGCACAGTCTGGTGGTACCTGTTTTTTGCCCTCTACCCTCAATCCTAATATACCTCTGTTCTTATCTGTAGAAAGGTGGCACAGGATAAAGCTGGCTGCAAGGCCTCAGTCTGCCTGATCTCGTGATTTTATATATTATTGTTTTGTTTCTGTTTGTCTGTCTAAACTTGGATGGGTTGTGCTGGAACTTTGAATTTCCCCTCAGGTACTAAAAGTTTTATTGATTGATTGATAAATCCCACAATATTTGTTGCAAAGAACCAGGCCAAGTTCTCTGACTCTGACAAATTGTTAAAGTGTGGAAGTGCTGCTTGAAGAGCTGAGACTTCAGCTTGTTCTGAAAAGCAGATTAGGACTCTGCAGATTGGACAGAACATTCAGCTGCCTGTAAAATTCTCCGGCATGGGATTTTGGTGATGGGATGGTGATGGTCTGAAAGGGAATTACCTTGAGGGCTTTGTAGACCTCCATGTGCTGGCCAGAGGTGTCCAAACTGACAATTAGGACTGAAAAGAGACCCTCATATGCATCATCATACCATATGCTGCTGCAGAGTTACCTGGGTTCCTTCTGATGCCGGATGAGTGGATGAGCAGTTCCCGTTTGACAAAGCCGCTGATGCTATGGACAGGCCTGCCTGTTTACCTTGATCCAATCCAGCACCTCTGGGACATCAAGCCTTGTTCCATTCACTGCTGCTACATCGCACCAGAGACTTTCCAGGGTTTGACTGAGTGTCCTCATCTATGTCTGGAAGGAGATCCCTTAGGACATTGTATGGAATGCATACAGACACCTCCACCTCATTTTGAATTATCTTGAGGAATTTCCACAGAAGTTGGGTCAACCAGTAATAACATGTTTTATTTTCATCACAATTCTGAATCCAGATCTCCAGGGATTAATTAACTTGATTACTATTGATCATTGCTATTTTGGCTGATTTTTTACAGCTAGAGTATCTGACTGAAAATCAAAGCTGTGTTGTTTACTTAACTTTATGTTTTTGGGGTGTATATGATTTAAATAACTTGCTATTTGTTGCAGACATTAAATTTACATTTCACACAGTGTCTCACTTACTTTGGGGAAAAATACAGTTATGTGGAGGAAAGCAAATGCAAGAGACATAAATTTTCTCCAACATATCTTTGTCCTCATGGAGAAAACTTCTGCAGCCCCGTGGTGTCCCTGTAGCAGCCTGGCTTATTGTTGACATTTATCTGAATGTCTACAGTTTCATCCATCTCCAATCCAGCTGCATGTACAACAGCAAACAAACTTCTTGCGCTGCCTTCAAAGGCTCATATTCTTTCTTTGCTGTTGGCTCATTCTCGTCAATAAAATGTATCCATCACTGAACTGTCAAATGGTGAGTTATGTATTTGGTGTGATTATAAAGACATGAAGAAAGTACAGAACAGATGTGTGGTAAATACCTGGTAACCCCTTGTGAAAAATAAGCTTTGTTTCCTATCTGACAGAAAATACAACACATTCAAAAGGATCTGATTAATTAAATCTAAATGAGGTAGTAATACTGCTGAGTCTATAATAAGTATTAATGAAAATATATCAACAGTAATGTGTTCTCAGAACTAATTATGGTACACATGGATCTTTATGGATGGGTGGATGCATCTCTAAATGCACTATAAATTGACAGCCTTGAGACATCTTAACTCTTCAAAACTAAGTACTTTATAGGTTTTTTATAGGTAATTTGTGATTTGAGAGGGTGAAAACACCAGGTACTTCATTACGTCCACCTTAATAGTTCTGGATGGGAACCCCCCCTTCCTTCCAAACTTGCTTTCATTATTCTTGGCATATATTCAACGTGTTGGAAATATTCCTCAGATGTTTTGCTCCATGTTGACAAGAAACATCACACAGTTGCTGCACTTCCATAATGAGAATTTCCTGTTGCACCACATCCCAAAGCTGCTCTGTTGGATGTAGATCTGGTGACTGTGGAGGCCGTTGGAGGACGGTGAACTCATCGTGGAGATGATGTGAGCTTTGTGACATGGTGCATCATCCTGCTGAAAGTTTCAATCAGAAGATGCTACACTGTGCTCATAAAGGGATGGACATGGTCAGCAGCAACACTCATGTAGGCTGGGGTGGGTAAACCATGATCAGCTGTGACAAAAAGGCACAAATATTGTGAAAAAATACCCCCACACCATTACACCACCAGCAGTCTTAACCTTTGATCCAAGGCAGGATGGATCCATGTTTTCATGATTTTTTCAGCAGATTCTGATCCCACCATCTGAATGTGGAGCGGAAATGGTGACTTGACAGACCAGCAACGTTTTTCCATCTTCTGTTGTCCAGTTTTGGTGAGTCTGTGTGAGGTGTAGCCTCAGTTTCCTGTTCTTAGTTGACATCTGGTGTGGTCTTCTGCTGCTGTAGATCATCTGCTTCGAAGTTGGACGTGTTGTGCATTCAGAGATGATACTCTGCATATCTTGGAAGGACCCAGTGCTCATTTGGCTTCCTGTTGCCTCTGATCTCTGACATTAATAAGACATTTTTATCCAGACAACTGCTGCCTATTGGATATTTTCCCCTTTTTTTGGGTCCTTTGTAAATTCTGGAGATGGTGAAATAGAGATGTGAAAATCCCAGTAGATCAGCAGTTTCTGAAATAGAGTAGTCTCTCTGACCCTAACAACCATGTCACGTTCAAAGTCTTTTAAATTCTCTTTGCTCTCGATTCTGCTGCTCAGTTTCAACTTCAGCAAGTCATTTTGACCATGTCCATCCATCTATCGACCCAGCAGCTGCTAGTTGAGAGGCGAGGTAGATCACAAAGAGAATTTAAGTATGCCAATCAATGTAATAGAAAGAAGCCAGAGTATCCAGACAGAACCCAAACATTCACACGGAGAGCATGCAAACTCAACAGTTTTTGCTAGGTGATGTTGCTGAGCATTTCACAGCCTCCTGATCATGTCTAAATCAAATTACACTGCATTGCTGCTGTGATTGGCTGATTAGACATTTGTGTTAACATGCAGAACAGGTGTATCTAACAAAGTAGGCAATGAGTGTATAATGTAAATGGACTGCATAATGATTACATAATCTGGCTACAAAAGAAGAAAAATGGGGGATTAAAACAAAACATCTTAAATCAAATTCAAATTAAGGATTTTCTGTACCATCAAATCATTTTAAATTGTTGTATTCTTCACACTTCCCATGCAACTCATATTCAGGGCTTTTAAAGGTAACTAATTCAGATTCTTAAGCAAAAATCTTGTACTACTTTCATAGATGTATAATTTAGCAAAGGCTAATCACAATCACATTCAAATAAAAAGTGTTTTTGTTGCGTAGAACAACTTATTTAAAAATACTTAGGTTGTGGTGTGCCCACCAGAAGGCTTCTGTGTTGTATCACCATCTTTGAATAGTGTTGCTGAAAGGGGACAAACTTGTTAGCCTTACAGGTTTTAGCTGTGAAATTGTCTGTGTTGTTGGAATTGAGAAAATAAAAAGTCTACATGGGTGTAGCGTTTAGCAGATGGAGATTCATGAAGGAGAGGGACTTCAGAACTGAGGCGGAGGTTGCACCTTTCTGCTGGACTGATAACTTCATTTACTCTAACAGTTAACATAGTTGTTAGAAAATACACCAATAGGAGGAGACAAACCCCCCGTAGAGGTTCCCACACTGCAACAATTTCCCATACGGAAAGAACTGCATGCACAGAAGGCAGCTAACTGGTTCATCAACAACAACATAAGCTAAGAGTCGTCCTGTTGCTCTCATATGTAAATTAAGAAGTGGTTTAAAATGAGTTGACACGTTAACGGGTGTGCTGTGTAGAAGCCTAAAACTGCAAATCTATTAGGCTACAAGTTGGTTCCATCCAGTCTTTGCCCATTCTTCACCGCTAAATCGTTCCATCTTCATCAAGTTCTGCTGGAGAAAAGTAATCTTTAAATTATGCTCAGCTGTATTGAGGCTGTGGCTTTGACTCTGCCTTTCAAACACATTTTAACAGAGTGTATACATATATATATATATATATATATATATATATATATATATCTTCTTAATATTACAACATATAACAACTTGCATATATACGGTGTTTTCTGCAGATCCTGGTTATGTTTTATGAAGTTATGGTGTGATCCATCGCCTCAGGACTTTGCATGCTGTTGATGCTCTAACAGAATCAATACATCCAAGCAGAAAATCTGTGAACTCAGATACACAATCTTCCTCTACTTAATGTGCATCCGCAGCTGATATGTAGCGGTACAGATCAGGCAGTCATTCTCCCACTGGACCAGTGAGGAGTTTGGTAAAGCTCCACAAAAGCACCTATTATATAGATATTCACAGAGGTACTCATACTTCTCCATTTACTACTCCTCTACACAGGTCCCAATCCTCTGTAGGGCAGCTAGCTTTCTAGCGCCTCAAATTTATTGTGAATTACCTGCTATCCCACCAGAGGTCCCAGTGAACACTGAAAGTGATCCTCCCTACTTATATCTACTAATGACTTCCCCCCAGATTTAGAAAAAAAAGTCCACTTCCTATTTTCAACAACCACTAAAGACAGAGTTGTGTCACTAGAGGCATTAAGTCTGTAGACCATCTGTTGTGTTTGGAGATTAGAAAAGAATGGGAACAGGGAAAATATGGATGCTGTATATGTATGTGTGTGTGTGTGTGTGTTTGAAACTAAGTCAAAACGGAAGTGTGCTGAGGTGACGAAGGATGCAACCTTCATAAGTTCTCCACGCATTGCAAATCGAGCTTACGTTATGCGTCCATCATCCTTTATGCAAATTATGTGAAAGCTGGAAGGGAATCTAATCCGAATTCATGTTGCAGAGGGAACATGGCACCTGTCTGCATACCGGCTGGTCTGGTTAAGTCCCGGTGCTAATGCAGAGCATATGCACAGAGCATGGTGATTATGCATGGGCAGAGATTATTTTCTCTAAGGGTTGACTTGGTGACAAACACCAAGCAATAAAACAGCTCAACATACAGGATGAACGGATATTATTTATTTAAATAAAAATTAAATGCAAGACTTGAATGTAATCTGAAGCACAAACAGCTTATTTTGTACCCTGACAAGTGCAGGCTTAATATTCCTACGCTATATTGCTGAAGCCATGAGCACGCTAGCGCTAATAAACAGGTGAAGGAAGCACCACGGGGTGGCCGGGGTTTCAGTCAGTCTGACGGACTGCCTGTGGGATGAGCAGTGAAACAGTGGTCATTGGCGGTCATGGCCTTGTCACATTGGCAAGGCTTGTCACCACCATGACAGAACCAAAATGTGTCAGGAGGACGACCGACCGACTGCACGCCATGCCACTATGCAGCAACAGCACCTGGAGGCACTAAATTCACAGACTCAAGTTTTTTTGTTTTGTTTTTTTTTATATTAGAGTGTGCAAATTTTCACACAACTATCAGATGAAAGCTCAGATTCACGGAGCACAGTGCATGAGAGTGATTAAGCAAAGAAACAGAATGAAAGAAGAAGTTTGGTACATGTGTTTGAAATGTGCAAATCCTGCTAGTGAAAGTGGAAACTGTTTACATAGATGAAAAACTAGGCCAAAAGGTGAACTAGGTGTGAATTATCATGAATAAACAAACATGAAGGCATGAATGGAGTCTGAATTTAGGTTATTGCCGAAGGGCAACTGAGAAAAAAGGAAAACCAGAAGGCATCATTGCCAGCAAAACAAAACACATTCAAACCAACATGAAGACACAAACATCACATATCCACAAGCATGTAAGCTAATAAAATACGGAAATATTGAATTAAAAGCTGAGCAAATTGGACAAAGCAGAATGTGAAGCCAGAAGTGAAGGAGGGGTGCTTGTAGGCCATCACCTATGATACTCTTTGCACTCCTCTCCTCTTGCTTTTGAAAGACATCTCAGCAAATTTCACGGCCGTGTAATTATCCCTCCGCTCTAAAGTAGACATTAGTGAAGACATCCTGCCACTCTTACGGGGATCCTATTAGGACAGGTAATTAAAGGCGGCGCTCGGGAAAATTGGCTGAGGAATGCAGATTGAAAAGAGCCTCAAATATGGGCAATAAATCTCCAGCCTGTCTGTCTTTAGGGTGCTCTGTTTGAGTGTATTATTTAGCAGCTGATTTTGGCCAAAGCCTGGGAGAAACATATGCTGACATGATGGGGGGGGGGGGATGCGGAAGGTGGCCAAGAGGCAGCCATTTTGTAGGTGACCTACTTCTGTTTTAATGAATAGAGGAGTGAAAGGATGTGAGGAGGGGTTGCCAAAGAAAGCCATTTGTCCTTGCTGTGCCTTCGGTGTGCAAACATTTCTGAGCCCTAGGCATCCGCAGGTGAAAGCAATGCTTTTAAATCCCACCAACGCTGATTTATTCAATTTACATGTCAGCGACCATAACAAAAGGCATACATCATAAGCAGCCGGTTCCTATTCTGCACCATGTTTGGGCCCAGCTTTTTGCTACGCTACCCTGTCACAACAAATGTTGTTTATGACTGTAATCTGATTATGGTATTCTGATGAACATGCTCATCACCTAACACCCTTTAAAACGTCTATCGCTGAACGGCTGATGAGTGCAGCCATTATCAATTGATTGAACATTCAAGTGGAAAAAAAGCACCGTTTGAATTCAAGGACTCGGCGCAGCTTGAATATCGACGGTTTTAAGGGGGGATGACGTGAAACAAACAATGAAAGGCACAGCGTTGTAGCTACCAAAAATGGAAACAATCAATATCGTACAACATTCTTGTAAGAGGGGTCATGAGAGAAAGCACCCCGATGCACAATCGAACTCAGACTTCTGCTTCTAGTACCTCCAACCAGACAGGGCTGAGAAGAGAAGTAAAGGTACAGCGGCTCTGAATCGGTGCCTGAGCTGCGTTCTCATGTGGAGTGAAGAGAACTTCCCTGAATCATCTTTAATATTGACAAATGACTTTCATTATCCTCTTCTGAATTGAGTAGAAGAGAAGTGGAGTAGGCCTTGAAGAAAGGAAACATGATTCAAAAAGCTGCTTCTCTCATCTTCGCTCTCCTTTGTCTTTCTTTCACCGCCCCCTTCCCCCTTCCTGGAGAACGCCGGGATGCACAATTCAATTCATGAAAACATGAATAAACAACATGGTTTCCATGTGCAGCATAAATTTAGTCAAATGCTGTAACCCAGTAGTTGTCAAACTGGGGGTTGCAAAATAATTTCAGGGGATTGCCATATAATTGTACAACAAATTTAGCATTCATGAACACATTAACAACAAAGCTGGTGCTCATTCCAGATTTAAAATCTGAATTCGACACTATCTGAAGCATGCAGAAACTAAAACAAATCTACCAAAAAACACTTTATCCTCCTTACTTATTAAGATTCTAACAATTTGCAGCCTTACATTCAGAGGATGCTGCGGAAGGACTCCTTTGACATTTCACAATATTAATCGCTCATAGAGGTGGGAGTTGCCAGCACAATGCATGTTAACTTGGGGGTTGTGGCTCAAAAAGTTAGAAAACCACTGCTGCTGCAAATACACTAGCATTAGTAAATTTATCTTTTCCTTCCTGACATCCTCCACACCGTGGGCCTACGCCTGCTCAGTCTGCAGGTTCACTGCTGTGGTGATTGGATGAGTCCTGCGGTGGCGGCCTCCGTGGTCATGGGTGGTGGTGCTACTGGAGTCAATGAATCCCAATTTCTTCCTCAAGCTTGCTATATCCTCCACAAGAAGTGAAAACTTTTGTTTTTGCTCTTGAGGCATCAAGAAGAATAAAAAAATAATTTTTCTTCTGGTCCATTTATACTTGACGAGCTTTGTCTGCATGTCTGGGTGGGAGTCACGGCGGGCGCTGACGTCTGCTTTTACGTGAATTCGGTTATGCAACATTTAACAAGAAAGTTTGTTTGCAGCAGGGCGGGTTTAGCACACGTCTCCGTCTGTTTTTACGCCACATGTAAAAATGTTTGTACTTTCTCACCACCTCAATCAGCTGTCTTCTAAAAAAAATCTGTTTTTTTTCCCCATCAGAGAAAATGCGGAGGCGGCGACTTTCCGCTTTATGGTTTTCCGTGTTAACCACGCCCACCTCAAATGTCCGACCAAAAGTTCTGCAAGCCTGATTTGTCGATTCAATTCAATTCAACTTTTTTTTACATAGCGTCAAATCACGGCAATGTCATCTCAAGACACTTTACAGACAGGAAAACAACATAATGAAAGCCAATTCATGATAGCCTATGTAAGGAAACCAACTCAATCTCCCATCCTGAGATGGCGACAGTGGGAAGGAAAAAACTCCCTTTTAACAGGGAGAACTGTCGCCAATCACTTCCGCGAGAACCAAATGACATTTTTCTTCTCTAGGCCACAAGAACAAGAAAAAAGTTCTGGCTTCTTGTGGAGGAATAGCACAGCTGCACTAACCCTGATCTTGGGGACTTTGGTTTGTCTGTGGAACATAGCTGGGTTTGTAGGTCAGGGTGTTTTTGTCTGCTTTACCTGTGTGACTGTGTGAAATATCATGACTGGATGTGTGTTTTTCTTCTTTCATACAGTCTCATCTCATGATGAAGATGTTCCATCTTCTTAAACAGTGACATAAAGAAACATCGGAGCTCACAAAATATCTGAAATTACCAACATTCACAAAGATGCTCTAAAAGGAAGTAAAATGGATAAAAAAAAAAATAGTTGAACTCTGACAAGCACATCCTTTTACCAGTTGTGATAGCGAGAGCCAAATTACTTGCTCCAAGCAAAGTACCGTGTCACACTGAAAACTGCTGTGAAGACAGATTTGGATAATGGCCATATAGATGCAAATGCACACACATCCACAGAAAGAAACACAAAGAGCCTGAAAGTATGCTGCTGCGGAGATCTTTGTTGCAATCTGTTCGAAGCAGACTCTCCTTAAGAGAAAAAAGATGGAAAACAAACAGTTCCTGCTATAAAGCCTCTCTCGGTGCACAAATTAGGACAAAAGACTCAGCATGAGTTGTGTGTGTACTGTAGTGTTTTGTTGTGAGATTTGAGTTGTTGAGAGTGTGTCGGCCGCTGTGTGTTTGTAATGTGTGCGCGTGCCCCCTCGGTCTTGGTCCCTTTAATTCTGTGAGCTAAGATAATGAGAATTTTATCTGCAGCTCTTCCGAGGCGTGGGGCTCTGATTGAATGGGAGCAGAGTGTAACGGATGAGATGAGCGATAGTGGGCCGGCTAGGTTACACTCAGGCAGGCTGAGGCACTGCCGGCGCTCTCTTTGGGGAAACATGGATAGTGAGTCTGTGCCAGCACTGAGGGAGGTAATGGAATGTGCTGTGTACCTGTGACAAAATGGGAGCCTCTTGGGTTGTGAAGGATTCCATCACCTGATAATAAGACTCGCTACATCTTTGAAAGTAGGACACGGAGCGACGCTGCGACCATGCAACATGTAGCAACAGCAAACCCGCTAGGAGTCCATTTTCCAGGCGCATCACTCTGCCAACAAACCCGTCATAAGTCATATTTCTCTTCTTCCAACCTCCATGATTAATCATTTTCTTCCAGAAGATTCCCTTAATGACACACCTGATAAGTCTGATGTCAGATTTTACTATTCAGCCAGCAGATAGAGAGCCGTAACGCAAAAATCAGTGAGATTAATCAAATTAATGAAACCGTTCTCCTTCTCCTCAATGTGGAAAGTAGACTAAGCAAGAGATGAGGCTGCACTTGTCCTCCTGTGGAACCTTTTTACGGTTATAGTCGACATTTTCATGTTGGAAGAGCATTAATTCTAAAATCGGCCGCCATCACTTTCACGCCTGACCCAGAAAGAGATGCTTAAACGGTACATGCGTTTTAGTCGCTCGTCTGATTGTGGAGACAAGGATAAATGGAGATGTTTGGCTAAAAATAAGACAGTCAGGATGTAAATGATATGATTGCTTAGTACAGCATACCAAATGTCAAATCACACGTGTTTATTATTTTACCTGTAAAAATACCAACAAAAGGTCTTGTTTTAGAGGTTTTTATATCAATTATGTATGCAGAAATAAATGTATCAAACTGCTCAATCTGCAGCTTGTGTTTTCTGGAAGCTTCAAGTCCTTTTTAACGTTTTGACTTGGGAAAAGGTGATCACATCCTCTACGATCCCCACTGCACATTGACTAATCTTACACTCCCATCTCTCATCCGTCTTTACTTTTCCCATAAGCCTTTGAAAAGGACGCCAAAGAAAAGTGTCTATTTCCATTTCGGGGCTTTACTATAACACAAACATAAATCTGCATCAAGCCTCTCTTCTTCACAGCAGTGCAGAAAATTAGTATTTCATAATGAAGTTGAAAAACAAGAAAAGAAGCGCTGAACTCTGCCGCCAGCTTGTCTGGATTTAAATCTAATGCATCTTTGCTTTCTGTCTTGTCTGTTTGCGTTTGCTCTGTGAGGTTCTCACTAATCATCAAATCTTTTATTATTAAACAAACATCTCAGATTCACGGCACACACACTCATAACAAAGCCTTTCTTCAAATAATAAATCAGAGCAGAAGCACAGATGAGATTTAAAAAGACGTAATTCAGAACCAGTTGGTAAAAACCACAGACGGGGAGGCTGACAAGTGAGGCTAATGAGGAAAAGTTTTCTGGCAGAAGACAGAACAACTCGCTGGAAGTTTGAGAGGAAAAAAAAAAAGTCACCTCTAAAGGAAAATAAATAATTTTATAAATCATCATTTTAAAAGATGTATGGTTAAAGTACGGAACAGTTGATCATTTAGATGATCTATTAATGGCTCAGGACGAATGGCTACAATGACACTTGATGTTTATTGTGAAAGTATTAAATATAGATCACATAACTGTGTTGTGGTGCTTTTATTATGCCAGTGATACTCGGCGTTTGGTACTATACATCGACATGAAGTCAACAAATCTTAGAGATGAATGGAAGCATAATAGATGCACGAAGATTTAAGTAGCATTTATTCTACTGCATCTCAGAGCACAGCTTGAAGACAACAGAAACCAGGTTATGTGTTTCAGGACTGACAATTTTAACAAAGTACAAGTACAAACGCTGAATAAATGCTGAGTCATCAACGCAAAAGGAAAAGCTGCTATCCAGCTACATAAAGGATTATTATTTATTCAGGCAAAGAGGGCACAGTTGTAATAAATGACACACTGGCAAAGAAACAATTTTAAGTTGTTCACAACGTACGAGCTAGCATACACAGTGGACCCGTGTACGCTGGGTGTATGCTCACACCCCATTCCCATCTTATGATCAGGATAGACTGCCTGCCTCATGGCTTTCACATGTCCTTATCAAAGAGAAGGGACAGCAGCAAATCAAACCAACCACATGTTTTTATTTCAATTACAAATACCTGAATAAAATCTGAACTTCTCTGTATGGTGTGTTAGCATCGTAGGCTAAGCGAGAGTAAGAGAAAGCACCACCAGAAACCGATCACAACATTACACAAAAGGAACGAAGAAAAAAAAAAGGCAAAGGATACATTACCACCTTCACAAAAACTTGTTACTAAACTTTTCTACATGGTGAAGCAGCTTTTCATCAACTTTTTTTTTATCTCTGTCTTGTTTCTTTAGCTGAGGATTACGACGACTACATGATGTGTGTTAACTAGGAATAAAATAAATCCAAATTAAAAGTATTTTCCTTCAGGTTTATATGGAAACAGTCATTCTGAGTTGAGGTTTCCATAGTAAACCCTTTGAATTGCTTGTACTTAATTTCACTTTGGATCGGCGGGTTGGGAAGGGTTCTGATTGGACAGGGGGCAGACGTGACGTGACGTCTACCGGAGATTAACAAGCTCCGCTTTCTGCTTCTTGGCTACAACATGGAAAACCATTTTTGCTTTGATTTTGATTATAGTTGTGAAGTACCAGTTCAAAACAAGCCTACTAGTTCCCCTCTCCAGCAGCTGAGGTGAATGCTTATGCTTCCTTATTCTTCCCGTATCGGAAGCATAAGAGGCGGAATATATGCATCTTTGTGACGATACAAGGTAATAAGCATGAACAGAATGACGGGAATTAACTTAGAGCAGAATGAACGTCTACATGACAGTCCAGGTTTAAAATCGGAATAAACCAGACACTTACTTCAGAATTAAGTTTAAATCCTAATTGTCATTGTTCTTCAGAATTCAGCATTTACATGGTTATCTTCCATTTCTTTAAAGTGGATTTAGGTTTTATTCAGAAATTTAAAACTCTTGTTAATTAAAGCTCAGTTACTCTCACTTACCCGCTCCGCACCGCTTCAAAGTGCAGTGGAACCCCGGGGTTAGTCACGTTACAGAAGCACTACTGAATTTTGGCAGATCTTTAAGAGAGATGCTAATTTATGACAGCTAATTAATCATCCTACTTCTTCTCTGAGCTCTGTCTTATGAGTAAAAGTCCATCAGATGTATGATGCTTTTCTGTCACTTGTCAGTCACTTTTTATTCCTGCTCTTTCATAATATCCTCTGGTTTTCTGAACATGTTTAAAACAGTCAGTGTCGATGTCCATTTTCTGGCATGTGATGCAGTGTGTCATGTTCTGTGTTCTGTGTTTTTGGTCTTCTTTCTTGTTTTGTTTCTTAGTTCTAGTTTCCTGTTTTAGTTTGCAGTTTTCCTAGTTCCTTGATGTCTAGTTTCCTGTTTTGCTTTCCTGTTCATTAGCTCACCTGGTCTCATTAGTTAAGTCATTCCACATATGTCTCATTCTGTTTGTATGTGTGTATATATACTGCTTGGTTTCTGTCCGCTGTTACTGGATCCTTGTGTTACAACCATGTTAACTCCCCCGTAGTTCCCTGTGTTGCTTACTTGTAGTTTACACGTGTTAGTTCTGTTCCCCCTGTTAGTTCTATTTCCTCGCATCCTCAATTAAAGCCTTTGAGTTCTGCAAGTCTGGCTCCATTCTCCTGCTTTTGGGTCCACACCTCCAATACCTCAAACTCAGCTGCAACATGATGCACTAAATTTTAACGTGGAATTTCTCACCTTCAGTGCGCTACAGGGGAACAACGGCTCTAGGGATGTACACAATGTCATTGTACCATAAAACCGAGTCAGAAATAAATTTTTGTGATCAGAAAGGTGCATAGTGCTTCTTTACCCTCAGGAGTCCCATGACTGAAATGACTGAGTCTGCACCAACAAAGAAACCTTAAAACCTTTATCAAAGTAGAACAAAATACAATCTAAAACACTGCAACCTCAGTAAAATCCAAATGCTTGAGTTTTCTTAGTACCTCTGGAATACACAGATGACTGATCATGTTTTACTTCCAAAACTGTAGTTGGAAAACATGGCAATATGTTCTTTAAGGCAGGAATTTTTTTTTTTTCTGTTTGAGATCTGGAGAAATGACTTAACTAAAAGGAACTTCAAATCCCATCCAAACATATAATTCCTCTCAGTTGTTCCTGACAGACTTGATGAACAATCCTCTGGTGAAACAGGTTTTTGTTTTAGTGCCATGAGAAAAGAAGAACTCTAATGGTTCAATCTATAAACTAAATCTGAATCAATATTACGCCTGAACTAAACAACTTCAAGGAGTGCTGTAGCTGTCGATTAAAGCAGAACAACTGAATCAATCTAATCCAATTCAACTTTGTTTCTAAAGCTCTTTAAAGCAACCACAGTGGACTAAAGTGCAGAAAAGAAGAATACATGCACTGACTAAATTTAATAAAATCATTCGGAAACAATAAAATCTAATAAATAAGACAAGATTTAAAGAACAAAAAAAATAATTGCAGCTACATTGCAGAACTTTTTAGTACAATTAAAAGCGAAAAGAGAACACTTAAAGCAGAAAAACGCAGAATAATACTTCATTATTACCCTCAAGAAGAAAATATATTTACAAAAGAACCTAAAAAAATTTGTTTATTTAAATTCTGCTTCATTTATTTAGTTCAACACTCCATTTCCTTTAATACAACCTTTAAACCTCATCTCAGTTGCTGTTTCCATCACTTTCAGCCACCTATAGGGCTCCTTGTAGCGAGCCAGAGCAACGTGAAGACAGAGGTGGGGAGTAGCGCCTTCACTGGAAACTCTGAACGGCTTCATGCAACAAAGAGAGAACATCAAAAACTGGACCACATAGCCCAGCAGAGGACCTTGTGTCAGCTCAAAAAAGAAAAAAAAAAAATGAGAGAAACCGCCTCTCCCACTGGAGGGATGAATGTTGTGTTTTCCTGCTTTTATCTCCACGATGGCGGAATCACTGATGAGCTTGAGAAGTGGGAAGCTGCTGAAGATATTTACAGAAGGTTTGAACTTTACCCTCACTCCTGTGAGCCTTAACGGATAAAATGAGATAAGATTGGTAAGAAGGGTTGTTTCTTCCCGTACTCCTACTGCACAAGAATGCAAAACCCAATGTCTTTTTTTTTCTTTTAAAATTCTCTTTTTTTAAAAATATGTTTTAACGCTTATAACCCTTAAAAAAAACACTGAGATTAGTGCAGATGTCTAATGAATACCATGCAATGAGATGTGTGTTTAATAATGCATGATAACAGAGGCAGGAAGTCCCACAATATTAACTCATGAATAACAAAAAAAAAAGAGAGAAGCATTGACTGAACTACTGAACTTCATCTCTTACTGAATACTTCATTACAACACAGAAGTATGGGCCAAATGCAAAATCTGAAATATGTAACCACACATGCTCCATTAAAAAGTGTAAATCACAGTTTGCAAAATATGAACGCCACAAAAACAACACTAATAATTCAGCTCAGTATCTTTTAATACCCAAATCATTTCAGAATGGCTTCACAGAGGCAACATGTTAATATAATCTCTAGCTGTTAATTGTGTTAAAACATAATTAGGGACACAATAGAAACACAAATGTGTTGTTGGCTCCATTGTTGTGAACAGACTTATTTTTCACTTTTGAGTGTGTATAATGAGCTCTGCTGTGCAGTAAATAGTATTCAGACAGTGGTATTGTTCTGGCCTTTGCAAATCAAAGAAATCGAAATACCAAGCTTCATCTCTGACTGCAGGGCTTAAATTGCAAATCTATTATTGTCTCCTGGAGCCTGTTAGAGACAAAAAAAAAAAGTGCTGGCTCAGAAATATCAAAAAAATTAATTGGTTTTAGGAAAGTTTTTGACATGAAAGGCACCAAAAAAAAGTGTGTTTTATCCCCTTTGTTGGCAGTCCATCATTGTGGTTGGTTTTCTCAGTTATCTGGACGAGGCGCCCGTCCAGATGCCAGACTTTCTCACAAGTGGATTGATGCAAATGACTTGTTGCAATCACAGATGTCACAAGCAAGGACAGACAGGCCTCCGACATATCATGTCTTTCTGTCTGTCTGACTCTGGTACGTGCACACACCCACACACTCACACACACACACTCCCTCTGAGGCACAAAATGATCTGCCACTTTGAGCAGGAGTCGGCACTACGGGGCGGCTGCTGGCATCCATTTATCAGCACCGGCTGCATCCAAAATATTGTCTCTTCTTCTGGCAGGAAGCGAACCCAAAAAAGTTAAAAAAAAAAAAAAAAAAAGAAAGGGGGGGAGAAAGGGGGAGTAAGAAAAAAAGAACAAAATGGAGCACATGTGAAGAATGAGGACAAATACAGCGACTTCTCAAGCCGACCTTTTCAATCAGGTTGAGACAAAACACGATTTTATGAGATCTAAGCTGTAAAGTTCTGCATGCATTTCTAACTGCAAGCCCCCCACCACCATTTCCACACACTGCATTAATCTCCATTCGACCTTTTTCTCATATCACGACTCCTCCCCCAACTCTGATTATCTATCTGCTTTCAATTTCTCGCTTACTCCTTCTGCTATCACGCCCTCTCCCTCTCATTCCACCGTCTAAACATCCTTTCTTCAAATTGGTTCCCTCTCCCCTCAGCCATTCTCCTTGATCACCTCTACAGTCTCCTTTCCAGCTGTTACCTCCCTGCTGCATAAAGTCTCTTCCACATACTTACCCGACAACCTTTGCAGGTTTATATTAAGGAATTCAGTGCATTTATATATGAAAATGATGTTCATCTATAAAAATATTTTTTTTTTTTGCCCAAATTAGATCATTAGAAAATGGAATGAAACAAGATAATGTGATTTTTTTTTAAAGACATTTTTGCCCTTTACCTTTTCCCCGCGCCTCTCTGCTACGCAGTGGTCTCGCCTGGCTGAGTCGGTGTCTGTGGCCTTGCAGACGCCTCGCTGTGCCCATTACCTTAAGCACGTCTGCTCAGGGTAAGCTAGATTAAGGGGAGAATGAATAAGGTTCTTGCCGAGTGAGTGCCGGGTCACCTACCCATAAATCACCTGCTAACTCTCCACAGCCCCTCCTGTGTCAAAAGTCTCTGACCCAACCAGAATTTCACCGTTGTTCTCTCTCACTCCGCCTTCTTGCCTCCCACAATTCCTCCTCTTTTCTTTCCTCCACAACTCCTCTCCCCCTCCCTCCTTACTGTCTGCTTCTTTTCTTATCTCTGCTCCACTCTGCTATACACTTTTCCATCACTGTCTGGTCCTATCTCCAGCCTTCTTTTCAGCCATCCTTATCTCACAGTCATCTTTCTCTCGCTTTCTCCTGCTGCTGTGCACTTTAACTTGCCATCTTCAGTGTTCTTCCTTATTTTTCCTCCACACTCGCTCTCATATATTCTGGTCTTCTTGCCGCTTTCAGAGGTGTGTGGGAACACACAAAGAAGATGGTAAAATAACCAGTAGAGAGGAGCTGGGATGTAGGAATGAAAGTGTGAAGGTTCAGGGAGAAAACTTAAGCCCTTTTTTTGCTTTGTGAGTATTTAGCAAAGAAAAAAAAAGCCTGAGAATTTTTTTATGGACAGCAATTTACTCCCCGTAACGCCACCTATTACGGCTGAAAAATGTGATGGTTTGGTACTAAATACCTCAGTTCTCAATGTCTTTATTTGATGAGATTAAACCGTAATGATCCCTGTGGGCAAAATGAGGTTTTTTTTACTGCAGAAAAGAGGAGATATGGCACGAAGATAAACAAGCACCGAGCTAAAAGACGGCGTTAATATGCGGCTGATATCTGCAATCAATGCAACTTAGTGCTCATGTAATTACCTTTACAAAAAGACGGAACATAAATGACCACATAACAGAGTTAAAGTCGCTGTGAAGCTGATAATCCACAGCGTGTTTGCTTCCCTTTTCAGTCTCAGCTTAAATCATTTGGCATGAATCTGGCAGATAAACATCAAGATTTTTCTTTAAATGCATTTATTTCTCTGAAAACTCCCAGAAGCACGCCTTGGGTTCATTTGGCCCTAACAATCTTGTTGATGGGACCGCTGTATCAGAGGTTAATTTAGACAACTATGAGCTGTAATCGAACCGGGCCGGGACATTATTAGAGAGGTTGTCTACTGTACTTTATCCTGCAATTATCAAATGTCAAAGCAATCCTGAAACAAGGCAGGAATGTGAATTAGTCCAGCAGGTCACTGGTTCAAATCTGGCTGCTAGACGGCAGCATTATCTGCAGTAGTAATTTGTAGTCTGAGTCAGGGCATTAGTCCCATTTTCAAATGAAATACTCTGCGGTTCATCCGTATGCTCAGAGAACCCCAGAGTTTTATAATGAGGCAATAATGGAAAAGGAACTGGCTCTATGTCCCCGTCTTCTAACCCCCATCATCCCACTGGCTCCCCATTTGCTCACACGTACGCCGCTAAACCAAATGCATGCGCAAACATGCGCGCACGCACACATTCAAAATTGAATTTGCCTAAGTTATAAAGTGCCTTTCCATTTTGCCAGCTGCAGGGCGCCGAACTCCCTGCATGTTGGCCGGGCGAAGAAAGTGATAGAGTGGAAGACAGAGAGGAAGGAGGTCAGAGATGGATGGATGAGGAGGTCATGGAGAGAAATACAAATGGAAAGGCAGACAGTGGGAGAAAGAAAGACCTATCATCCGGCACAGTTGCTGCCCACAGAGTGATAGCACTGCAACTTTGTGTGTGTGTGTGTGTGTATGAGCTGTTTGTGTGTGCAAGCAGATGAAAAAGAACAGCCTTCTGTATTGGTGTGTGTCATCAATATCATCCAGGTGGACCTCACTAATTGCAATATGTCAGCAATAACTATTGTGTAGGTAATGGCACACAAAGTGGTCTGACAATGGCATAACTAGAGTAAATGGACACTGCCAACACCTCGGGAGCAATAAAGATGTGTTATAATTATGTCAGTCGCTTAGTGATGAAGCCCTCGGCAGCTAATTCAACCTGCGCCTTCCTGACTAAGACACTGCCCCCTGTTGGCTTTTCCTAAATTCTTTGATGAATGAAGTTGAAAGTCCTTGACAGATGTAACCAGAATAATCTTCTCAGACATGAAAAACTTCCGATCGCTGTCACAAAGCTCTAATCTGAGGAGTTCAGACTCTTCCTAACGCGGCAGGAGGTCGCTCCCGGCAACGTAGTGACAAGAATTTCAAGTTTGCAATCCCAGATATGGCTGCGTGCATGCCCCCCCATTCATCCAGAGCACAGTCGGCGTCTGACTATGACTGGAGGTTTCATCTGTTCAGATGCTGAAGTTTTCACCCGCTGGATGTGAGAATGCTGAAGCGGAATCGTTTCCATTTTATAAAAAACATTAAATATTTTTATTTTAATATTATTATTATTATTATTATTATTATTATTTATTTATCACTGTGTGCATCTCATCTTTTAACAAAGTAAACATCTGAGAACTAAGGAGGCCAGCTTCTGGACCTTTGAGAGAGGAAGGTTTCCTATTTTTCCCTATTCAGATTTAAAACTTTAGCTGCTCAACAGTCAGGGTGGAACTCGATGTAAAAGCTTAATTCGATTAATAACAGGCTTTTTAAATCAGTAATCTTGATTAATCGCATATTTTTTTACTTAATATTTGCCCCAGCAAGCAATTTCTTTTTTATCTAAATAGTTTTTGTTGACAAAACAAAATACTACTAATAATAGGCTGATATTAATATTGTAAACTCATGCTCTAATTAAGTCAGAAAAAATACATTTAATTTTATTTCTATTCAAAACAGTAGAAAAAAAATTGAAAATGAAAAAATTGACCATTAACTAATCAGACTTAAAATATTTTAAGTAATTTACCAGCTCCTGTCTAAAACATGCCACAGTTCTTTTAACTTTTTTAATATTTCGTCCACAATCTTTGTCATGCCTTTTGGCCAAGGATAGTATTAATTCTGTTTTGTTAATGATGTATATAAATAAGGTTAAAAACAAGCGTTCATAATTAATAAATATTAATAAGTTCATGCTTAAAAGGGTTAAATATGTTACAATAAAAAAATAGTCAGCGTGAGACATCTGTATTGCAAACAATCTCTTATATCGATCGTACAGTTACCTGAGCGAGTGAGCGCTCTTAACATACAAAAGCTCTTTGACGTATTTTGCCTCGAACAATGAAAGTAAAGCAGCAGCTTGTGAATCAAATCAAATCAAATCAGATACTTTATTCACCCCAGAGGGGAAATTCAGAGTTCAAGCCAGCTCGTCCAAGGTCAGACATACAGACATGTAACATTCATGACAAAAGAGCAATACAGAACCGAGCTTAAGTTTAGGCCATGCAGCTATTACCAGCGCTGCCTTATAATAGATAGGAACAGAGATACCACACTAAATGTACCCTCACACGCTTGTACCTTGGGAAACTTTCGTCTTTGTAAATATTAATGTTAAGAAAACACTGGCATATGTGTTGGTATTATGTTTTGGCTAGAAATATGTTGGTAATGTGATATGCACATGAGGTTTAAGCTAGGCCAACCAACTTCCACTGTAGCATTAAGATGTGTGTGTTAGCTAGTGATTAATGTGGATTATTGAGATTCTGTTCAGCCATTTTTATTATTATTCCGCCAAACTTTGCCGTGCTACTCCTCCTGCGCCGTTCAGGTCACTTCAATCATTCAGATCTTAAACTGTGCAGCTCCTTCAGGACATGTGTGCTACGATTTTTTTTATTTGAAATCTTTGTAGTTTTTGAGAAATTTAGCATTTTGTAAAAATAAATTTAGCCTTGTGATTGGATGAAAGTCCTTCCAACCAAATGCGGATTGGACCTTGCAAAAATTCAGCACAGTGATTGGTCAACAGGGTTTCAGAGTTCTGCATCGGTTTGCAGTGTCCAGTTCATCAATTTCCCGTCCCCAGTGTCTTTCCTGCAAAATATTTGAAACGCTACTCCTCCTACACCGTTTGTCTCACTTCAACCATTCAAGTATCACTCTTCAGCCCATTCAGGAGATATGTTCTAGGCTTTTGGTCTTTGTAACATTTAAACTTTTCAAGTTCTTCACATTTTTGTCAATGTATTGAAATCTGTTCCTGTGATTAGACGAAATGAGATTCAGCTCAGTGATTGGTCCATTTTGTGCAAAGGGACACAGGTAAACATACAAGGCACTGGTTCAAATGCAGCATTTAGCTCCACTGTTTGTTGGCTGTTGCTTGTGTGATGGCGAGCAGTTCTGCAGACTGCTCAATGTGAACTGTTGGTCTCAGCTGCGCACTTCAAGGAGCAAAGGAATTTATTTGCAAATGTCAAAGTTAAATATGAAGGATTTGTTCCAACAATGCTCCCTGCAACATTTCAACACTTTGACAAATCTTAAACAACTTTAAAAAAAAAAGTTTTTTCACATTGAACAAAGTCTTTCATATCTTTACTGGAGTTTAGTTCAACCCCGACTGAAAGTGGAAAAAAAGGGAATTGGACAAAATTTGAACGCTTTTTCTAAACAACAACCGAGAGTACAAGTGCTGTAGTTAGTATGACAGTGTGCTTTAATGCAAGAGTTCATGGGTTCAGATCCCGATGTGGGCCAACTAGAAAAAATTTCACTTATGCTTTTTATTTTTTCAATTTCTTATACTTATGCAATTTCATTTAAATTATTCAGCATAGTTCAATAAATGGGCATTCACATTTGTTATTATTTCACTAATAGCTGTTTCTAGTTTGTTTTTCTTTTCTGTTTGTTTCGGTTACAAAAAAATGGAAATGCAAATACACTACTCACAAAAAGTTAGGGATATTTGGCTTTCAGGTGAAATTTCTGGAAAATGCAATATGTTCATGCTACAGTGATATAATATCATAAAAGTAAGACATTTAAGTAGAAGGATGCACTACTGATTTCCTCATCTCAAAAAATTCATTCAACACAAATGGTAACAACAATGGTAGTTACACCACAACAAAAAATTTGAACGTCTCAATATCTCGTCATGTGCCCTTGAGCATCAATTACAGCTTGACAACGACGTCTCATGCTGTTCACAAGGCAACTTATTGCCTGCTGAGGCATGGCATCCCACTCTTCTTGAAGGGCAGCCCTCAGGTCATTGAGGTTCTGGGGTGCAGGGTTTCGAGCCTCTACACGACGGCTCAGCTGATCCCACAGGTTTTCAATGGGATTCAGGTCTGGAGAGAGTGCAGGCCATTCCATTTGAGGTACACCAGTCTCCAACAGCCGTTCCCTGATGATGCGGCCTCGATGAGCAGGAGCATTGTCGTCCATGAAGATGAAATTAGGCCTGTGCTGTTCATGTAGGGGCACAATCACTGGATTAATGATGTTATTCAGGTAGTATGGGCTTGTCACTGTACCATTCACAAAGTGTAGGCAGTTCTGTACCAAGTGGACACCCCTGCCCACACTGTAACACCACCACCACCAAAAGCTCGCCTGGTGACAACAGTGGCTGATGCATAGCGCTCTCCCTGACGTCTCCAACATCGTTGCCGGCCATCATTTCTGCTCAGTGTGAATCGACTTCCATCAGAGAACAGCACTGAGGCCCACTGGTTCTTCGTCCAGCGTAAATGCTCCCTGGCCCATGCAAGACGATGATGCCTGTGCCTGGTGGTGTGGTCAGGCAGGTCGTCTAGCACGCAGACCACGCTGATGTAAACGGTTTCGAATGGTCTGACGTGACACTTGGGTGCCTCTCACCTCTCTTAAACGTGCCTGGAGTTGAGTGGCATTCATCATTCGGTTTCTCAGGGCAGTGTTCACAATGTAGCGGTCATCAGCACGGGATGTGGCCAAAGGACGTCCACTTCTAGGCCTTTCTGTGACTCTTCCAGTCTCTCGATATCTCTGTTGCAACCTGCTGATGACACTCTGTGACACTCCAAGCTCAGTGGCCACTTCTGTCTGAGAACGTCCAGTTTGAAGCATCGCAATGGCAAGGGACTGTTGTTCCATTGTTAGGTGTCGTCTTGGTCTCATGATGTCAAAATGTGAACAGCATGATGAGGACAACTGTTTAAACACCAGCTCTAATTGAACCAGGACATTTATTGGTCAATTCAAAGATCACACACCTGCCGTGATTTTTGCCGTTAAGCTCCTTGTTAGAGAACAGCAACTTGTGCAACATTTATTGAAACATTGAACAGTTGGACATGTGCATTTAAAAGCTTAGAGAAGATCACATTAAGTTCACCTGTACAGGTTTGAATGCATTTTAGGCTTGTAGTGAAATTTCACCCAAAAGCTGAATATCCCTAACTTTTTGTGAATAGTGTATAATTCATAAAGATCTTCAGTAAGAAACAAGAAAAGCAAGCCTTGTGTGGAGAACTTTTTTTAAATATTCTGCTTTGTACGCTGGCTAACTTCGCATAGGCACGTGTTGTGAGGGCAGCACAATCTTCCTTACCAGACATTAATATCTGTTAGTTGGCCAGAACTGTTGTGGCTTCAATCATGCTGCAGCGATGCTCACCTGCTGCTCCGACTGCAGCCTGAAGCTGGATGCTGCGTGAAGACCAAGCTTCTAGTATGTTCTTCCAGAAAGGGGAGGGGCTTACGCAGCAGCCACTAAGAGAAGAGTAAACTATTTGTGCTTTCACGTTACTCACCAAAGGTTTTCAATAACACCAGAAAAGTTTCTAGTCTATTTTTCTTTAAACAGAGTCGCTGGAAAGTTCTGAAATATTGCTAAATAAAGCACCAACATGCTATGTTTTTAGCAGATGTTTACAGTGTGCATCAGTATAATCGGTGTACCAGGAAATTGTGCTCTGACTAACGTTCGATTAAACGATTAACGATTAAATGTGTTCATTTTTTTAACGTGTTATTATTTAATCAGTTGTGTGTGTACAAGCTTTGATGGTCCCTTCCCCCAGGTTAAGTCTCCATAGCAACTGTGTCAAACTTTGGTGCTGGAGAGTTGCCATCCTGCAGGTGTTGTCCTGCTCCAACTCACATGACTCAAACTAATCCAGCAGCTTTGTGTCACCTTATTCACAATGATCCATAACTTTTAGTGTGTTGGAGGACTGAAACAGTACAAGCTGCAGAGTATCACCCCCTAAGACTAGAGTTGGACTCGTTCTCGGCAGCAGGGATCCCTGATCCTGGTCCTCACGGCCCACTCTCCTGCAGACTTTAGATGTCACCCTGCTGCAACACACCTAACTCATAATAATGGGTAAAAAGATTTGTGCAGAGCCTCATAGACAGTCATTTAATTTGAATCAGGTGTGTTGCAGCAGGGAAACATGTTAAACCTGCAGGATAACTTCCATCTCCATAACTTCCATCCAATGTGAATCAGCCAATCTGAATCTCTATTTCAGATATAACAATTAAACAGAAAAGGGGAGGTAGCATGGTTTAGAATTCCCTCCACGGAGGTCCACTGAATCCTGCAGAATGAAGAAAAGCTAAACTGTCCCAATCACACTGATGTGGACTTAATGAGTGGCTTTACATTCAGCTGCCAATCACACTGCCTTAAAACTCTGAATCCTTGGCTTGAAAGACTACCTGCAAATGTCTTGGGGTAACTACATCAAACGTTGATCGCAGAGGAGCTGTGATTCCTCATTGGTATGAGCGCAGGGGTCCGTTAAGCTGCAGAAAGCCGCAGAAATTTTATCAACTAACATGAGAAGGGAAGGACGAACAGTGGGGTGGATAGACCGCCTTGATCAATGTAGATGAATGCTCTGCACTGCTGCAGGAGAAGCTGCACGGATAAAAGCAGAAGTAAATTATATGTATGTCAGGGTGCATGAAACAAGAAAACATTGGTGGACACAGAAAGAATGAATTCAAGTTATTTGAGGTAAAACAAGATAAAGTAGGGCAAATATGGTAAACTAAAGACCACTTAAAGTACACTAAAACATTTCTCCACATTTTAGGCTGCAGTTTCTGCTTCTGGATGGTTTGTGTATTAATTTGTGTATGAGATGTCTGCCAGATAAGCTCCCTGATTAGCACAGTTACACAAACATTTAAAAAAAAAAAAAAAAAAAAGATGGAGAGTGTGGACTGAAGACAAAACCTGATGCTGAGATGACAGTGACAGCAGTGGTGATGATATCTGGGGTATGGATTTCACTTATTCTGTAGGAAAGGAAAGGCAAAAAAAGACTGAGGAACCACACTTCTGTCTTCAAGCCTGCCTGACTAGGCCCCAAGGAACTGTCGTATCCCCAAATAAGAACACCCTCAGAAAATGAAGAGGGGCAGGAGAAGCAGGGATCTTTCTAGGAGAAAAGAAAACATCTGAAGGAGCATATTGTGTCTAAAAGAAGGCTGCTCCAGCAAAATGCAGTGTGTACACAAAAGACCAGAGGGAGGATATGTGTGGGGGTAAAATCTCAAATCCAAGATGGAAGTGAAGCTCCATCCTGCTCATATTTAAAGCATTTAGTTTTTGCCAGGAAAACTCAAAGACAGCTGCTAAAATATCTCTGGAATACATTTGGGTGCTGACTGGCTCAGCAGACAAGCTGGCTGGCACTTGTTGCTGGCCAGGCGCAGAGTCCCCATCCTGATCATTATAACGTTTCATTCCAATATGTCAGTGCTGCTGCACTGTCAGTCTGGCACACCTTTTATTTTATTGTGTTTTCTTTCCCTCCGCACAACAATTTATTTTTGTTTGTCTTGTCTGTTAGCGCTCTCTCCCCCCTGAGGTAAAATATGCTTCAGAAAGCAGTTCTGGGAGGTAGAGATTCATTTATGACTACAGGGCAGAGGTTTGTGCAAGAGCAATAAAATAATTCAAAGACAATATGATGGTTTGTGAACGAGGAAACAATGAGACGCCACCATGCATATAAATCATGACACACATTCAGCCGCTCACTCAAACACGGAAAAAACTTTTTCCAATCTCAAATTGGGGAAAAAAAAAAAACACTTCTGAAATGTGGGCCTCATAGCAATGGAATACGTTCAATACATTCTTTTCCATATAAAAAGAAGAAAACTGACTAATTAAGGCAGGGGTGTCCAAAGTGGGGCCAATTTCGACCCGTCAGTACTTTGCTTTTGGCCCGCTAGTCGTTGTTTATATTAATACCCTACAGAGCTTGATGAAAAGACAATACTCTCATGTTATGAACCTCAATAAAACCAGACTCAGAGGGACCCTGACTGACTCACACATCAATGACATCCTCACCTTGTCAGTGAGCCAGGTGCAACCCAACATGAAGAGACTGGTAATGTCCAAAGATCAACTGCATGTGTCCCACTAAGTATCAGCAACTTCCCTTGTTCAACATGCACTGTTTCTTAATGTTGACATGTTGCACTTTGTTGCAGTTTAGTGGCTGTAATTATTGCTTCTTGCCCCTCCAACTATGGCTGTATTGTTCCATTGCCATATTGCCTTTTTATGTAACATTTTATTTGCCCAGGAAAAAAAACACTGTATTTGCTATTGAACAATAATTGAAATAACTTAATACACTTACTTGTGTTTTATCCTCAAAGATGCAGTGTTTGGCCCGTGGCTCACTGGATCATTTTCAGTTTGGCCCTTGGAGGGAAAAAGTTTGGGTACCCCTGATTGAAGGGATTATTTAAACAACTGCAAGGAAGAAAATATTGTAATTGTAAAGGGGGGCAGGAATACATAGTCATTGCTTCATCCTGCTCCTTTTCGGACATTATAATAATTACTTTTTAAACCTGTTGATTACATTGTGTTATTTTGTCTGAAATAAAGAGATATCCATCTCTCTATTTTAGTTTTGCAGTGCACATGTAACACATGCTTGAGCTATATGTCACCACCTTTTCTTGTTCTTTGGTGTTTTAGAGGTGTTGTAACTGCAAATTCATTGTTTCACATTCCAACTAAAGAATTACAAACTATTATTCCCTCAGCTCTGCCTTTGCTCTGTGACATTATGCCACATCATAATGGATGCCACACTAACTGCTTGTTCATTTCCCACATCATTCTTTCCATACTTGTGAACAAGAACTAGAGAAGTGAAACTCCCAATTTACCTTTTAATCTACATCCCCACCTTCTCCTGTCGTCATGAGCTGTGGGTAGCAACCAAATAAACAAGATCATTAATACAAACATCTAAAATAAGCTTCCTCTGCAGAGCTGCATTAATGTGACGTGTCATCTGGAAGATCTGGATCCACCAAGTAATCTGAGAGGTGCTCAGAACAGAGTTACTGCATTTCCATTACACCCAGAATTGCTCAGAAATTAAATATTGCAATTAAAAACGCCAATGGAAACACCTCAAATATCTAAAAATAGCTAAAAGTTTTTATGCTTTCATGAGGTGGTTATTTGGACGTTTCAATATAGAAACATAACAAAAATGTAATAGAAACGTTTTTTTTCATGTGTCCCTGGATGTGATGAGAGGGGTCGTGACTGGTTCACTTCTGGTAAAGATGGTGCAGTATGGAACGACAGCAAATTTCAGAGTTTTAGAAAAGAAAATGAGGGAGAAAAGCTTTGATACTCAACTTTGAAAAAGTTGACAGTCTACAGATAGTTGAATATTGCTCAGTAACCTGTCATAAAACATAATGACAGTCGGTAAAAACTCTTAGTAAAATCTTTTAACAGCTTGAATGCACTTATGGTCTGCTGACAGTGAGTTGAAAACATGTTACTTGTCTGTTGAAAGAGTATTGTTGAATATCCAATGATACACTGTTGACATCTATGTATTGATTAAGCTTAGTCTACTGACTTAGTTGAACACATGTTGCTTATCTGTTAAAAGAATCTTATTGACACAAAACTGAATAACTTCTGATAGTTTGTAGAGTGTCAACTAACGGACTATCAAAATAAATGTTACTGCAAATTCTCCTCAGCTAATAGAAAATCCTAAAATAACGCTAAGTGGCCAACTGGCATTAGCCGTAATTCTCGTAAAATCTCGTGAGAGGAACAAGATTTTACTAAACTTGAGGCTCATGCGCTAGACACTGTAATGGGAACACCTGTAAATCACAATTGTTCGTCGAAAAACACAAACATCATTTTTATTTTGCTAAAACATTGAATGTGAATGCAGCTACTGTTCCTTGACATCAAGAGAAGCCAGATGAGGTGACTCGTGTCTGGTTAAGACACCTCCTTTGAAGTGTTCAATAATCCTGCCACTAGCAAGAGACACTTGGAAAACCCAGGATATGTTAGAGAGACAATGGATGTAATCACACCAGGCTTTTTGATTTGAATCGTAGTCCATTTGCTAAGAAATTCTGCTTCGCTTGTAGTATCATGAATGACATCTGATTTGGGTCACAGAAGCAGACACCAAATGATGCAGGTCTCGCCTCGTTTCTAGTGGACCAAATACAGGAGGAAGGCTATAAAAAAGTGCACAGTGAGTTTAGTGGATATCCAACTAAGCCATACACACGTGAGGGGATATTGGAAAAATAGCAAATAGTCAGACGTAGACATTAGAAATCTGATCAATCAAGACCACTAGGATCTGGTGCAACTCCATTTTATTTAGCCTTTGGTAAACAGTTTTTTTTTTTTTTTGAAAGGCTGTATTTGTTTGAGAAGTGCAGCATTAACACTGGTTGAGGCTGGAATAATGTTGCATCCCCCCCAGAGTCCCTAATCGGACCAAGCCTAGCGGACTATCCTGATGTGAATACACCATAAGTGTCTCATCTGGCCTGGTCAGATGAGGTGGATGAAGTATATGTAGCACCCGTTCAGTCTCTCTTACCTATGGGAGTAGCGGGTGCTTGGGTTTGTTTTAACCAAAGGTGGATACCATGAAGGTGCACCTGAAAGTGGACTATTCCAAACTTAAAAGTAAACTAATGTTATGCAAAAATGTTTCTCACACAGATATGACCCAGAGATGATTTAAAGTTGAACAAACTGCCTGGCCTTTATTGGACAACCACCCAATTTTGTCCACAGGAACAGTAGGCCGAGCTAGTAAACATAAAAATTTAACCAGAAAATAAAACAAATAAACCAAATATTTGAGCTGGTTCAAAACCTACAATCTGCACAATAAAGTGTCTTTAACTCACTGGTTTCTTATTTCTGTGCACCCGCATCAATACCATCAGTATTCACAGTCTTACACATGCAAATATAAACCAACGTTAAACCACATCAAACCAATTTAACCGTCTCTTATTTAACGGTCGTGGGTCCACACGCGCGCGCGCGCTGAACTCACGGATCCGAAGTCTCAGGAAAAAACAGGTTGCAAGCCTGTAAGTCTTGCAAAACATTGAGTGCGTTGAAATGTTCCTTGCAAAACATTGAGTGCGTTGAAATATCCCTTGCAAAACATTGAGCGCGTTGAAACGTCCGACCGTGGAATGGCGAATCCGTGCGACGTCAGGCGGGTTGCGTTGTCTGCCATTAACTGCCTTCCCGCGCGCCTTTTTTCCTCCTTGAGACTCCTTTCCCGAACGTCCTCGCGCTGCTTCGAGTCTGAATCCACGTCTTCCCACTCATAAAACGTACGAGCTTCAGTCTTTTTTTCTCCCTCTCGCACACTTTAAGCAAGAAGGCTCTTTGTACCGCGTTAAACTCCACGCGGCAAACTTTCTTCTTCCCTCATGTCTCTTTCACCAGTCCGGTCTCTCCTCCACCCTCACCCTTCGCTCTCCTTGTTAGTCCCTCCCCCTCACTTTGTTCACCAATCAAAAGGCACAAAGGTGAGTGACTACATCTCAGAACCAATAGAATTACGAATGAGGAAAACAACCCGGAAGTGACACCAGACTAAATACAAATTAAAAATTATTATTTTAACGAAATAATATTCTTACCTCTTCACGTCTGAATAAAATAACAACAATAAAAGACTTTTATAACAACTGCATTTATGTCTTTTTACAAATAAAGCGATAAAAAGTAAATAAACAATTACTTTATGATGCTGTAGTGACTAAATAAACTCAAATAGGTTTTACTTTAGCCCCTAATTACTACAGGGCTACATATACAAAGTCTGAGCTTTCCTGCTTAACATGCTGCTGACATCGGATCAGTGGATGGGTGGTTGGTTGCATGGATAGAACGATATTATCTGATGTTCTGCTGCATGTCTGCATAATATGAATCTCAGAGGTGAGAAATTTCAAAACCTGTACTTCTCACATTGCAGTCAGTAGAAAACAACAAAGCACCTTTTCTTCTTGCCTTTCTTGTTCATATTGACCAAACAGATGTGGTGTGGTGTTGTATAAATGTGTACTTTCAGATGAAATGCCAGACATGCCAATCAAAGGCGTGTGCAGAGAGCTGTGTTTTGCTGTCGTAGCAGGCGATTTGGCTCTGTGAAAGCCTGTGCTTTCAGCTCAGAGGCACATTGGGTTTGACCTCATTCCACCTCAGGACAAACAGAACGGTGAGGTGCAAAAGTCCTTGAAAAGGGTTTTGTGAAAAGAGCCACGACGACACATTCTGTTTACTGGCATTGATTGACTGAAATAACCAGATGTTACACGACTTTTGTGACGCTTGGTCTGTCAAATAGAAGATCCTTTGAGATGAAAAGGCACAACGTAGGGTGGTTTGAGATCAATTTAAGGAATCTATTGCTACAATCAGCTAAAATTAAATGGGTACCTCTCCTTTGTCTATGCTAAACCTCGACACCTAGATGGAAGAAAACCTGCCTGGTACTTGTTTCTGCTGACAGAAACAAAGCAGAAAGTAGCCTGGCAACAGAATGCAGGAACACCACATTCCCCACAACGATGCCATCTTAGATGCCTGACAATTACATTTATTGTGCAATGAATTAATCATAACCCAGTGGATCCCTTAAATCAATAAACAATGAAAGGTCATTAGGGTGAGGCTTGGGGTAAATTTTAGTAACATGCTTTCTGTTTGGTTCATGGACAGCGAACTGAGCATTTGACATCAGGGAGAGCATTGCAAACAAAAGCATCTGCTATTATTCAATTCCCAGTTGTGGCATATCTTGACCTGATGAAAGAGAAATGAATAAATCATGCTCCATTAAATGTCATTACGCCTGTTAGCAAAATCTAATTCTACTAAAGTTCAGCGTCGGTTTACAAATTGAATGTAATTGCCCAGAATGCAAATGGGTTGGGCTGTTGTTTGTATCAATGTGAGACCAAGCGCGAAAACAGAGAGTGAGAGAGAGACACACACAGAGAGAGAGAAAAGTGATGTGTAGGTTGAGGAAACCTTTAAGCAGCAGTGGGCAATGGGCAATGCCTACCATTATTTTTCATTCAGAACTCAGATACTAAACCATGAGGGAACTGTGGATTGTTGAGGCTTTAGAAACTGATGGTTTCATTTCAGAAGAAAAATGTTTAAAAAAGCAGAGATGGGGGGAAATGTAATTACCCAGCCAGTGCTGTGTGGGAGTTTTAGTGTTTGATAATCATCCCCTAAAGGCATGTTAAACTTTTCCTTAGCTATCTGTATAAAACTCCACAGAGACACAGAAGTAGAAGAGAGGTCACCAAGCTTCAGGAGAGAGGAAGAGATGAGATAAATATAAAGGAGAATGTAAGAGGATCAGATAAGTGCAGGCCTGTTGGACAGCTGAGAACATCAAGGGAAAATAAAACACATCACAAGGCTGCGCTGCTCAGAGGACAAGTTATTTCCTTGCGAAGTCACCAAAAGGTATTGACTTGTAATGGTTTCTGTAAAAGTAAATGTTCGAGTTTTCCAGAAACAACCTGGCCTTTTTTTGGGATGAGGAATCTAAGCATGCAGCATTTTGGAAATGGATGATTGAAGACAGTTGATTGGCCACTTTTCATGTATTCAACTTACTTCACCGTGCCATCTGTCTCTTTTATAGATGTACCAGCACACACCATGCACGGCACCGTATTTACTGCAGCGCTGCTTTTGCATAATTTCATCAAATGTGAAGGCAAAGACACATGAAAATAGAAAGTGCACAAATGCTGTTTTTTTTTTCACACTTGTGTGCTGCCAATACATCTCTGAACAGCTGATATGAAATGCTAACCTTACAGCACTACTGCAAGAAAAATAATAATGTCAAATCCAAATAAGAACTAATATTGAAGACAAGGCCCATGAGAGTTGGGTCTGTTTAGTCCCCTAAACCTTTAGGACATTGGTCCAAAAACTGGTCCAAAGACAGTAAACTATTTAAACATATACAAAAATAAATAAATAAACAATCCTGATAGCAACAAGTATAAGGAAAAAGATGGTTCATCAAAAAGATAATATCATTTCTATAGTAAAAACAAATGCAGTAATTGGAAAAGCAAGTACAGTACAAAAGTACAAGAAAAAAAATCACTGCAGTTTAGAGGTAGTAACCACAGAGTGTATAAAAGATGGATAGAGCTTACAAGCCAGGAAGGCTAAAGCTAAGTCAGGCTGCTAGCTGGCTAAAACCTAAAATCTGCCCTCTTACAACAGGATTTCTGGTACCTGTCAATCAAATGGACATGCCCCTAATTATGCAGAATATCAAGATTAAATTACTTCTAAATAGATGAGTTATAAGAAGAAGAAAAAAATCAATCTCTCCACAGTTGTAATGAAGCTAAACCCGACGTGTTAAACCTAAAATGTTTTATTTAAATCTGTAAACATGTTTATTTCTGTTGTGACTGATCTTTTTAACATTGTACTCTACGGGGATTAGTTAGTCACTGAATACATATTAAACCAATAGTAAGGTCAAGTAAACCGATAGTGTTGATATGCCATTTGTCTACTCATTATTTCTTACTGGAAAGGTTGGGTCCCAGTGTAAAAAAGGTTATGATCCATTGCTTATAGATCACAAAAGTCAACCCTACATTTGACTTATCTGGACAGTTGTACAGTGTAAATGGTTCCAAACCTTATCCATCTATATAAGCATGAAAAAACACTGATCTAACACTTTTATTAGTTGAATTTGTTTGCATTTTTTTTGTCATGAAATGCAGCCTCCCGTCATGACTGAGTGACTCCATGAATTAAATTCAATGGACCGACAAACATGGACAAAATTGTTGGTACCCTTCAGTCAATTAAAGAAAAACAATGGTCACTAAAATAACTTACCAAACAGCAGTGACTAGCTGGAGCCCTATATTTAGGCCCACTGACCATTCACAAGACTGTAGACACCTGTGATGGTAATTAGTGGACACACCTTGGATTAACATGTCCCATAGGCAACATTATCGTCAGCCTTTTTAAGGGTACCATCACTTTTATTCAGGCCTGTTTCATGAGTTTATTTTTTTATATAATTTTGTTATTCCCATGGTTGACAACAATGTCTGACTTTCACTGGTGAAATTTCATAGAATTTTTATTCATTATTATTTTTGTCATATTCAAGTTATTTCTGTGTTCATTGTGAGTTTCTCTTTCACTGAATGAAGGGTACCAACAATTTTATCCACGTGTGCAACAGCCTATCGGGTTCTGCAAAATACCCATTAAGTTGAGTCCGCTGTGTTGGAGCAAGGATACACGGACAACTTGCGGCCCTCTTAGAACCGAACTGTATAGCCCTGCCATACACAGTTAAAATGCTCAGGTTATGGAATCTAAAAAATATCAGGGATCTGTGCTTGACCTTAATTTCAAGTTTGATTTTATTACATAAAACCATCTGATGAATTTAGTCAGTGAGAGGATTTTAAGAAACTTTTAATGTTCAATAATTAAAAAGTTATATTCTTTGACCTTTTAGTTTAATGGTTTATCCATTAACGACAAAAATAGCCTGCATGGGATTGTTAAAATTTGCTCAGAAATGATTAGAGTTAAGCAAAGAGATTAGCTTCCCCTCCGGGAGAATAAGGTTGTAAAGAAGGCAGAGAAGAGTATCAGCCAACCTCATATTTTGTGTTGAGTTTCGGTGATGCCTTCAGGCCACTGTTATGATGTACCCCTCAGGACACCTGACTGTCCCAAATCTTTAATCCCCTCTGCTATCAGGTTTTTAAACTCAGGTGGTAGTCAATACAAATGACATTTGCAATCAGATGCACTGCTGGGCGACAGACATACCAAGGAAATGCTTTGGGGTCTGGTCAGAATGAGGCCCCTGAGGGCTGACCGATGTTGAACCGCGACGGAGAAGTGACAATGTACAGTTTGCATTAACATTTACTCCAACATCCTCATGTCTTGCTCTTGCAGCAGGCACAGTGTCTTTTGTGAACAAGTGAGAGGGTATACCAAAATGACGAGAAGCTTGCAGTACAGCAGAACCAAAAAGAAAAAAACAGATAATACAGAGACTAATGTAGAGTAACTTGATCTACCCTGCTCCTGTTGAGCATTTGAGTGCCATGTCTCATTAACAGACTATTTAATTACATAATACGGCTACAGGGCTACTGGAAGAGAGGATAACTTCTTTCAGTTATTTGACAAAAAGGGCTTTATTTCTGTTGATATCACAATTTAACCCACTGATATGACTTTAAGCCTAATTAAAATACTGATTCTAGACCTTTTTTTTTTTTTTTTTTTACATTTACATATGATGCATTTTAAAGGTCTCACTAATGATGCGCTATCTTGTTTAAGCTATTAGGTAAAGGTTTTCTGTGACATCCCATACCTGCTGCTTTCCCATCGTTCCCGTGACCAACTCAGGATGACTGAGGAGTGATGATATCTTGGACTTCAGTTGAAAGAAAAAAAAAAAGAAGAAGCAAAAGGTAAATCAACACACTACGTTCATGAGAGCTCAATTAAGTTGAAATTCTTGTTCTATTTACATGACCAAAAATGTAATCGCATGCTATTATGTGTGTTGCGGCTAACTGTCCAACGCCATTATCTACTTAGCCGCTGCAGGCTAAACACGGGAGATATTGATGACGCGCACCAAGATGTATGTTCTCCTTATTGCGTTTGTTTATTTTTATAGTTACTTTAAATAAATTACAAAGAACAAATAATACGCAGAGCAAAAACATCTAACTGTGGTCAACAAAAAGTTTACTCCCAAGCTCACCCCACTTCTGCATCCTTACAGCCAAAACGATGCCCTCAGGTGAGTGCAACTATTTGTAATGTGTGCGTTCACACCCAAAGTGACACACCCTCCACCCAAGTGCCAATCAAGCCTGCACACATCAGCATATTCGCAGACATTCATGTCTTATAATATGGCTCCTACAATGTGCATCAGCAATAGTTTTGACATGCAGATTTTATACTTTTTACCAATAGGACCAGTTCTATCTCATCATTTGCTAGCTGCAACATGTTTTAACATAAAAAATTAACTTTAATTAAAGTAAAGAAGCAGTTATATAAAGTGTGGACTTACATTACATTAACACAAAACTGACATAACAGGAATGCACAGTAAGGATAATTTCTATAGATATTTTGAAAATGCTTTTCCATACACACTGATGGGAATAATGGGCATAACCCACCCATCTGGACTAGGAGGAACTTTTCAGATTGAGACGTTAACATTTTTATTTCTTTCAGACTTTTATTCCAAATGCATGTTCCCATGTAAATTGTTTTAATTATTCAGAAAGAAAAAAGATAAGAAAAGTTTTACAGATTGCATGAGCTGTTAATGTGCCAGAGCTCAGGCCTGGACACCCCTCGCCCAATTTAACCCCCGTTTATAACATCATAAAAATGGAGCTGTCACATGCTAAAAAAATTACAAAGTCATGATTTCAGACATGAACAGTGTAATTTTCAAACTAACATATTTTGAAGCAATATTCCTACTTTTTCCATTTCCCTTTCCTACATTTCAAACATCTGAGATATCCACAAGTTACACAGACTGCGGTGCAGATTCTGTTTAACCCACACAATCATTTGCAAGCACCAAATGCTAAATTGCAGGTATGAAAACACACAAAACAAACATTAACATCAAGTCTTTGCAACAACTAAAAAGCTGTTTCCACTTTTCCAAAAATTCACTAAGCTCCCCAAACAAGCTGAGTGATACTTATGATAAGGTTTCCATTTATTAATGCAGAAACCTTTGAATTTTGCATTTAGTAATGTTTATTTATCCCATGTTGTTTAGGTTCTGTGTAAACAAACATTTTCATTTCTCCAGAAGAGATGTCCAATCTAATTAAAATATATTGACCTGTTTCCTTGAATATAAATGAAAATAAACAAGTGAGAACTGTTTTATTCAAGTGTACGTACCCTAAAACTTTCAACTAGAAGCACCTACACTCAAAACAGCAAGGTATTAAACTTTCAACTAGAAGCACCTACACTCAAAACAGCAAGGTATTGTGGGTACACCTAAAGCTTAAAACACATACGGAATGACTATGACCAACTCCCTAACTCAGGAAAGACGACACACAGTTTTAATGCCAAGGGTCACCCACAGTTATGTGTTTATGCATTACGCAAATATATACACGTGTGTGTTTGTATTATTAGTGTGTCACCCTGTGTGTGCTTATCAATTCGCTTGCTGGATGCTGTTCCATTACGCCAGAGATCCAATTAGTGTCTCTCAGTTTGACACCCGTCTCATCAAGACCAGCTTGCTCATACATGTTAATTGTGGTCTTGAAGGGCCACAGAGGTTTTCCGCTGCCTCATCACAGTGAGAACATGCATCTAACAACCAGTGGGCTGATGTTGCATAATCTCAGAGGCACCCACCTACTCCCGTGGCCCTGTCCCTCAGCCACTCCTGTTCTGTGCTCATCTCACCCTCCCTTCATGCAATCATTTTGCGAGGAAACGCTCAGAAGGAATGACCTTCATATGAAAGCTGATTTATATTAATGAGGAAAGTGAGGAAACTACAATGGAAAATAAATACTGCCTTAAAGTCATCTTGGAGCAATGATATGGGAGACTTGACAATTCAAAGCAGCAGCAAGGAAGCCTTAGTATTTTCCATCACAGCACTGGATGTTTTTTATTGCTTTGCCACATTTTGGAGACTTTGGTGGGAAAACAACTGATGAGGGCAATCATGCTGTGTTGATCGCTATGTCCCAAATTGGCAGGAAGTGCATGCAACATCAGCAAAACGCTGCAAGGGTGCAGCGGGGCAGCACTGGGGAAAAATGTGTTAGGGAGCAACATTGGCAGGCTGTAATAAGAGGGATAAACAAACTGTAAAAAGGACAAGAATATTTGTGGATGTTGGTTGGAAGAGCAAGGCGGGAGTAAAAAAAAAGATGATCTGAAGAGATAAAGTCAAAGGAAGAGATTGAACAACTTGGAAGACGGATGTAAATCTAGAATTTAGATAGGGAAGTAAATGCCACAGATGTGGGTGTTTTCAAAGTTCAAGGAAGTTGGGAGGCTGTGAAAACAATCTTGGTCTCAGGAGAAGCTTGGCATTCGGCAAGATTGTGATCTTCAGATAATAAGTAATGTTTTGTTGTCGCATGTCTACTGATGGGGCCACAAAAGTTCTTTTCACACGGGTGAATCAAAACTGTGTGGAAAAATAGGAGAAAATTCAGCTCTCAAGTAAGATCTTTATGACAGAATGAAGATTCAATCCAGTCCTGCCAAACATAGGTTGCTATGGTAACAACAGACATAAGCCACATTTACATGGAAGTTTTAATTCCTGCTTAATTTTAAATAACGTTATTCCGCTTTAAACTGGTGAAAAATGGGCATGTAAACACCTAATCCCGAATGCAAAAGTGAATTCAAAATTAAACTTAATTCCGAAATGAGTGTCTGGTTTAATCACATTTTAAACCCGAGTTGCTTATTTCATTTATCATGTAAAACTTAATTCGGCTCTAAGTTCTGCACATGCTCCTTAACTTGTCCCGTTCCAAAGACACACATATTCTGCATGTTGTTTTGTCTCCTGTCCTTAGTAGTCTATTTTTCCTTCTTCATCTCAGCAGCTGCAAAAAGTGAAGTATTTTGCTTCTGTCGAGCTGGTGCTTCAAAATTAAAATTAAAATAACGGTGAAACTGGTACTTTTTTTTGTCATTTTCTATGTTACAATCGAAAAGACAAAAAGCAGGAGGCGAAGTGTGATACTTCTGGTGAACGTAAGTACGTCACACCTGCCGTTGTCCAATGAGAACCCTTCCCAACCTGCTGATCAAGCAAAATGAAGTAAGAACGTCTTCCCATGTAAACATCTATTCAGAATTATTCTCATGTAAACCACTTAATTCAGATTTGTTTTATTTCAAATTAAAAAACATCATGTAACCATTCCCATTGGTAAACTCAAAAAACATATAACGGTTAGGGTAACTTTGTTATATTTTATCTGCTGATAATAGTTTAACTGGATCTTGTTATTTTACTTTCCTGAACTATTCCCAGATGCAATAAACTATAGAATAAGCCTAACTGATCCCCCACGTTTTTATGATAAAAACTGATTTAATTTGTTCGCAGTCCAAATTCTCAAGAAAGAGTTGAACTCCAAACTTTAAGCATCTTTTTGTCCTACAGTCTGAAAACACTCTTGAGACTTAAAAAAAAAAGAAAAAAGCAAACATTATTGGCAGATTTAACTTGTTACAAAAGGCAGTTTACACTAAGACAAATAAATACACACAAAAAAAAAGCAGATGAGAACCAATCTGATCTGCAATCATGATATTCCTTCTGCAGCGCCACTGTCTGTCTCTTACTTAGAGAGTAATCAACATTATCACATAAATCAACTATGGCTTTAGTCTTGGGGTCTAACTATCATCCTGACAGCATCACACTATCTGCAAAGCACTTCATTGCACATTGGAGGTGATGATCTGACAAAGCCAGAGGGACATTCTCATCAGCCAACAACAGAGATGGTATCTTTCTTACAAATAGAAAACCAGTCCAGATCTTGATGCATCTTAAAATCATCTATACTCAAATATCTTCAAACATAAAAAATAGTTCCTTTAAAAAGAACAAGGTAAAATATATATTTAAACTGCTTATTCCCCCGATGACATATCAGTCAAGCTGATAATATGCTGTCATCATGATTGCAGTGGTGTTGACTGATGAGATCAGGAAAATATTGGTGAAAAAAACTTGATGGAGCCAACCTTCTCCCTCGCCTCGCCTCCACATGATCAGTGGACAGTGGTGCTCCACGCGAGTCTTCCAAACATGCTGACAGTTGTACTTTCTATGATTTATAAATTCATTTTTTTGTAAAAAAAAAAAAAAAAAAAAAAAAAAAAAAAAAAAAAAGGGTAGGTAAAGCAAACTGAAAAGAGTGTGGAAATTTATAATATTGATAACAATGATAAACAGATTCATGAAAACAAAGTAGGGATACTGTTTTAAATGTGAATAAAAACAGGAAGCGATGATTCTCAAATATCAAACCCATATTCTCAACAGGACATAAACAGATGCGGAAACTGGGACATTTATTGAAAATATGAGCTCATTTTGAACCTGATACCAGCAACACTTCTATAAAAAGGCTCTAAAACAACTGGAGGGGTATTTGACAATTAAGTAGGTTAAAGCATTTCAGAGAGGCAGTCTCTAAGACCAGCGGTGATGGACGGGTTCAATCATCTGAAACAAACCTTTAACATTCTTTTAAAACAATCAAATAAAAATTCCCTCACAAGATACTACCATGTAATGTGTATATTATTGTCAAAAGATTCAGGGGATTAGACGGAATCTGTGTGTGCACAGGACAAAGGTGATAGTCCAAACAGAATGTTTGCAGGTGATCAAGCAGCCCTGCATGAATAAACCAGATCATTCCTGCCAGCAGCCATCAGCCTCTGGAACAAGACCTCCTCTAGTTAATTATTATATACTAAATATTGAATTTCCCTTTGGGGATTAATAAAGTATTTTTCATTTCATTTTTCATTTCATTTCATTATTCCGTACTGGAAATCACTAGAACACTTCCAGAAATATGGAACACAGTTTTACAAAGGCAGGTAAAGAAGAAGAAAAGAAATTGTATATCAACATAATAAAGGTCATTTAAAAAATTCTGTGGTAAAACTGAACAAAATTTGAATTCCTCAATGGAAACCATGGATGAAAGTGGAGAGGGAGCATCCAGCTTGTCATCCAGTAGAAAAGCCTGCATCTCTGAACGGATGGGCTTGCATTAATGCCTGTGGGGTGGGCAGCATCCACATCTGTAAAGCTCCATGAAAGCTGAAAATACATGGAGGTTTCAGAGTGACATATTCCCAGACAACGTCTCTTCCAGGGAAGACCTTGCAGATTTCAGCAAGACGATGCTGAACCACATCCTGCATCCATCACAAGAGCCTCTCTTCACAGGAGAACTGGTCTACCTCCAATCCAGACCTTTGTCTTGCTCTCCGACTTGGAAAACTCTGAACAGTAGCTGAAAGAGGAGCAAGCCGTGCAGCACGTAGGTTCTGCTGTGGATTGTTTGACCTTGTGATGGTTTGCTCTGTGAGGTAACGCAACACACGAATGACTACTGATGAAGTCCTCACAGGCTGTGTGTCATTTTCACTCTGTTCGAAGGTTTCATCAAAGAAGATGCAAAGGTTGCCTCTAGCTGTGTTTTGACGTGGCGCTTTTAACAAGCTCTGCCTCCAACACTTCACTGACAGCCCTCTTGACCTCCATCTTCTCCTTGTCTTCAAAGAGCATCCATTAGACGAACCAAATAATCATGGAAAGAATATGGAGACTAATGTTCGATTCATCATGAAACTTGAAACTGAAGGGCTTTTTCTGCCCTTGCATCTTTGAGATAATCACCCAGGGAGACTAAAATCTGTTTTGTGGCAAGTGCAAAGACAGTCAAAAATTAAACGATGGTCAGAATTTGTTATTTCGTACAGACGACTGTCGTGGTTAGCTGTTCATGTTCAAGTCTATTCAGCTATTGCAACTCCTATCACTCACAGCGGTTCGTGTTTAGCTTAGTTCTATAGTTCATTCAAGTATAACATTCTCAAGGAGTTTTCTGCATGTTGGTCCTTGTCCCTTCACCTCATCTTGACACATTCTGAATAAAAGTTGTATAAATACCCAAGCCAATAAGCTACCATTTCAGACAATTATGTTTAGCTAGTGGGCAAGAAAAACACATCAGTCACTCACCCACACTGCAAACAGCAAATGATAGAAACTTAACAAGGCCTGGCAATGCAGCGGGGTACTTCAGTAGTAATTTGACATAACATCTATCTGGTGCCTCTGGGAGAGAGCTTTCATTGTTCAACTTTCCTGGTCAGCGCCATGTTCTGGAGAAATAACACATTGAAAGAGTACTATGTCAGCTGTGGCTGGATTCTTAGTCCTCATTACCCTCACTGTCAGTATAGCTGAAAGGTTGATGCTGCTTGTACTCCAGAAGGCTCTTCATAGGGGAGCGAGGGTTGCGCCGTCCAACTTGCACAATGGCTGTAGGTGCTTGGCTAGCATCTTAATAACAACCTGGATATCCTTTAGATGTCCACTGGCTTGTGCACAATCAGGACTGCACTTTGTATAATCATATTCTCTAAGAATTATTTGTCACTTTTTCACCATTAGTCCACAAAAATGAAGACGCTTGTGTATTGAGAGTTCTGCATCACCTTGCTCTGCTGTTTGAGATTCACAGAATTAATATGCATGCAATACCTGAAGCTTAACATAATTGTCTGAAATGGTAGCTTATTGGCTTGGGTTTTTATAAAACTTTTATTCAGAATGTGTCAAGATGAGGTGAAGGTGAAGGGACAAGGACCAACATGCAGAAAACTCCTTGAGAATGTTATACTTGAATGAACTATAGAACTAAGCTAAACATGAACCGCTGTGAGTGATAATTATGAAGAGTGGACTGAGGCTAAAAAAAATAGCATCAGATGACAATCGGAAATCTAAATTTCTAAAATAAAGCCAACAGTAGTCATATATATTAGAAAACTATAAGGTGGTTACAAACTATGTTATAAAGCTTTTGTGAGGCTGTAATAATAATAATCTTCTACTACAGTGACAGTTCATTCAAAGCAATAAATACAGCAGGAAATATTGGTCTTATTTACAAGTAGTGAAGGAAAGCAACAGCCTGGGACTTGAAGCTGTGCTGATTGTAACAACAACCTTCAGTTCACAGGGCTCCTTCTAAACTAACTTCGCCAACCAGTGCTTCAATTTATCCCTTATTTCCAGAGGTATCCCACATTGTGCGACTATCATGTCAGCAAACTGAGTAAGCTCTCTCTGTTCTACTTCAGGAAGGTTTTTCTTTGCATTCAGCAATGCTAACTTGCACCCTATGAAATGTTCACATTGCAGTCTCTGAGTCGCAAAACCGCTTTAATTTCTTATTTAACTCTGAAGATACTGCAGCAATTTTTGGAGAATATCGCAACTAATTGTTTTGTATACCAGCTGACATGAAAAGCTTAACAAAGCTGATTTCAATTTATTTAATATGACTTTATAAACCTTATCTTGTCCTTGCTGATAACTGGGACACTTAATGGTTTTATGGGCTGTCCATTCCACTGCTACCACTGTGGTTTGACTGGAAATCAGATGAACTGAATCTAGACGCAACGTTGGTGATTACAGATTTGTTAACTTTTGCCTTTGCTCTTGATTGCTTATATTTTTAGCCACCTTATCAACAAAGTTAATAAGAGAAAGCATAAATTAGTATTTTTTTATGCCAAGTGTTCCTGCACAGAGACAAACCTAATCTCGGTATAGACCGTGTTATAAATGTTAAAAGCATTTGCAGACATTTACTTAAGTGTTACCCACACAAAAACTCTTTCATATGCATGATGTTGTCCTCTTCACACTGCTCTAACTCCTGCTTTTCTTAGCTAATCAACAACAGTTTCTTCCTGTGTGCTTTTGCAGTGTTGATTATCAAACAGCACACATCTACAGCCTCCAGACTGCCACACACACACACACACACACACACACACACACCTGCTATGGCAACGTCAGCCCACCCAAGGACATTCAGCATGTCAGCTCTGATTAAGCCTGCACTCAGCCTGTAGAATAGAGTTCTTGGGTGGGGGAAGAGGTGTGGAGGGAAAGAAACGACTTGTGTCCAGTAATAAATCGCAGCAGGCAGCCGGGCTCTTCAGAGCCATGGCCCAGCCGACCCCCAACAGATGCCGGCTGGTTTGGCCTGCCAGTTGCGGCCCGGCCTGTGGGCCAGCACCATGATGAGCGATGGCCGCCGTCCAAAGAGGGGGTCTGCCGCCACAGGCGCAGCTGTAGATGTCGTTAACACCCAATGAGAAAAGAGCAGTACTCTGCGGGTGGGGTAAAGTGATATTGATGGAGGCTCGTCTCCAGTTGTCTGGTTCACTGAGTAAATATGAGAATAAATATGGCCTTTTGTATAGCATGCGCATTTCATTAATATTAACCAGCAACCTCAACGGCGCAGGACAGCGTCCATTAACAGCAGTCACTACGAGCTGACGACCGCCATCTGTTTAGAGTTTTATTTGAGATTGTTTTTGGCTTTTTGTGCCTACTCTCCCTCTGCTTTTTTAAATGATGCAGCCATCATATGCAAAGCTCCATCCAATATATCCTTCTGGGTCCAAGTCGGCAAAGTCAATGATGTTACAGTAAAGTAAAAAGTTGGAAGATTATGAAACAATTTGCCAAGCTGAAGCCATGGAGTACAGCGAATTGATCCAATGAGAATTAATAGTGTTTGGCAACCATTTTCCTCCAGTCCTCAATGTGCTTTTGTTGCCAGTAAATTGAGAAGTGTGAAGGAATCTAGAGTATTACAGACAAAGCGGCAAAGGGAAAACAAGGCTGTATAGAAGCATAATTGTTTAGCTGCGGCCACACAAGCTCTACATCCAAGAATAAGCTTTCCAGGCAAGTGGCTTTGCCAAGCATCAACTCAAATATGCAGATTAAGTTCTGTTTGTGTTTCAGCAGTCCTCATGTTTCACATCAGACACACAACCTCTGCATGCTGCTACCAAGTTCCTTATCAAGCCCATCTGCAATTATTGGTAATAATGCCCAGTCTAAGGGCAGAAAATCACCAGCCAGGAAGGGTCGGTGCCAGAAATTCGTATAACAATGCAATCAGAAGGGGGATTTACTCTCCTCAGGACAGAAAACTAGCTTCTCTATGGAGGTGATGCCCACACCAAAGATCAGAAGTATATCATGTTTTCACTGATCAGAGGTTGTAAAATTACAACATTTATTGGATTTTCAGGAAGTCTGTAAGGATGAAGTGCATCATAAATCACTTTTTACAAACAGAGGTGCATCGGTTGTTGTGTGGAAAGGCGCTTCTGTGTTTTATAGAACTGCAGGAGAGACACTGAAAACATCTTTTAAGAGGCATTTACATTTCTGTAGAAACAGTATTTTATTTATTTTTTTAAAATAAAATGGACGACCACATAGACATAGTCCCTTTCTAATAGATCTGTAATCAGATAGACAGTCTGGAATTAAAGGAGCACTAGGACACTTTTTATGTCCAAACCGGAGTACATATGTGGTAAAAAAAAGAAAAGTGCTACAAAATATCCATGACAAACACAACAATAGTTATGTCTAAATGGAGTCAAATATACCTACTGCAAATGGTTTGAAAGTTCTATTGGAAAGAAATGAATCCACATGTGCACCTCATTTTGAATCTTAAATCTGGATGATTTCAAACCGAATGACGTAATAGTCTCATTGCAAACATGACTAGTGATGAGATTGTGTATGTGTGTTTCTGCATGTATGTACTCTGAATAAGAACATGGTGTCGCAATGTTGCTGGGGTGAGGACCCAGATGCAGGGATGCAGGATCAAGACTGTTTATTGTGGATCAGACAGAACTCAGGGATCAAACACAATGAACCAGCAAACCAAAAAGAAACAAAACTAGTGTGGTGAATTAACCTAATGTGACCAGGTGATAACTATGAACAGAAACAAAAGGCTACACAGGAAACAAGGAGACTGGATAGGAAACCAAACAAAAACTGAGAAAACTTCACCAAAGACACATCATTCATCTGGAAGTATTTGGAATAACTTTCCAGAAGAACACATGCTAAAAGTTTAAGATCAGCAGGAGACGCATTATTGCACTCAGACTGAGTAAAGATGAGATTTCAGCATGACATACCTTCTACAAGAGAAAAAAAAAAAGGCTTGGAAGCACCGCCCTGTAGCAGTACCACAAACATCTGAACTTCCTCTGGTTGTCAGGACTCCAATAAGCCGTTTGACTCAGCCGAAGGGATTTCCTTTAATCTTCCATGTTCGATGAGAGCCTTGTTGCTGCCACTGGCTTCAGCTCAGTGACTTCATTTCAGGCCCGAATAGACGGCGTTTAAAACCTGCACAAGCTCCTCATCAACAACTACTCAGTGATACAGGGATGGTTTTGGTTCTGAACATGACGGAGGCTGGAGGGAAATTGATCTACATTTGTGCAACTATTTTCAAATCCCGTCTGTGTTGGTGACAGGAACGAGTAGATGTATTAAGCTTTGACTCTGTACTCCAAGTCCATAAAACCCATTAAGGTGAGGTATCTGTGAATAAAATGAGGGTTTCGTGTTGTAACTGTGCTTTAAATGAGTGCTGGATGCGCTTTACGTACTTCAGTCGACAGCATTTTAATAGCTACTAAATTCAGGTACACATAATCTTTATGACTGTGGAGTCAGCTCAGAGTGAGCTTACTTATGCAAACATGCAGCGCATCTTTTCTTGCATTCATCTACATAACTCTGTTCACTTAAAATTTAAAATGTTAGCATCCTGCCATGTTCCTTCATATTCCCCCTACAAATAATGGCAACATAAAGTCCTCCTTTGCAGGTCCTGGCCTCCATAAACATTGATACCAAACAAATGAGGCTTGGTTTAGCTTAGAAAACACACACTGTGTTGAGGCCTCACTGGAACTGATGTGTGAGCAAATAGCTGACCCATCTTTGTCCAAACACCTGTAAACCTTGGTGTGAGGACACCGGATAATGTTGAGCCTTGAGGAGTGTCTTAGATAGGTAGAACATTCATGATAGGTCTAATTAGCTCCAGGGAGGCAAATAATTAAAGAAATAAATGATGTGAATAACAAAGAAAAGCACTTCTGATTTGCATGTTGCAACAAAGTCTCTAGAAATACAGCTGCTTGCACGATGGAGACCGCTGATGCATATGCGTGTATTAATGAAAGATTCAAGGACATGCGTTGAGAAAAGCCTGCAAAACCATGCGTGTGTTTGATGAATGAGAACAGACACCAGCGTGTGCGGTAATTCGTGTGCACAAACAATTATTTTTGAGGAGCTAATCGAGGATGCGTTTTTAATTAAAGAGATTATTAAAAAGCGCGATAATGTTATAAAACATGAAAAACTGTCACTGGAATGATTCATTTGTAATTAATCAACAGTTGATGGCATCACTCTGGCATGTAGCCACTACCTGCATCTCCTCATATTAAAAACCCTTCTTGAGGTCTGTGTGGGTGGTTTCAGTAGATGCTTGGTGACAGATAAAACACAGCATGTCCACAGATTTGTACTGTAACCTCTGATTACGGCCCGATCAATTTGTCATTCAAACAGCGGCAGTGTAGGGAAGCTTCTGATGGGCCTGATCAATCACCGGCGGATATTTCCCCACCATCTGCATTTTTCTTTTTTTTTTCCCCTTTTATTTGGAAGTTTGGAGGTGGTGAGGCTGGCAGCCGCATGCTGAGCAGGATGAATAATGATGCCAAATTGAGAGGTGGAGGAAGTAAACACACAGGCTGTTGTTTCTATTGGACATTTCACCCCGAGGCTGTCGTCAGAGCAACTCCTTCCACTAAAATTTATTACGGTCTGCCTATAACTTGCACAGCAAAAAAAAAAAAAAAAAAAAAAAAAAAAAAGGTAGTAATTTCCAAGCCAGGGGGCAAGGACGCTCCTCTTTGCATTCCTTAACTCGGCTTTCCATCCTTCTCCCTGCTTGTCCCTCATTTGTTCTTTCCTCATGCGTGGCCAGGTGTGTACTAAGTGGCTGCTGTCAAGTGAAACTGATTGTTGCATGCTGTGCACATAACCAGGGGATGACAGAGTCCCACCTTTATGAGACGGCCTTGATGCACATGGTTCATAAGCTTACAATGGCTAACAAAAAGCCAGACGACAGAGGCTAGACGCTTTATTTTCTAGTCCCTCTTAAACTGTTAGGTCATGCAGACGGCTTGGCCCATGGCCCATGTCTCAGGGATGAAGTTAAGCCTGGTTATATCCCCAGCATGGCTGCCCGTCAGCAGGTCCCAGAATCTTTGGCAGTGGGTGGAGAGCTTCCTCCCTCCCGCTCCATCCCACCATCCATTTTTCTTGGATTTAAAGGTTATCTACAGTCATCCTGTCTGGGGCCTCTGGCGAGAGGTGGTGAGAGCAGCCAGCCTGCCACAGGTGTGAGCAATGCAGATAAGCAAAGGAAGGCATGGGAGGAAATGGGGGAAGAGGTGGGACAGAGGGTGGTGATGAGATCTGGAGATCCGGAGTGGTCTGAGACTGACCTGCATTCACATCCCTGTACAGAAGTCAGGAGCGGAAAACAAAAAGGACTGCTCCGCGTGGCCAAACTACATGGCTGGAATCTCCTCTTGCAATGGGGACTGAAAATAAATGAGGAGACACAGCAGAAGAGCCAAGCTTTGCATGTTGTGTATGGCATTAAGCATGCGCCATTTGAGCGAAACGAACATGGTCGGAAAATGTTCTTTTAAGGACTGTAATCATGTGAGAGATTAGGATCAGTGATATCATCTGTTCTTCCTGCTTTACAAACGAGAAAACACAGCCGAGCTGGGACACAGTCGATCCCAAGGTACACTAGCTCACTTTCAGTATGTGTAGCTCCTCCATTAATAACTAATAGATGGAACATTAAGGGGGGGAATGGTGAGTATGTCTTCAGGGCTTACATTAACCTTGCATACAACATCTCCTTATCTAGCAGTAGGATGGGAGAGGGAGACAGAGGGAGAGAGAGACAGGATGAGTTGTCCTCTCTTTGACTTTCTTCCTCCATTAACTGCCCTGGGAGGATAATCCAAGTGTTACTAAAGGTGCCCAGAAACTGCACAGATGTATGCTGATTGCTTAGCATGTGCAGGCATACTACAATGTAGGAATACCCATTCGGCACACATTAATGCTCCTGCTCTACATGCAAATATATACAATGAACACACAGACATATGCACTCTGTATTATGCGTACAGTATCTATCTACCTATCTATCTATCACACTTTTAACACAAATAAACAGAGCAGCGAAGACTTATGTTCTTTCTGTCTGCATTTAAACAACATGGACATTGTGTTCTGCTATTGTGATATTAACATCACCTCCAGTCAGCAACTCTACTGACTAGTATGCTCCCATTCTGCATTGTACTCAGACTGTCAATATTATCAGGAACAGCAAGATAATATGCAAATAATCTTATCGCTTTGTATTCACAGACTAAAAAAAAAACAACAAAAAAAAAACAAACAGCAAAACTGAACTAGCACACGTTAGGAATAAAAATAACACCAGCATAGAGAAAGACTTGAGATACTTCCAGTTTCATGAAATATACATGTAAAAAGATTGAATAAAATTTTTTCTTCATTATCAGCTGACTCTGCAGCAGTTGGTTAGATAATAAGTAAAAACTGCCAGGAAGCCCTAAAATCAGACAAAATGATGCTGGTAATGTTTCACATTGTTTCCAAAAGGTGAAAGTAGCATAAAAGCAAATCACAGTGGCAAATTGATCTTAATATTTGTCCTGAAAGTGTAGCTCCAAACTGTAAGTTGCCTTGTCACTGGTCTGGGTTGCAGTTGCTGACATGCTTTTCTGTCTGGACCGACTCCACGGTCGGTCACAGATAGGGAATGCCATAACTTTGCATTAATCAGGTCTTTATTTTCACTACTGACACATGAACACAAGCTGTAACATCCAGATAACAGTTATCCTAGAGCCTGAGAATTTCTTGACACAGAATGGATCATTCTGAGTAATCATCACCCTTTGTCAACATACATTTCTCAGCTGTAGCCTAATTGTGCTCTGCTGCAACCTGCTTTCCACCAAAAGATGCTTCACAACCAGATAACCCATGAGGCCTCTTTATTACCAAGAAAGCTCCACCTAATGGAAGTGCCTCTTTGGTGTATACTAAAACTAGTTCAAACAAATCAAATTAATAGCAGCTAAATGCACAAAATAAAGCAATAAATCTCAATATTTGGCAGCCCTAGTCTGTTGGAATATTCCCCATCAGGGTTAAAACAAAGCCATTAGGTTGAGAAAAAATGTTTTAGGCTTTAATTGAGCTGTAAATCTGAAATGGGATTCGAGAAATTAAATTTCCCACAAGCACAGAAGCCCAGTTAGCCCAACATGGAGGGAATAAACAGGAATCACAGACTTAACATATTTAAGGTGCAAAGATTTTGGTTATACAGATAACCAATAGATCCCAAAGTCGTCTGAAGAGATTGAAAACTTGGAGGACAACTAAGCACTACACCAGTTAGGCGTTTCTGTAAACATAGCTCCCTTCCTAGATCACTAGGAATTTGCCAGAAGCTAAATGACTGGGACCTTCAACTGTGAAAAGGAAATTCTACTTATTTTATCAAACAAAAAAAAAGGGACTATGTGACAATTCCCATCACTGTTCATGGAGAAAACAGCACTGAGCATCACTCCATTAGTGCTGTCAAATATGGAGTTGACAGCGCTGATGGAGCTAATGGAACATGGAGTTGGCAGTACCAATCCATGGGGATGTTTTCCTGCAACAGGGACTGGGAAAGCTGTCAGGACAGCAGGGAAGATGGATGCAGAGAAACAGGGTAATCCAGAGTGAAAACTTTTCAGACCAGTTTGGGTACAAATGGTGAATTTTCACAACTATTTGAAGCATGTCTACTCTTTTAATTCATTTATTATCTTTTGTCCAATTTAAATGTAACTTAAAGGCCAAAACACAAATGAAGGTGAAGTGAAAGGTGTAGAAAAGGGAATTAAATCAGCTTCATAAATCTCTTTCAGTTTTACTTTGGTCAAAAACATTTGGGCTCTGACAGCAAAGAGAATAAAATTAAGCTCGTACATGAGTTCAAAATTGAAATGAAACATGTCCACACATAAAGTCCTGAAAATATTTAGAGTCAAACAAACCCATGGTAAATTAGTTGTGTGATGAGTTGGGTAATGTTGGGAAAAGATTAAGTCACACCATATGTGATGAAGAGGAAGGCAAACGGATGCTAGCTCGGATGTAATCTCTCAGTTTTTCAGACAAAATGGAAACACTTGTAATATAAATAACCAATATGGTGACATTTCACAGTCAATATAAATTAATCATAATACTTTGCAAATTAGTGAAGTGACACTGTCACTGATGAAAAAACAACCAAATTGAAGCATTTACACAAAGGCCTGAATAAAGCTAAGCATGCTAAAGCTAGCAACTCCATTCATGGGGATATAGATTGTGTGTTGTTACAGACAGGTAACTGGCTGGCTGGACTATAGTTCTTCATCCATTTAACTCATCTATTGAAGGCAGATGTGGTTGTTTTGAACAGCTTTCTAATTTAGAAGTTTAATATTTTGCTATCCATTGTGTTGGCTTGATTTTTCAGCTAGGTGAACTGTATACGTGTGTGGATCCTTATAGTTTGGGCTCAGACACACAAACGAAGACTACAGGGTAAAACCTTGTAGCCACATTTCTGCACCGTTTTGCCAGGAAGTGTTGCATATTCATTTTATAGATTAATTTAACTGGTCACCACTACAATTTAGAAAATAATCATGTTAAATTGTGAGCAACAAGTTATTTTGCAAGGATGCAAATTTAGATTTTAATGTTAATAATTATAGAATTTAATAAACCATGCATCTACTAAGTGAAGCCCACTGGTTTGTAAATATGTCATATATATTTATGAGAAATTCAAGGGAAACTTTTAAACACAGTGACTGTGGATTTAGTCAACTAAACCAATCAGTCAGCTCATCTACTACCCCAGTATGTCTTATGGACTGGCAGAAATATTTTACAAAACGTTTAGTTGACTAAACGTTTCCAAAAATATTTCTCCCCATCCATAAGACATACTGGGGTAGTAATATACATAACTGGAAAGCCTGATTAATCACCTTCACATTGAGGTACCACTTGTGCAGATCGTGCTTCAGTGCCATGAGAAGCTAAATGTGACCAGGCTGGTGTCGAGCATGAAGAGGAGGTGCCAAGCTGTCGTGGCTGTGTATGGATATTCAACACACACTACTGGGGTCCCTGACAGTGTGAAATGAATAAAGCATAGAAATGGTCAATGTGATCCCCCCCCCCCCCCCCCCCCTTTTTTAAATGTGTGGGGGAGAATTATCTGATTCCCCAAGAAACTCAGAACAAGACAGAATACCAACAGCAGAATCCTGCAGGGGATTTTGGCACATTTTATGGGGGCACCATCTGCATGTTTAGCTGTGTGGCTCATTAATTATTATAAGTTATACCTCACTGTAATGGTCACTAATCAGGCTGTCCAGTGCTGTATTATACAACATCAATAATTCTTACTGATGGGCAGAAAAAAAACAGACCAAATCTACATTTCCTCATACTCTGTGCAAAGATTCAGAATATTTCAAACTTGATGACAAACTTATGACTAAAAGACAATACAGTTACAAGACTTTGGCTAAAGTTGAATTGAATCTGCTTTCTAAATCAACACTGACCTGTACATCACCACCCATCAGGTAAATGCAAGAATGTCGTATCATGGAACAAAAACCCAAATCTGTCCTTCTGGTGGGATTAGAAGATAATTCACACAGCACCAGGATATGTTGTTTTTAATCCTTTTTTTTTTTTTTAAATGTACATAATTATGACAGTGACTAATGAGGATTCATGGATTGTTTCTCAGAGATCGGTGATGCACACAAATTGTATTTTGATTGGGGAGGGGAGCCGCCTCTGTTAACGCAACAAAAGGGCAGCGGTTTTTGAAACACAACGCTTGTAGTAATCCAGACACGTATGTATCCACGCATGCACAGAAAAGCACTCTTCTATATCTCTGGCTAATTTCAGACTCTGGCTGCGCAAACATCATTAATCAAGCTGACTAAGATTAGTCACTGGCAAGCTCCCCTACCTGTTTATTATAATTAAATCGATGTATGTGTCATCGCAGGCGTGGACTTGAAACTATGGTGGGGGCAGCTATACTCAACACAAAAGACATGCAGAACAAAAGAAAAAAAACAGAAAACAAAGATAAAACTCAAAACAAGGAGAAGTAAGGGATGGAGCTAAAAATGAAGTTCAGGTACCAGCCGAGTTTGGGTGAAACTGGATGCAAGTGGAAGCTGGAAGAGAGGAGACAAGAGGTGAGAGGTAGTTTGTGTTTTTGTGCTCTCTAAAGATAACCACTGTTATATTTGAAAGAGGGGTCCACTTGGAAATGCTCCATTCAGTGCAGTTCAGCTTGTATAACCTCCACTTTCACAGCTGCACAGCGCAGTAAAAACATCCCAGTAAAAACAGTGAAAGTATCTCGATGAGATGGTAGAAAGGCAGAAAAAACAGCAGAAAAACAGAGCAAAAGAAAAAAAAGATCTTTTCATTGTTCGAGCAACAAAAAAGACAGGCCAAACACCCAAACAAATTTAATCTATATTTCTTTCTCCTTATATGCCCCCATATGGCATGTCTGGGGTCTTCTCTGTTACGATCAGGAAATAAAATTAAACAAAACACTGGCTTTGCTAAAGAAACTGAGACCTTTCCATTGTAAACACCTCTTTACATATTGAGCAGAGCAGAAGCGTGAGGAGATGAAAGGCTGAGTGAGTGAGCAGGCATCCAGAAAGGCAGATATTTGATTTGAGTCAGATACTGAGGCAGCGATAAAGCAGGCGAAACCACTAAAACTTTTTTTTTTTTTCTTTTTTGTCTCCCTCAGATAGGGTGCCATGGTAATGGCTCATAAAGGGAACGTAAATTGAGAGACTGAGGTTTACGACTGTGGTGTTTTAAGCAGGAAAGGAGCCAGAGGGAGGAGCAGAGAGCTAAGAGTCGTATCTAAGGAGCACATATGGGTACCTGGCTTGCCATAAAGTGTTTTGATATCAGGGAGTAAACTACTTCCTACCGTAAAATTTCTTCTATTTTCGGGATTTTAACAACAGCAATGTTTTTTGTTTTTTTTTTGCTTTTTTGATAAAAGACACTTTGGTAACATTCTCTTATGAAAAAGAAAAACTAAGCCCAAAATCTCCACAGATGGGATCATTTATCCAGTTTCTAACTGTTTTTGGCTGTAAATATATTTCAAAACAAATATATTACATACTGTACAGTCGTCCTCAAATTTATTTATAACCTCCTAATAAAGAAGTTGAAAATAAAAACACAACTGTCACTGAAATAAGCTGAAATTGACTAAAGTAATTATGAATGCAAATTTTATGAAAATCATCACTTTACTTTTCAACTCTGGTTCAATAGAAATATTTAAAAAAAAAAAAAAAAAATTATGATAATTTATATTACACCACGGACTGGCAACCTGTCCAGGGTGTATCTTGCCTCTCGCCCAGAGACTGCTGGGATAGGCTCCAGCTCCTCGCAACCCTTAGATCGGACTACCCATAAGGAATGAATGAATGTTACATTACTCATTAATATTTTGTTGAACAATCCTCTAATGTTTCCACTACAGTCTGGTGTTTTCTGTTCCTCTCTATCAGACTTCTGCAGCTATTGGCAGGTATTTTGTCCCACTGTTCATCTGAAAAGTATTCTGATTTGATCAGGACCAATTTGTTGTTTTTTTTTGGTTTGTTTTTTCCAACTCAATCAAAAAAAAACAAAAAACAAAACTGTGTCTTATTATATATATATTATATTATAATTATAATTTAGCAAATTTATAGTTATTGTTCCTTTTTCAGTCTCCAGTTATTTGAGTGATTGTTGTAAATTCAGCCTTTTCTTTAATGAAAGGGTGAATAAATTTGAGGATGAATGTATCTCCACTGTAATTATACACCATAACTGGACCACTGATAATATGGCAGGAACGACTGATTTGAACAGAAGTACATGCGAGATAAACCACCGGTATGTTAAATGAAACATGAGGCTGATCCACACCGACTGAAATGAGACAGCTGAGCCTTTGTACAGCATCAGCCACTGACCCCTGCCATCAAATTGGCTGACATCAAACACCCTATACACACCTGACTGTGAAACAAAAAGTGTACTCAGGCTTATGATTAAATGGGCTCCTGCTTGTATTGTTGCCTAGAGGTGCCAGGTGTCGCTTCTTGCTTATTTTAAATGAAAACATTTGTCTGAAAGCATTTCTGCAGCACAGGGAATGTAGCTGCTTGTCACCTGAATTGGTATGTCTTCCGTTGTTTTGATTGATAAGGACAGAACCTCGAAAGCTGCTCTGAAAGATTCCAGCTTAAAGCTAGTTAAAAAAGGAAAAGCATTGTTTTACAACAGAAGCCTGTTTTCAAAGCGATGTTCCCATTTGTTAACAGTAGTTACATTCATTTCTCCAAGTTAATGTGTTCATGATTTATTGGTGTAATACCACAAACCACATTTCCAGGTGGAATACAGGCCATTTTATTGTTGAGTAATGCAGAAACTCAAGGCTCTGTCTTGGTAGGGCAACGAGTCACAGAATAAATAAAGTCCAGAGAGTTGGGAAGGAGATTATTGATAAATTAATCCTATTTGGTAGCAGGACCCCCCAATGCTGGAAGGAGTCCAGCCAAAGTTCCATCAAGCCATACTACTTATTTATGGTAGACTTTCTAACTGTGCCCCCCCCCCACTAACAAAGAAAATGTTACATCTCGTCTCTTCTCTGAGCTCTTTCCAGCCAGTAAAGATCATTCTAATGTTGACTCATCTTATCCGTGGCTCGCTTTCTTTTCCTCACTTCCTGTGACAATGTCTTCTAGCGGCCAGGGTGTTGATATCCAACTGCTGGCGTGTGACAAAGACTGACTGCTGTGAAACACTGCTGCAAAGTGATGCTCAGGGCTGGAAAATGAACAGGTTAAGAGAGGTTTCTCAGTCTTGAGACACTTTAAGACAATGATGGATCCAGGAATGTGCCTAATTGATGTCAATGTACCATCAAAACAGGTCAGAGGCATTGACTTTTAAGGTTGGAATGTTATGTAGCTTTGCTTTAAGGCTCTATGGAGTCATGGTTTAGAGCCCTGCACGGGCCCATTTTCTGAGCCAGAGTCCCGCTTGGGCCCGGCAGGTTTGTGGCTGAGCCTGGTCCAAGAGGTTTTCAGAATGATCAAATCCCGAACCCGTCTCAGGCCCGGCTTTTTTTTCTCTCTCTCTGGCTCTTTTTCTCTGTTTAGTGCGCAATTAAACGGTGCTGCAACAGTCGACCTGCATAATGTATTAATAAGTGAACACATATCCAAACCTAATCTTAAAAGAACAGCATGTTTATTAACTTTTTTAAAAATCTTATTTTACAACCTAAGCAAATGCTTTACATGTTATGCAACAACTTCCTTTATCGGGCAGATGCAAGGCTAGCACACAACGACCAGAACAGCTGACCGGCAGAGAACATGAATAAATAAAATCTGTCCAAACGTAAGCTATGATATATTGACAAATAAATCTAGCCGACTGGACCTACATGTTTTAAGGGGGCGATTCAGGGGTGCACACAGAACAGAACACTTGACTTGAAACTTGCAGTGCATATGAAGAACAAATAGACCTAAATAAGTATTCTCAAATATAAGCTACAAAAATAAATACAAATAATAAAAAGACCAAAGAAAAAAACAGCTTGTCTGAGAGTAATGAAGTTCATACATTTTGTTGTGATTTCTGACTTCACCAATTCTGGTGATCTTGGAGTGAAACTGCTCACAGTCAGCTACCTGTGACTGCTGCTGGATCAGCCACATGAACATTCAAAATGTCTCAGGAGATTATTGCTGTTGTACGCCAGAACAGCATTGCAAACACTACTACCTGGTTGGTTCACCTTGGAGGGTTTAATAACTTTACACGTAGTCCTAAGTAGCCTTTCCCTTCATGTTTTTTCTTGATGTTATCCATTTTGTGGCAGTAATTGGGGGGCCTCGGCTTGTGCGTTTGTGGTGTGAGTGTGAGTGGTGAGGAGAGCGCAGGAATGGGCATTGGGGAGAATGTGCTGCATTCAAGTGATGCCAGTTACACTATGTAAACATTATTGCAACACGTTGCTTTAATTGGCAAGTAAAAACTAATGCCCGAGTCTGGCCTCAGCCCGACAGAGTGATATGTACTGAGCCCTAAGCCCAGCCCTTGGGCCATCAGGCCGTTGGGCCCCTCGGGGCTTGGGTTCAAATACAGTGCTCTATCATGGTTGACCAAAATACATTGCTGGAAGACAATAGTCTGGTCTGGTCTGTAGGTTGTCTCAATCTATGGTCAGCACACTTTGAAGTACGGATTTGTCGGCTGCATAAGCCTTTGTGGTGCGTCAAGTTCTGTCCCAATTCAAAGACTCCTTCAAATCCACCCTTGATATCTGCACCTCGTTTGGCTCCAGTTTAGCATGAAGTGAAGACACTATGTAGCCTACATAGTCTGCACACTTAAAGTGGTCCTTTTGAATGCAGGCCTAAGACTTAATTCAGCCACCTTAAAATCGGACGGTTAACAAAAGCAAAGATTTGTAATCTTAAAAAAAACAGATATATTTATGTCTCATAATGACCGTCCCAGGACTGGAAACCAAAGTCTCAGCGATACTGCGAAAGCTTAGGTAGACTGGCTGTCCTGACTTAAAAAACATGAATTCGCACCTCAACCTAGTGTCTGCCTGCCTGCTTCACATGGTCCAAGGTGCCAACACATCAACATCTACTATAAGGAAGGGACTAACTGAATCAAGCCTTTATGCTCTGCTTCCTACAACAACTAACAACTAGTGAAAGAAACCAATAAGGAAAAAGGAACTGCTTTGGATAAGATCTAAAAGGGATGGACATTAAAGAAGTGAAGATCTGTGCTTTGGTCTGAGTTAAGACTGACATGTTTGGACAGCTGGAAAGAGAAGCAGATGGGATCTGCATGTAACGTTTCCCACAGAAGCATGAAGAAAGAGGTGTGATGGTGTAAGTGGTGCTTTGTTCGTGACACCGTTACGATTCATACAAAATTAATGACACATTTAACAAGCATCACTATCAGAGAGCTCTATGTAACATGCCATGCCATCTGCTTTGCACTAAGTGGGACTCTTTTCTTTCCCCTCTTATTTGTTTTTAAGAGCACAATGACAAAAACACGATGGCCCAGCTTGACTAGGAACACCTTCAAGAAATATGGAAGAGCACTCTGAGGGAAAACCTCATGGTATTGTTACAACAAGACACTTACTTTAAAAGAACCCAAAAAACATTGTTTTGTACATGCATGATGCCATTTGATAAACATCAAAGAAATAATAAGACAACCATCAGTTTGCAGGTGAGTGTGTCCAAACTTCTCACTCAAAACAGACTGATTAATACATTTAAACAAGAGTGTAAAAATCTATTTGTGTGCAGCTTCAGTCTGCAAAGAGAAATGGATTGTTCTGGAGTAATGGACCCCCTGCAGACAGCTGAAGGGATCCACAGGAGAATATGCTCTTTGCTTTCAATTAAATACTGCCAAGTAGAGCTTTATGTTTCTGGGCAAAATGCGCAGGTCCTTGGCAGGCTGTTGAACTGCACCCAGCCCATGATCATGAGGCCATGCTCTACTATAACGTAGACTAGAGCAGGCTTGGCCAAAGCTTCCGTATCCAATTCGAGGTAGTTGAAAACTTGGCCAGTGCTGTGAGAGTTACAGGCTTTTCTCAATGCCAGCATTCTCAGTCGACACATACCATGGTTGCAGTATTGGTGTTAATCAGATGCTGCTTTGAAGGAAAGTATGAGTCATGTGCTTTGTAGGTGTTTGCAGAAGGATGTTCTTTGGTCAAAGTAGGTCATGAGGTAAATGGCTGTGTGTTTTATCTTGTAGGTATTAGGTCTGGATCCCTTATGTAGCTATATGCTGATGGATTGCTGATGTCAGCTCATTAGTAGTGCTACTGCCTCTGCAAAGTCATCAGTTCATGTAGGAGTAACAGCTCTTATTGGTTTAACAGAGAGCAGACTTGAAGAGTTGGATAAAATAAGGATAAAGGGCTAAAATTTCCCTCAAACATTTACCTATACTGTAATGGACGCTCTGCTGTTGGCTATACTTTATAAACAAGTGAACATTTATTAACCTTTTCATTTAACCTACCCATGGTGTGTACAGTGGGAGTACATTATGATTATTGAGAAGTGAAAAACAGGGAATATGTGATTTAAACAGCTCACGGCTGTGTGTAGGACATGCTTACATCAAAACACACATCACCCTTGACACTAGCTGGGTACCAGTATGGTGCTGGTTTCCAATAGGGCTGTGAAGATTGATCTAACTATTTATAGTGTCGGACGCAAGGCTGGTATTTGTATCATTGTGATGAGATCACCATTTTTCTTGCTTAGGGCTTTGGAGTAAAAAGCCAACGAATGTGGATGAGAATCAACCAATAGCAGGTACTTTTGTTTTGCACACTTGTCCTTATTTTTCTTCAAGAGCTGTGTGCTATTTCAGTGTCCGTGGGCAAGGCATTGAACTCCAAGTGCACTGAGTGGTCAACATGACTACTCTATATATGTAAAAGTTCATTTATCATTTACCATGTTATTATTTTGTTACGCTGTTGATGTTACTTTACATCATTTACAACCAAGAAAATCTTAAATATTTTCTGTTCTGCCATTCAGTTTGCTATTGGTAAATGGAGTTGTTCCTATATAGTGCTTTTCATGTATAGTGCTTTTGTGCATGTCATGTTTACCACTCAAATCGACACTACATGGCACATTAACCCATTCACACGCACATTTATATCCCGATAGGCACATTGAAGGGCAATTTGTAGTTCAGTGTCTTGCCCAAGGACACTTTGGCATGTTGTCAGGGGGATGCCTGGAATCGATCTCCCAACCTTCAGCTTGAAAGACAACCGCACTTCTTCCTGACCCACAACTGCAATTTTTAAAATAATAATAATCTATGAAAGGCTAAATCATTAAATGATTGTGAAATTTCAAACAAAAAGTATGGGTATTGTATCAGTATTGGTGATAGTATCAATTTCAGGTCAATACTAAAATTTGCAGCGTTGCTCAGCTGTAATTTTGAATCAGGTGGCGCATTCACACTAGAAAAATCTGGTTCGGAAACTTCAGTCCCTTAGCAACGGGTACTAAAAAAAAGAAAATGGTTCTTAATAGTGAATCTTGTTTCACCTGAATGTCAAACCACTGCTTTTACTTATGCACTAATAGAGTTAAAATGAAATGACTAAGTCTGACTAATGCTGGCTTTCACTGTTCAAAAAGGGCCATTTTCATGCTCTGTTTCAACACAATTAATGGTCAGAGCTGGGATAATCATGATAAGTACCTGTTGAAACAGTAGAACATTGTCCAGTTCAGGCTTGTCAAACTCCAGTCCTTGAGGGCCGGTATCAATCAGGTTTTTGTTGTTTTTGTCCCTCCAACACACCTGGTTCAAATCAAATGGATCCAACAGCTGTCAGTCTATATATTTACTTCAGTCAGGTGTGTTGGGAGCGTGGAGACAACAAAAACCTGCAGGACACTGGCCTGTGACGTCCGGAGTTTAACACCTGTGGTCTAGGGGGTTTGGTCCGCTTGAGTAAAGAGCAACCTGAAAGCAAACCAAACCATATGAAGGTGCAAAATATTTGAGGAGTTTCCTGCCAAATCAAACTAGGTCCCTGGGAACGACCTGGCGTGAATATGCCCTGAAAAAGCCCTGAAAGCTTGAAACTACAAGCAAATGCACAGCTCCAAAAGTCTAGAAAGGTTCAAGCCTTGACTGCTCAGGACTCTTTTGATGGAAAAAAGGGGCGCTACTTAAAATAAAGTTATGACCTATCAGTTCAAACATATATTTGGTCTTTTTTCATGCTAGGGTAATAAAAATGTTGGACCGTAAAATAAACTCCAGTATGAAAAGGTTCAAGTCAATGGGAGCTACTGAGGAAATGACAACACTTTTTCAACACCATTAGATGGAGGAGTCAAGGAAAAACTGAGGAAAAGCCAAAGCGCCGTCACTTACTGTGAAATGGAGCGCAGTGGCGGGTGGCTTACCACACGTTGTGCTGCTTGCCTGGAGCACCATGGCAACAGGGATAGAAAAGCATTGAGAGGGGTGGAGGTTCAAGGACTTCACTTGTTCCAGCAGCATTTTAATTACTTTGGGCACCAGTATGTCGTGAAACAGATGCATTGTCGAGTCTCTGTACCAAGTTGGAGAAACCCCCAGAGGTTCTGATACCTTTTTACCCTCTTTTATTTGTGAAATTATTTCAACAATTGAAAATGCAGTGAGATAAAAGACAGACTGATAATGAAAGAGAGACAAAGACAGAGCGAGACAAAGATAAAGAGGAAGAAGAGGCTGTTGAGAAAAGTGAGGGCACAAAAGAGATGAAATAGAAAGGCGACAAGGCAAACTGAGAAGAGATAGAAATTGACAGTATGGGAGATACATGCTGTTTGAAGGAGGCTGACAGAAGATATAAGGAAAGGGGACCATGGAGAAAAGGGATACTGGGGGATTTGTAGGGAGATAAACTCCTCAATATTCCTGTTTCAGACAGATAATAAAAAAAAAAAAGGGAAATAAAGGTATACTCTGTAGGGCGTGAGGATGGTAAAAAAGTTTGGCTATACTTTGCCCCAACCACGCAGAATAGCTTTAGCTGGTGTGAGCATTTAACCGTGTCAACATCTGCAAAAATCGGACATGTATCTCCTACAATTTCAATATTGGCAAAAAATGTGGAAAGAATCTTTGTTTTTTTCTCCCAACCCCATGCCTAACACGATCAGCACTCATTTAGAGCTCTCCAAGCCTCTGTACCTCACAGACAAAAATCGTATCCAGAAGACGAACCCCTGAATCCTGGCTTGAGGCCTCCAGGCCTCCTCCCAGTGAAAACAAACTGGCATCCACTTGAAGCACACTGGCAGGATTAGTGATTTGAAATGTATTCCAAAGATATTTCGACTACTCTCTCTCTCTCTCTCTCTCTCTCTCTATATATATATATATATATATCTATCTCTCTCTCTCTCTCTCTCTCTCTCTCTCTCTCTCTCTCTCTCTCTCTCTCTCTCTCTCTCTCTGTTAAAAAATAAAGTAAAAATGAGCTGAAATTAATTTTCCTCGTGACATTCTGCCATGAGAGAAGCCCATCATCTTACATTTGAGTTTGTTTTATAAAAGGTAGCAGTCTATATGTTTACCAAATCTTTTTATGGACTGGAAACCATGACTGTGAAACTTCATAGTCCAAGTGCATAGTGCATAAACCTGTTCAAATGAATGTGTTTGTTAAATATGTTCATTTTCATGTGAAAGCTGAACTGAACGCAACTGAGCTCTTTATTAAACCTTTTTTTTTTGTATTGGTTGTTTTGATGGGTAAAGAAAATAGGTATGGCATAATGTAGCTTATTCTTTTTTGGATGTTTAGAGCCAAGTTGTCTTGCTTGTTTTTAAAGGCAATATTTGTATCTCCACTGCTGTAGTAGAGGAATGTGAATTGTAAAAGAAAAAGGTATCCATATGCATGATGAACTGTTACAAGAGATATTAAGTAAAAATAACCAAAGCTCTGCCAATACTGGAGTCTCTATGCTTTCTTATTCCTCATTTTCTCTGGTTTTGCATTGAAAGGGACGTCACTATTCTGCATTCAGTAAGGTTAAACCTTATACCTTGTCCTTCTCTAGAGGCAGTTTTACTGCTAAAGCCACATCATAAAATCTGAGGAAAGTCAGAGCTTTATACCTTCAAATTAAAAACAAAATAAAAATAATGAACACAGAAAAATCATTCTCACAGCCAACAACTTCACTTAATCTAAATAAGGCTACAAAAGAGGATGAGATCGTACTGAGCTTAATTTGCTGCTTTTGAGTTGCCTGTTGTGCCTTCATCCATTTCACAGGTAATTGCCTCCTATTGGCATTACATTCTCATCTGCCTCATGTCTTATCAGCTATGCTGTGTTGGTATGTCTTCCTACATCTGTCGTGTACGAACGGGTACAAATGATCTTAATGTCCAGCTGCTTCTGTCCCATCCATGCAAGCTGAAATCAGTTTTGACATTGGAGAGGTGAAAAATATAACTACACATAATAAAAAAGTTGATGCGTCTTAGCATCTAAAGATTTAGCCAGTCAGGCTTTGAAATGTAAAAGAAATAAGATTATCGGTTTAAATGTGGCAAGGTACAGTTATTCATTGTGTTCTATAGATGTAGCAGCTAATCCACAACTGCAACAGACAACTTAACTGATGCACTGCTGTTACTTGCTCTTTGAAATGAGGCGACAGCAAACAGGAATTCAACCAGCCTTGTCTGAGAAACGTTTCTTTCTTAGAGCAAGAGGTGAAGTATTTAGATCCCCAGGGAAAGGCTCATTGGAAGACAGCAGCTCACAACAATTCCTTTGTTGTCTGTAATGGATTATTTCATACAAACATGCAGTTGGACTGCACTGCTGATGGATAATGGCCATTGTTATGGTAAAGTCACTGCACTGCATTCCCTTGCTCCCCCCATTTATCTCAGTCAAGTCAATGGTGCCATTGTGCGAAATTCCCCATTACGCTGTAGCACCTTGATGTTAATGGAAGAGTCAATGCCACACCTTGCAGACTCTCCCATGAAGGGAGCGAAATGGGATGTTTTCCAACAGAAGTGATTACATCGATTAATGGGCGCATTTCAAAACCAGCAGAATGGTTTTGTAGCTAATTTGTAATTGTACAGCTACCGTATTGTCTGCAAGTAGCAGGTTAAAGGTCACTAACAGCATTTCCTGAATGAGTGTAACCCTTTCTGACCTGCCATGTTAAACAACATCAGTCTGTGGGCTTGGATTAAGCGTTAGAATAGAGGAGAGGAAGATGTAGTGATATGAGTCTGAGAGAAGGCAATAAGGACAAGACAGACATTGACAGAGATAGCTTCCAGATCAACAATCTAAGTCTATAGTTCCATGTTGTTTCACTGCATGGCTTTCTTTTCAATTAAACTTATTTTCCTTCCTTCCTTCCCCTTTCTTAATCTCTCCTTCCTTGTCTGTCAATTTGTGAAGACCCCACATCATTACTGTCAAAAATGACTCTGCAGTGCTACTACAAAAGCTTCACACACACAATATCACATAAACCTGCACACACGCTCGTACTTACCGCCTACTCGGGTTGAAAGAGAGAGACTTTTTCCTCTAACATTCAGTGGCAAGCTTGTCCCACAGGAATCCTGAGTCAGACAGACAAGCAAAGTGAACTCGGAAGAACTGGAGTCTTTGATTTTCCTGCCAGACACTTTTAGCCCCCTGGCCCTCATAAGACTGTCTGTCTCCATATCCATCTGATTAATGCATCGTCTCCTTAATGTTTGGTGCACTTCTGCACACAGCTAATACAGTCGCAACCCAAATCATCAATGTTGCAGACTGCAGCATAGTCTCTGACTTGCTTCAATCAGTGGACCTATATTAAAATGACAATGATACAATCGACTCAAATCAAAAGGAGAAATTTGAGAGGACATTGTACATTAGGCGTGCCTAAAGTCCAGTCCACAAGATCTGCCATCTTGGAACTTTTAGATGCTATCCTTCTCCAACACAACTGAGTCAAACACATGGCTGTCATAGCTGTGAAGGATTTGATGACTGACTAAACCAGTCATCAAATCTTATACCTCACCTTTAAGCTACAGGAAGAAAAGGGAGAGCTCTGATTACCTTCCATGACACTGTAACCTATCTGTCCGATTTCATGTAAGAGGGCCTGAAACCCCAACGAGCTGACTGATGTCAAATCAGTTTTAATCTTTAGTTGAGTTAATGGATAGATGTGAACTTGCCAAATCCAAAACATGAACAGCTAAAATATCCGTTAATCACGTCAGGGACGGATGCCTCTCATAGTAACAGAATGAAGGTCATTAGTTGACTGTGTGCACAATAATAAGACAATGGTACTGAACTTCACATTTTAATTGTTGATATATTTAAATGTTAGAGCTGGGGTTGTAAAAGGTCATTAGTATACACTACACTTACCATGAAATCTTTAATGCTTCGGTCTTATGATTTTATATACATTGCTCAAAACAACAAAGGGAACACTTAAACAACACAATGTAAATCCAAGTCACGCACACTTCTGTGAAGTCAAACTGCCCACTTAGGAAGCAACACTGACTGACAATTGCACATGCTGTTGTGCAAATGGAACAGACAACAGGTGGAAATTATAGGCAATTTGCAAGACACACCCAACAAAAGAGTGGTTCTGCAGGTGGTGACCACAGACCACTTCTCAGTTCCGATGCTTTCTGGCTGACGTTTTGGTCACTTTTGAAAGCTGGCGGTGCTTTCACTCTAATGGTAGCATGAGACGGAGTCTACAACCCACACATGTGGCTCAGGTAGTGCAGCTCATCCAGGATGGCACATCAATGCCAGCTGTGGCAAGAAGGTTTGCTGAGTTTGTCAGTGTAGTGTCCAGAGCATGGAGGCTCTACCAGGAGACAGGCCAGTACATCTGGAGACATGGAGGAGGCTGTGGGAGGGCAACAACCCAGCAGCAGGACCGCTACCTCCTTTGTGCAAGGAGGAACAGGAGGAGCACTGCCAGAGCCCTGCAAAATGAGCTCCAGCAGGCCCCAAATGTGCATGTGTCTGCTCAAACAGTCAGAGAGAGGCTCCATGAGGATGGTACCAGGGCCCGACGTCCACAGGTGGGGGTTGTGTTTACAGCCCAACACCGTGCAGGACGTTTGGCATTTACCAGAGAAAACCAAGATTGGCAAATTCTCCACTGGCGCCCTGTGCTCTTCACAGATGAAAGCAGGTTCACACTGAGTACATGTGACAGACATGACAGAGTCTGGAGACGCCGTGGAGAACGTTCTGCTGCCTGCAACATCCTCCAGCATGACCAGTTTGGCAGTGGGTCAGTAATGGTTTGTGGTGGCATTTCTTTGAAGGGCCGCACAGCCCTCCATGTGCTCGCCAGAGGTAGCCTGACTGCCATTAGATACCGAGATGAGATCCTCAGACCCCTTGTGGGACCAAATGCTGGTGCGGTTGACCCTGGGTTCCTCCTAATGCAAGACAATGCTAGACCTCATGTGGCTGGAGTGTGTCAGCAGTTCCTGCAACATGAAGGCATTGATGTTTTGGACTGGCCCGCCTGTTTCCCAGACCTGAATCCAATGGAGCACGTCTGGGACATCATGTCTCGCTCCATCCACCAACGCCAAGTTGCACCACAGACTGTCCAGGAATTGGCGGATGCTTTAGTCCAGGTCTGGGAGGAGATCCCTCAGGAGAACATCCGGCGCCTCATCAGGAGCATGCCCAGGCGTTCTAGGGAGGTCACACAGGCACGCGGAGGCCACACACACTACTGAGTCTCATTTTGACTTGTTGATTTTCATTGATAATTTTTGTGTGATTTAATGTCAGCACATTCAACTATGGAAAGAACAAAGTATTTAATAAAAGTATTTCATTCATTCAGATCTACATTGTGTTACTTTAGTGTTCCCCCTTTTTTTTTTTTAGCTGTGTGTGTGTGTATATATGTTTTAATTTAATGTATCTATACAATGCAGACAAAGTGGAGGAATGAATATTATATTTATTGCTTCAGTTTGGATATTTAACAAACTTTAGAATGAGAGAAGGAAAAGAATGAAATAAAAAAGGAAGTTACTTACTGAGGAAATGAGTTGGGTAATATGGCTTACTGTGTCCTGGGGACCTGGAGAGGGTAGTACAAGATACTGGGCGTGGTAAGGGAGACCAAGATGGCAGGGCAAGACGGCAGGTTAAGACCGCAGGCTGGTGGATCAGCTGATGACGAATCTTTAAGGGGCTGAGTGGTGATGCAGGTAAGGCAAGGTGGCACTAGGTCAAGGACGGTAGTAAAAACAAAGTCAGCACAATCACTTTGAGAATACAGGATTCTCAGAAGAAGCCTAATTTATCACATACACTACTCACAAAAAGTTAGGGATATTTGGCTTTCGGGTGAAATTTCTGGAAAATGCAATATGTTCATGCTACAGTGATATAATATCATAAAAGTAAGACATTTAAGTAGAAGGATGCACTACTGATTTCCTCATCTCAAAAAATTCATTCAACACAAAAGGTAACAACAATGGTAGTTACACCACAACAAAAAATTTGAACGTCTCAATATCTGGTCATGTGCCCTTGAGCATCAATTACAGCTTGACAACGACGTCTCATGCTGTTCACAAGGCAACTTATTGCCTGCTGAGGCATGGCATCCCACTCTTCTTGAAGGGCAGCCCTCAGGTCATTGAGGTTCTGGGGTGCAGGGTTTCGAGCCTCTACACGACGGCTCAGCTGATCCCACAGGTTTTCAATGGGATTCAGGTCTGGAGAGAGTGCAGGCCATTCCATTTGAGGTACACCAGTCTCCAACAGCCGTTCCCTGGTGATGCGGCCTCGATGAGCAGGAGCATTGTCGTCCATGAAGATGAAATTAGGCCTGTGCTGTTCATGTAGGGGCACAATCACTGGATTAATGATGTTATTCAGGTAGTATGGGCTTGTCACTGTACCATTCACAAAGTGTAGGGCAGTTCTGTACCAAGTGGACACCCCTGCCCACACTGTAACACCGCCACCACCAAAAGCTCGCCTGGTGACAACAGTGGCTGATGCATAGCGCTCTCCCTGACGTCTCCAACATCGTTGCCGGCCATCATTTCTGCTCAGTGTGAATCGACTTTCATCAGAGAACAGCACTGAGGCCCACTGGTTCCTCGTCCAGCGTAAATGCTCCCTGGCCCATGCAAGACGATGATGCCTGTGCCTGGTGGTGTGGTCAGGTACCCGTGCAGGTCGTCTAGTACGCAGACCACGCTGATGTAAATGGTTTCGAATGGTCTGACGTGACACTTGGGTGCCTCTCACCTCTCTTAAACGTGCCTGGAGTTGAGTGGCATTCATCATCCGGTTTCTCAGGGCAGTGTTCACAATGTAGCGGTCATCAGCACGGGATGTGGCCAAAGGACGTCCACTTCTAGGCCTTTCTGTGACTCTTCCAGTCTCTCCATATCTCTGTTGCAACCTGCTGATGACACTCTGTGACACTCCAAGCTCAGTGGCCACTTCTGTCTGAGAACGTCCTGTTTGAAGCATCGCAATGGCAAGGGACTGTTGTTCCATTGTTAGGTGTCGTCTTGGTCTCATGATGTCAAAATGTGAACAGCATGATGAGGACAACTGTTTAAACACCAGCTCTAATTGAACCAGGACATTTATTGGTCAATTCAAGGATCACACACCTGCCGTGATTTTTGCCGTTAAGCTCCTTGTTAGAGAACAGCAACTTGTGCAAAATTTATTGGAACATTTAACAGTTGGACATGTGCATTTAAAAGCTTAGAGAAGATCACATTAAGTTCACCTGTACAGGTTTGAATGCATTTTAGGCTTGTTGTGAAATTTCACCCAAAAGCTGAATATCCCTAACTTTTTGTGAATAGTGTATACTGTGAGATAATCTGGCAGAGACTAAACCTCCTGCAGGGCCTTGAGTAGCCAGTGCCAGGTGAGCTGCAGGTGTGTTCAATCAGCACTCCAGACTCCACCCTGAGCCTCCAGGAAGCCTGCTCACCCACCCCAAAACCCTGAGTAGCGATCACAACCACCAGCAACAAACCATGACAGTTGTAGACTTTTAGAAAACAGCTGCATCAGTTTGACACTTAACTTTGGGGGATGTTTTCCATCATTTCTTTGTCACTAGTTTAAAGTTGAATGTGTTTTTCCAAATAATAAGAGACCTCAAGTTAACAATATTATTATCTGTGTCTGTTAGCTGATTCAATCATACACAAAAACCCATTTAAATAATAAAAGTCTCTTTTGGTAAAAATATTGTCGGGCAATTAAAATGCAGTTGAGAACATTCCAAAGCCTGGATTTTATTAATGAATGAATAAATGAATTAATTAATTAAATCCAAAACTCCTTATATTTTAAGTCTCATTACTGGCATCCAATACTTGATTTGAAAGGAAGTAAGTAAGTAATTTCTACTTTGTGTATGTGTGTGTGTGTGTGTGTGTGTGTGTGTGTGTGTGTGTGTGTGTGTGTGTGTGTGTGTGCATGGTTATTAAATGATCAAGTGAACTAATAAATTAGTTGTGTTAAACTTCCTAACTGTAATTTCTACTAATGTTACTTTTATTCATTCTGTCTTATCTGACATTGTTATGATGCTTTACGGTATTGAGGGTAGCGCACTTTTAATATGTTACCATGCTAATTCCATGGCAACTGAGGGTCAATATGATCTTAATGACCTAATCATTAAATGTCGCATTTATGGCCTTTTATTTGGACAAAAGACCAATGAGTGGACGTCAGCCCACAGCACAGTTGACTACAGTCATGTTTTATTTATAACAAATGAGGCACTACGGGGGTGCAGGATGTGGGTGAGGACTTACAGGGGGTCCTCAGGCTTTACTGATGGAAATCCCTCTGAATAAGAAAGGAGAGGAAACAGGAAACATATATTACACACACGCAGAGACATTGGTTGAAACTGGTTTGCATGACAGCATGTGCAATGAACAGTTGAAATCAGGATTATCAAACTTGGTTCCACAAGGGTTGCAGGTTCTCAATGTATCCCTGCTCCAACACACCTGATTCAAATCAATGAGTCATTGTATAGAACTTATGGGCTATTGGAGCCATTAAAATTCAGTATGGTATGTTGAAATAGAGATACATTGAAAACCTGCAGACTGTGGCCCACATGGGACGATGTTAAATAACCCTGGTTTAAAGCAACAAAGCTGTGAACCAAATATTTGGTTCTCAAATACTCCAAAGCCATGGAACCTCTGCTCCAGCCCATTCTAAAACCACGCTTGGTTTGTTGCTTTCATTGGTGAGATTAGCACCGTAAATACTGTGTACTGGCCAAGTCCTCACTTTTGATGAAACCAAAGTTAAATTAACTACACAGCCATACTTAAATAAACAGGGACCAATCATGAATCACAATGGCTCTAAATGGTCAAAGCCTCAGGGATCCCTGTGCTCTTTGTGGGATCCTCTTGAAACTGCTCTGGTGCTGAGATACTGAAGTTCAGAACTCTGGTTTCTGTGTTTTGCAAAGAAGTACCATGTCTCACGCCAAACACTAATTTATTGTGATGAAAATACGTTATGTTAAAAAAAAAAAACACTCATCATTAAGGATAATGTTTTTGTGGAAAAAAAAGTGGTCGAAGCTGGAGAGAAAAGCAGGATAATGTGAGGAAAATTAAAAAAAGTGTAGGTGCAAGATGCAGGTAAAGAAGGAACATCAGATTCCTTTTACTGCAGCAGAATCAAAACAAAGTTAAACACATAAAACAAACAAAAAAAAAGGTTGTTTCATAATAACTAATCAGATTCTTGATTTCTTGCTCGGCTCTAAAGTTCCTGATGTGCAGGCTCATAAACATGAGGTGATAACAACTGTGGTCAGTTATACCTCTGATATGCATACAATATAAATCAGCAAGGACTGAAATGTGGCTGATTATTTTATTAAAACTAATGACATACCTCATATATACTCGAAACGTTCACCTTGGTGCTCGCAATCATGTCTAACGGGAACAGGAGCAACACTGCCACAGCCATGTTATATTATTTACCAGTGATTAAAACATTAGTTATAACATTATCATCTTCATCGACTGTCTCACATTAATCCTCATTTAACAACATCCATCCACTTCCTTGGAAATATGGGATCTCATAAAAATGTTTATTTCTTCCTCATCACACAAAGTCTCGGTCATTTGAAGTCTTTAACAAGGTTGGTGGAAAAACATGGCTCTACTATATTAAATGTGAATCAAGTTAAACATTTATTGATTTCAAAACAAACCCAAACCACACTAAAATGCTTCTAAAATGTAAACAAGAACAGACACACATCTACAGAGCTTATCTGGTGACAGAAAACAAAGACATGACCACAGATAATTCATGGAAATGAGACAATTAACTCGTGGTCATGTGTGATGTATGTGGGAATTTATAATACACCAAAAAAAAGCACCAGGTCGTTCAGTGGCACATCTTTGCTTCATTGTTCCCAGAAACATACAAGTTCCTCAAAATCAGGCACCAGTATGGCTGCTTGGTAACCATGGGAGTAGGGAACAGACAACATCAAAAATACCAGAAGAATTAAAAACAACATGCTCTGTTTAAATAAAGTCATGACACTTCAAGCAGGTGCAAATGGTGCACGGTTCAAATGAAGGCAATGTTCCCACTAGGCAAGGATAAATTAGACAGCTGGTGTGTTACAAGCTGCAAACTTTGATCTCAACTCTAAAAGCCTCCATCCATCCATTTTCTTAACGGCTTAGTCCAATCAAGGGTCGTGGGAGAGCTGGAGCCTATCCCAGCAATCATTGGGAGGCAGGTCACCAGTCCATCACAGAGACAAACAAACATTCACACACACTCCTAGGGACTATTTAGAGCAGGAGTTTCAGACTCAAATATACAGTGGGCCAAAAATTAAAACGGAATAAACTCCTAACTCAGTATTGATCTTAATTGAAAAATCTTCCAGATATAACATTAAAACTCAGATTGGTGGCAAAATCACGTGTGTTCAGCTATCGTGTTTCTGCTCTGGCTCTCCTTTGAAAATGCTTTTTTTTTTCCTCCCTCATTTCTCACTCCCTCATTGAAGGTTGGGCTTTTTTTGCCATTGCCATTTTTGCTGCAGTAGCTTGAAGTTGCTATGACTACCGTCTAGAGAGGAGAAGGTCCTGTCCTGATTGAGGAACAATACCACCACCAGGTTTGTATATTGGCAGTACATGTGCAGTGTAACTCCAGAGCGCCAGCTCTAGTATTCACTTGGTATTACCTCACTGGCCATACACAATTACATTGCGGGCCAAAATTAGCCCGCGGAGCAGAGTTTGACATCTATAGTTTAGAGCAGGGGTGCTCAATACGTGGATCGCGATCTACCTGTCGATCGCCAAGGTACTATTGGTAGATCGCATGACAATAGGATTTGATCCAGTCTTATCAAAACAATCCATTTTACCTGCAACAGAAAAAACGTGGAGGTAGCAACTGTCTGCTTCACGCTTTTCTGTATTAACGACGACCACCTCAAATGTCCGACCAATCACACAATACTTCTCGCAGCACCGCAAGAAAAGTTCTGCCAGCCCAGCGTGTCAAGAAATGTCTTCAAACACGTCTGTATGTAACAAGCTTTAGGTCACTGTTTGTCACTGTGCATGCTCAAACAACGGCTCTAAGTGCAGCAAAGCTAACAAGCTAGTCAGTTATTTACCTCCAATTTTCCGCTTTTCAATCCAGAGCAAATCATCAGAGTGAACTCGGGTAATGTAAAAAAAAATGTACATAATTAATTACGTTTTGTTGTGCAGCATATGTGGTTATGCAACATACATCAACATAAGTTGTAAAAATCCTTAATATATTTCTCAATAAATATATGAGTAGATAATTTTGACTGGTCATTTCATTAGCAGCTGAAAAAGTGTGAGCACCCCTGGTTTATAGTAATCAATACTTCTGACAACTCTGAGGAAGTACCCAGAGTAGGGTTGCCACCTTTCAGAAATTAAAATAAGGGATGCCACAACGGGACGGGTGGCAACCCTAACCCAGAGAAAACCACACATACACAGGGGAGAACATGAAAGCAGACAGTTTCAAACCAGCAACTTTCTTGCTGTGCTAACTTTCCACACATGACTCAGGCAATACTTGCTATGAAAATAAACAAAACTTCCTTCTAATGTATCTGTTCTTGTGGTTTCTTGTATATTTTCCCTTCTTGGATATACATCAGGTCTTACTTTAAATTCCCAGGAATAACCTTAACAATATGTTAGTCAATAGAAGAGCCGCTTGTGACCTGATGGTCTGCGGTTAGAGTCCTGCTCCCGTACGCTTCTGCAGGCCCACAGCTCTTCTCTAAGGGCCGGTCCCAAGCCCGGATAAGCCATTAAAACTTTTAGTTTTGAAACCAGTATTTTTACACTTACATGAGTAGACACTTGAACGTCTACAGAAGTCTTTAACTGTAGAATCTGTATTTCTACCTGAGAAATGAATGTAAATACTTCTGACACCTCTGAGGTTAGGTGGATCAGTCACTAAGGTGTCCCTACAAGAGAGTGTGAGGGGTTGTGTGTCCATGTTGGCCCTGCAATGGACTGGTGACCTGTCCGGGGTTTACCTCGCCTCTTGCTGGAATTATTACAACGATTAAGCACCGCAAATATAGAATTCATCTGGAGAATCACTTTTTGAGAGTCCTGTTTTAATCGGACATTATCCTGTTCCAGAGCTGAAATGTTCACCAATGATAGTTACCATGGTAACTTAGGCCAACAAGGGGAAACTTTTGCAACTTTTTGCAAGACTTCCCCACTATCCCGCTTCATGGTACACTTCCCACGACCTAACAACCACAATATTTACATTACTACCGGGAGCAAGACATTAACCAAAGTAATTCAGAGAAAGGAAACTGAATGCAGTTTTAAAAAAATAAAATAGAATAAAATGAAATAAGCACTAGCAAAATGGAAAAAAAAAAAAGATGTGATACAAACAAAATTTTCATAATTCTACACTATGTACACTTTGGTTTTCATTACAATCTCCACACATTTAATTCAACTTATTCAACATATTTATTCTTTGTGATTCCATTATGCCATTTTTTCACTCTTCCTAGAAAAATATTTTAATGCCAGTTAAATGTGCTCATTAGATTCATATGTGCAGAGAAAGATATCTATCTATCTATCTATCTATCTATCTATCTATCTATCTATATATATATATATATATATATATATATATATATATATATATATATATATATATATATATATATATATGGATGCATATATATATAGATTTTTTTTCATTTTTGTCATTTTGTTTATTTATTTTGTTTATTATTACTATTTAAAAAAAAAAACAAATCCCACAAAGCTGCATTGAAAAACAACATAAATGAAGTCATTATCAGCTTTGACGGTTGTGGCTCGAGCAGACGTGGTCATCCGACAGAAACGGACAACTTGATTTGAAGTTTTCTGTAGCGGCGCTGTGTTCAAAACAATTTGCTCCGCTTCACCGCAAAGGCTTTGTTGCAGACTGACAACAAAACACACATATGCACTATTATCACACCATATCTGAAGCTGATGAAGAAACTTCTATTAATACTTCCAAGAGCTCACGTACCCAGCCAGCAACAGCAGTTTCGCACCACTGCAGAGGATGACGACATTCATAGACACCCACTGCAGTGATGTGCAGCCCCTGAGGTTCCAGTATCTACATACAGCCTATAACTCTGCCTCACCAATAAGAGCCACCCCCCACCACCACTAACCCCCTCCTATTTTTCACCGTCGGCCTCAGCCCTCTCCAACACCTTGTCCCAGCGGAGTCATAAACTGCTCCAACAGCATCCGGCAGGCTGACACGGGAGGACATCCATACGTATTCCTGTTCACTCATTCACATACATTCCATCATGTTGACACACATTTGAACCAGTTCATAAAAAGCAGGAGTAAAGAGAATAAGGGGGGGCTGACGATATCGAGTCCTCACTAGTGAAGTAAGGGTATGATTTGATGGTGCTGATATACCAGCAGACCTAGTTATTAGTCCTTTAAAATGAAAAATAAAAAAAAAAGCCTCCAGAAATGGGGTAGTGAGATGGGAATTGAAGGATGGAGAGGGGTGTTGGTGTGGGGGGAGAGACATGCTGATAAGTGAAGAAAGTCAGAGAGAAGCTCATTAAGCTACTGTGGTTGAGGGAATAGCCAATACAAGCAAAAGGATGATCATAAGAAAGCAAGAAAAAGAGAAAAATAGATGAATGGACACACTGGAGGAAAAGTAGATAGGCAAGGGAGGAGGAGAATAGGGGGGTGAGGGAATTGGGAGATGTTGTGAAATGTGGAGAGACACTTAGAGCACACTTACTGCAATCCATTCCTTCCACATAAACCTGTCAGGATGTCAGAGCAGTATAGAGCAAAGTATGAAATTTTACTTGTCCATGCTCATTTAGATGAGGTAGCTGGATGCTGGTTCACACTCTTTTCTCTGTTTTACTGCTGTCGGTACGACTACATGTCTCTGATGATGGCCGCAACGACACACATCACCGTCTGTTTGCTACTGACAGGAGTGTTTTAACATAAATACTCATTTTCAACTGTTAAAAAAAGGTATTTTGGTTTTTCGCTGTTAGGCACCAGAATTTTCATTAAGCGGAAGGAAGTAAAAGTATTTAGAAAAAACAAAATGAAGGGATTTCAGTGGAACTACAACTTGTTTGTTCCAAGGACATATTTTCTTATCTGTTGTTCACTTCATTAAAATATTTTCTTTGTACATGTATAAAGCACGTATTCTTACCTTCTTCACCATCCCACCAGTTGGTATGATGAAAACGTGTTAAACAGCAGAACCGAAAATTCCCAGGGACAGTAAACGGTGCGCTAACATTTGATTTTAATGGTTCTTTCTTTCTGTTGTGTTGTATGTCTTTTTTTTTTTGTGTGTGTTTTCTTTTTTTTTCTTTTCTCCTTTATTTCAAACTAATTTTTTTTTAAACAAGTAAGTCTTTGTTCCAATAAATAGAAAACAAACTTTTAAAGTTTTGATAAAGGTTGAGCAGAATTTTCTAATTTTTCTCATTCCTTTACAGTAGATTTAGTTGTTATTAGTGCGAAAGTCTTTTTATTTTAGCCAAACCAGTGAAAGTAGCTCGACTTTCCAAAACGTAATTAAATATGTTGTTTAAAGCAGCTCTATGATGCTGTTTCTAGTTTCCTGAGCTTTCTACAGTGAAGCTCAGAAAACGTTTTAAAGTCACTAGAAAGTGATGAGTATGCATATAGGACGAACATTCTGACATATGAGCGGTGTTTTTTTTAATTTTTTTTTATTACCTAAACGCATGTTTGAGTTTTGTAGCACTCCCTATGTTCGGTTTCCATGGCGACGGAAACAATTGGTTTCTTGTCCTTCTGGACTAGCATATGAAATTAAATTAGACTGAAAAGTTTATTTCTATTGTGATTCATTATTCACAGAGAGGGGGTGGGAAGTTTTGCTTTTTACTTCCTCTTTAATTCTTTAATATATATTTGTGTTTCATGTTAAATGTTTTACACCCCCCCCCCCCCCCCCCCCCCTCACACACACACACACACACACACACACACACACACACACATTTTCTTTATTATAGCATTATTTTATATTTTGTTCATATCCAGAATAAACCCATCAAATCAACCAAATATAAAATCCAATCTTTTGACATGACTTTCTTAAATTCCACATTTTCACTAAGGAAACAGGCCTGATGCTAAATCTTTTGCAGCCTGTACTGACTGCAGTTTGTTACAGCTTGTGCCTCATATGTCATTGAGGAGACATTGGAATTTGGGAAATACCATATACACTCCAGTTTAGGGTAATCCAACATCTATTTGTAATCGTATTTGCATTTGGTTGTCACTGCCTCGGTCTTTCTGGAGACAGAAAAAAGTGAGGAAATTTCTGTTTGTACTTCTCAGAGGGTAGAATAATCCACAAGGAGCCTATTGAGGCTTTTATCGTTTCAGACGTCACTGATTATGTCTAAATGCTTTCTGGGTGAGTTTGATCTTTCTGCAAGCCTCATCTTTCCAAGGCCAAGGGGCAGTTTGTAAGGATGGAACCTGCAGCACCTCAGATGAAACCCAGAAAAAAAATTGCTGCACCTGTCAGAAATAAAATAAAGATATTATGATTCATAGCTAAAGTGAAACACTTGGAGTGATGTGACTGATTTAAATCCTGGAGCCGTTTCATTTGTTTCAAAGAGAAGTTATATACTTACGTTCTCTCCCCGCCTCAGACCGTCAGCTGTGTGATAACTTAAATGGTTGAGATGCAAATGAAGAAAATGATCCTGTTTATAGGAACACTTTCGTCTCATGTCAGCCACAAAGGCATGTTCCATAATACAAGATAATATAATATGCTATTACTGAATGTTTCCCCGTGACTCCTGCAGAGATTAAACTGTTACAAAACATGAATGACTTGTATAAATGACTGTTGTTTCTGACAAATGTGGCTGTTTAACCAACTAATCATTAAGTTAGTGTCATATTTCCTGAGTTCCTTTCATTTTATCCTCACTGCTTTACTATTCTGTTTCAAAATATTCCAAAGTTTAGCTTCAGTGCCTTATATGCTGAAAAGAGTTGGTGTTTGTCTGATAACACCTTTATGTGTTGCAACATGGGGATTCAGTAACTCTGCAGTTCTGCCCCTCAGCTGAAGCCCATCCTGCTGACCCCTCTGCTGCTGTGATCATTAAACAGAGTATTTTTCAGTAGAAATGTTTGATCCGTCTCGCTCTCCTTGGTGATGTTTAAGTTTGCTGACTGAAAGAGCAACGGCTCAAACTTCACCTTGTGGATCTCTTCCCTTCAACAGCATATCTTGACGTGTGTTTAGAATTATAATCCAGCTGTTGAAACCATCTTAGTTTTTATCTTCACCTCTTATTTATGGTGTGATTTTTACTTCCTTCTTCCCTCCTAAACCAAGTTTAAGTTCTTGACATGATGGCAAATTCTTTGGATTATGCTTATTTTCAAACAATAATACAGTAAACTTGTTCATAATATTAAACGCTACAGTAAATGTAGTTATGGATTATAAACTAAGCCGATATAATGTACATCACAAAATACTGATCCATTTTCTTGTCCAAAATGCTCAGAAATTGTAGCCAGATAGCAATTATCACCTTCTTAAGTCGTCATTATATAGTTAAGCTTGTCAGAAAATACAGGTCATGATTATATTTAATAAGTTATACAATAAAAAGCGGCTTTTAGTGCAACATCATCATGGTGATATGCCTCAGTGAGAATAATCAGGATGCATCCGACTTGTTTAGGCAAAAATGATAAATGCTTGGTTTTACAGATGATTAAAAAGCGTTTGTGCAACTTTCCGTGAAGATAACTGAACAGAGACTTTGCAGCATGACTGGTCAGGCTGTAGAGATGTGGAAATAAAACATGTCCACCTTCTCAGCTTACAGTTTTTCCATTATTCAGAAAAAAAGTTTCCATCAGTCCTTGTGTGTGTATCAAGTGTAACACCATGAATGCCTGAGCAAAGACACAGGTTCAGAGGATTGCATGCATCTCACGCTGAGACTACAGATACTCTCAGGAAATACAATTCCTGGAAGGAGGAAGCAATCTGGGAGGAAGTGCAATGGAGCTCAAGAGAAGTTTATGACAGCTTCTTTTTTACTCATCCCTGGGTGTTTCTACTCAGAACAAGTATAAACACTTGAGATGTAGTGGGACAACATGTCCACTTCATTTCAGGGACATGCAATCCATCAAGGAGCTTTATATTCAGGGTTATTTCACAATAAACAAGCTCATAGTTTAGGAAAAGCACAGTGGTGAAAGTTGTAAAAATATGCAAGAAGGGATGTGATAAAACATGAGAAAAATACAAAAAAAGTCTCAAGTCTTGTAACAGAGTACAGGCAGTCCTCATAAGTTCTTGACTTATGTTTCGATTTTAAGATGCTCATTAAATAAATGTAAATAAAAAAAGATAAGCAAGTTTCCATATGAGCTCTTACTGCGTGTGATGCAGAGGCTGAGACGACGTATATTTATTTTATGTAAATTGAATCGTCTATTTTAATTGCCTGTACTGTTTTTCCATTAATATGATGTATAATACTTGTATTTAGATAGTTATTCAGTGATTAAGGGGGTATTTAAGAGTAAAAATCTGACCTACGTGGAATTTCGGGTTACACCGCGGTGTAGGGACGGGACTCATTCATAAAACTGAGGAACGCCTGTATAATATAGGATGCATTAACATCAACCACTAAGTTACCATAGACTGTGATGAAAGATGTCCATAAATACGCACAGGCAGAGTTTGATTGAACGTTTCTAATAAATTCACAAACCTACCAGCCAATCAGAATTTCAGAATTATAATCCTGAATTTAACTGAATGTATTTAATCATAGACGTTCCTTTCCATTGGTTTTATTGACTTTTCTGTATATTTGTGCAATAATAAAAACAATATCTCTTCCGGCAAGGAATAAATGAAGTTACTTTTTACAGGGCAGCTGGGTGGCATGGTCAGTAGCAGTGTGGTCTCCCAGCAAGAAGGTTGTTGGTTTAGTCCTTGGCTGGGGGAGGTTAAAACAGTGGCCTTTCTGTGTGGAGTTTGCATGTTCTACCCTGTGTATGCATGGGTTCTCTCAGGGTTTTCCTCACTTACAAGACATGTGCGTTAGGTTTTAGGTTAAATGCTGAATTTATCACTTGTCACATGCAAGTCGCTTTGGATAAAAGCGTCTGCTAAAAGAACCGTAGAATTTACATTTAACACTTTTAGCTTTTCCTTCTTCACATCTTTATTCATTTCAGTTTCAGCTACACTTTGTCCAGCGAGTTGCTTGTCAGTGACATCTCATGCTAAAATAAGCACACAGTCTATGGATGTATGAAATAAATAAATAACGTGATTTTCATCATTCGGCATAGTGACAGGAAATTTTGACTTGCTTTAAAGATTCAGGTCTCATCGGAGAACCGACTCCTCCAGCCTGGCACATGGTTTTCCATTCAGCATCACTCTAAACTCAATAAACTTAATTTATCTCATTTAATTATGGTTTGTGTTTGTGAGCAATTCTTTATTCAGTGTTCTAATAAAAGCCTTAAATCCTTCCCCTCATATATATATATATATATATATATATATATATATATATATATATATATATATATATATATATATATATATATATGTAGTATTAAATATTTAACCATATAAATAAATAACAAAACAGAGAACCACAGCTAACAAACCAAGTCAAGAGGACAAAGACTAAAGAGTATGAAGTGTGATTAGTTAGATGGCCTATCATGAAGCCAAAGACGGCTCTTCTAATGAACTTTAAAGGGTTTCAGAGGCACAGAGGAGATGTTTGTCCAAGCAGGGAAAAAGTATGTCTCATTTCAACCCTTTGCCCACATATGTTTTATTCTGGTTTTTATAAAAGACAAAGCTATGTCAGATTTGAGCTTTTAGACCCTTGAGTGGTGTTGTCTACTCTTTATATTCGGTCTTTGGACATAATACACAAAGCTTTCGCCATGCACCTCCCTGGGCAAACAGTCCAACATAATGCCTGCAGGAACATCTTTTTATGGTAATATTACCAATATGGCAACATTTGCTAACACCAGGAAATGTTCAGACTTTTGCAGTATTCCTCTCTGTTCAAAACAGTCACTTTAAATGTTGAGAAAAAGTATTTTCATTCATCTAAGTGAACAGAAGGATTTTACAGGATCCTGACGTAGAAAAGCCAAGTGAAACATCAATGAAGACACAATTTAACATTATATGGATGTCCATTGTTGTCCTGAATGCTTTTGCATACTGATGAAACCCAACTCCATTTATGATTTCTTAAAAAGACGTAAAAACAAACTTATGTCTTGGAGAAAAAATTCTCCCTAAAGCAACCAACTCCGTTCAGACATCGCTTCAAGCACAGTGTGTGAGAAGATTTAAAGATATATGCTGTAATAAACAACATCTAAAGCTGCAGAGTGTTGTAGAGAGTGCTGGAGGTGTGCACCCAAATGCAGAGAGTAGAGGCCAGGGGTGCAGAGTAAAACAGGTTTTTATTCTTCGCCACAGGAAAAGAGCAGACTTGGGACACAAGGGAGTAACTAAACACAATGAACCCACACAGGAGAACAGGAAACTAAAGGTATAAATACTGAACAAAACAAGACACAGGTGAAGTGAATGAACTAAAGAGAACAGGTGAAATTAATGAACAAAGAACAAGACTGACCAAGAAACAAGACACTTGAAGGGAACTAAATGAGCAATAAAATACAATTTAACACTGAAACTAAGACACAAAAAGTCCCAAACCAAAACACACATCATGACACAGAGGTCACCAGTTCAAATGACACCAATATTTACTAAGAGCTCTTTGGATCCAGCCTTACCTGTTGAAGCAGAAAGTCACATAAAACTTGGTAAAAACTAAACTAAAACCTACATGAATCAATACTGTGACTTCACTGTTTATTGCTTTTATACCATCCCCATAGAATAACGTGAATCTCTTTGGTCAAGTGGATGAAAAATGCCGTGAGTGAATGCAGTCCTTTTCACAGCTATAAAATGAAGAAGTTAAAGGGCATGAGATTCAATTGTGTTTTTCTCAAACGCTTCACACCAGAAGCAGTGAATGAATAAAAAGTCCTAACGGGCTGTAAGATGTACTTGGTCATGGTTGGGACGGTGCATAAAAAGAGTCTTCAAAAGCAGTTCAGGGAAAGTGTCAGCAGTCCATTTTAGATGATTCGAGTGAAACCAGAGACCCCTCCTTTTCTGCTTCATACCACCACCTCCACCATCCCATTTTCCATTATGCAAACTCACTCTTTGATCTCAAACAGTGAAAGGTGGCTTTATCTTAAAACAACAGAGAGACAGCCGATCAGAGACTTAGTAGACCTCAGAGAATAGAGAAGCAGAGGAAAGAGAAGACTGGGGACAGGGTACTTACAATAACCTAAGATTTAGTCAGCTTAGGTGAGAATAAAGACCGTACACCCACCTGGCCCAAGACTCACATACTCAGCATTACTCACCATAAACTGCTGCTTTTTGTGTTGAGTCTACTAGATGGAGAGCACTGAAGTAGTAAATTTATTATAAACAACATTTTAATGTCAACACACACTCAATAAAAATAGAAACACGTTTTGTTTTCTCCAACACATAATCCCATTTTTATTTTGTGTTGAACATTTGTCGATACATTTACCGCTAAAATTGTTTTTCTGAGATATCGACAGTTGCTCCGACGACAGGTGTGGCGTAACCAGATGCTGCTCGCTCAGCGTGACCAATCTTCACGCTCTCCTTAAACTCGGGACGATGAAAAGGTGAAACAAAATGTTGAACATGGTCAAATGTCACAAGATGTCGCAAATTGCAAGGGAGCGTGCTCCAGCCAGGACGGGGATCAGCCTGGATCTGCATGCAGTTCCTGGATGATGACGATGTTCCAGTGATGGCATGGCCCGCTTATTCACCAGACATGTCACCCATAGATCGACGGATTCGGGATCGAGGTTTACATCATCATGTTCCTGTTCTGGGTAACGTGTAACAGCTCCACACAGCTCTCAGTGATGAGTGGGGAAACATCCCCCAGGTCGGTATTGATGGTTTGGCGAGCTCTATGAGAAGGAGGTGTGCTGCTTTGCGTGTTGCCATATGATACATTGACTGGCGTGACTTTAAGCTCATGACACTTTGTTTTTCCTATGCTTTAGCTGCGATCGCAAAGTCAATATCTGTCTCTTTTTATATGTGTGATTGATTGCGTATTAAATGGTGAATGTACCGTAAATAGCATATTTAAATATTTGAGCAGGAACATGACATGATTGAATAAATCAGTATGCTTCACGTTGTGTTTGTATTTTTGTGGAGTGTAAAGTACATAAATAGCGGTGTAAACACGTCAAGTTGAGACCTGTTTGACATGTATGTGATTTCCAGCCCAAAAACGGCAAAACCAAACCCATTCATTAAAGATTAACTCAGCTTTTGGGTTAAACTGTCTGCATGAAGACTTTGTCCATTTTCATTTCATGATTTTATTTGCTAGCATACTTCAGACGTTATGACTCATCGGCAGTGGCCAGAGGCCTTTGATGCAATCATCAAAGGAAGCTGTCCATGAATGCATTCAAACCAAATCTGAAGCGAATCCAGCTGCAGTCAAACTAAACACAGAAAGAAAGACTTATACACACCGAGACACTAAAAACGGGGGATTTCTCAAAGCAGAGGACAGTTAGATTGCCCTTGCAGTAGGACCACCTAATCAATTTGATTAGAGTGTGAAAGGACACTTAAGATCTCAATTGCAAGCCCATTAGTAGTCTGCTCAGCACCCCCTGCCTCAGAGCCCAATGGCTAATGTTTGAGGTAGTGGGGGAGAGTTTAAAGAGATTATTTGATTTCACTTAGATATGTCTCTGCATGTGAAATCAAATAGCGATTAGATAATATGTGTGCTAAATATGAGAGGGGCCTGCATCATTTGGAAAATTGATTTGCATTTAAAAACGCTTTTTTTTCTTTTTTTTTGCCTTGTCAGAAACACAACAGTCAGATCTGCATTATGTGGAAAAGACCAAGACCTACCGTCAGACAGAAATGATTATATTTCTGCTCGACCACCGATGCAGATTCAACTTCTAACAGCCTTGAAAATCTGTTTAAAGATAAGCAAGGATGTAGATATACAAGATAAAGATTTTCTTATTCTCCCCCTGCTGTTGGTCAGAGACTGCATCAGTAGACAAAAAAAACAAAAAACAACAAAAAAAAAAAACCAATAATTCAATCTGCACGAAGATAATTCAGGAAGGAGGAAGCAGCTAAGCAGATTTCCCATTAAAGTGACTTTATACACTTCTTGAAAGAGGAGAAGAAGAAAAGATGGAGAGGGGAGATGAAGGTGATCAAAAGGCGAGCCTTTTCAGATGAAGACAATCCATTTGAGGTTAACTGAATAACAGTCCGCTTTTAGAGGCACAAAGATGTGGAAGAAAGACCATCGCACTGTTTGCCCAGACAGTTATTGTAGAAAATCAAAGATTAAATGTACACAGAGCTTCTATTCTGTTGCATATGGCGCTGCTGAAATCAATCTCCCTGCTGAAAACTGGAGAGTCCGTACTTCCTCTGATGCACAAATAAATCCCAGTAAAGTTTTGTGTTTATGATTTACAGGTAGATGCAATGGCTTCACGTAGCCCACCGCGGGGTCTCTACATTCTGTAACCCCTTCATGCGAGCAGAATCATCCTGCAGTCAAAACCTCATTAAACTCCCACCTCCATGGCGTGAATAAGGGACTGTCTAAAGTAAGAAAAGAGACAATTGGATTTCATCTGTCACTTTCCCATAAATGTGTTCATTCAAAGCCTGAGGATTGCTTCGGCTGTGGCGCTCATCACATTTAATTCTTTAGCCCTGGATTCAATTTTCTGGAAACTTATTGGGGAACCAAAATAGCAATGTGGCTTTTTTTTTTTTTTTTTTTTTTTTTTTAAGAAGGCGACAGTTCACTGCAAACGTATTATAACCAGGGATGTACGCATGGTTTATGCGGATTCTTAGGCGGAGAAACCTGAAATAAAAAAGACAGGAATTAGTTTCTTTTTCCTTTATGTTGTTTATCTAACTTCTGCTTCCTGCTTCATCAAACACACATCGTGGTCTCATAAGGAGACTAATCACTGTGAACAAAGCAGTATATCTAACCATTTACGATGACTCACATCACCAAGGGAACTGAAGTGATTTCCCTTTATAAACCTTATTATTTTTTCTCTGACATGCTGTCTGAACCAACAGTTCTGTATGTGTCTCACTAATTTTAGCTTGTTCTTGCCTTCATTTTTCTCTACTTTCATTACCTCTACCTTCCTCTTTACCCACCAGTAACCCACCCATTTCTCCCAGTCTCAGCTCTTCAAGCTCAGATTCTATGGAATTAGATTTGTTCCATAATCTCCAAGCAAAAACTCCAACTCCAAAAACTCACCAGCCAATCAGAATGTGCCCCTGAAAGAGCCCGCCCATTAAAGGTTTGTATCAGAAATGAAACCAAAGCATCATGAATCAAAACTAAAGACTGTGAAGCGCAACCAAAATAGCAAGAAGAGAGAAAGAGGAAGAGGAAACTGCAAACAAAACTACTCAATTTAACCAAACAAAACCCTAATAGTTTTCATGATGATTGATCATTTTTGATTTTGAGATCATTTATTTTACTAAAGTTTTAGAAGGTTTTGGTTTTAATCGTTTTTTTGCTCGAGTTTTAAAAGGTTTTGCTTGTAGATTATGGAACAAATCTAATTCCATAATATGAAGATTCTCACTTTTCATCAAAGTAGGCTGACTGAGATGGGATCCAAGCCGGCGCTAAGGGTCTAGGAAAACACAAATCCCTACAACAGAAGCATGCACATATATAGACCACATAAACAAGCACTTGTGCTAATATACTGCTTTTAGGCTGGGGGCAAGGGGTCTGCATTTACAGCTCTCTGCTTTTTACTGCCACTTGTGTTGGGCTACATTATTTTCACTATTGGTGCTTAGAAATTCCAGCTAGCCTTGTCACCTATAGCATTACTGCCATCAAGGATTGAAGGGTGCTATAGGGAGGGTATAAGAGGAGGTACAATAAACATAAACATACTGTATGTTGTAGTAGTAAGCCACCGATGGTCATTCAAGGAAGGAACACAGTCGCAGACACAAAAAAAAAGATGTAAAAGAAATGAAACAACACAGCCAGGAGTGGGAGGATGAGGTCATTTCACTGAAATGTCCCTACGAGGCAAAAAGGAGGCGTGAAGTGGGTTTTTAGTTTGTTTCTCTGTTTGTGTGTGCACATTTGGGATCTGCATCCCTGCATGCAAGCGTGTGTGTGTGTGTGTGTGTGTGTGTGTGCGTGGCATGTATGTGGGTGGGTGTGTGGCTGGCTAGCGGTTATGTAAGGCACTAATTGTCATGCAGTGTGCAAGGTGCAAACACTAACCACAGACATGAAACCTTCTCCAAGCTCACAGCGATGAATATTAAAAGACATCTGAATAATGTAGCTGCGGATCCGAGGGACAGCATGTAAACATGAGAAAAACTGCGCTTGCACAGATCTGGTCATTTTCCCGAACCTAAACATTTGTCTTATCTCATGAGTGTTGTCTGTCAGAGTGTGGGGAGCTTCATTTGTCTGTTTTGTGAGTATGCGTTAAGGATTGGTGTGTGTTTTGATCTACATCTCTGCTTCCTTGTTTATGAGTTCAGGAAATAGAGAAATAAGCAAGGGGGTGTTCAGATGTAAATCACAGCGCCCCATGACATCCACTGACATGGACGCTGGAATAAATAAGCCTGCATCACAACAAAACAATATTTCATGTGACACAAGGATGGTCCTCGCTTATGCATGTGTTATTTCTGCTCTCAGAATGAAATCATATGAGGAAAATAGGCTGAAATCACAAAACGAGTGTGTGATGCTGTTTTAAGATCAGGAAGTACGTCATGCAGAGCTGCACTGGGATCCTTTTTTTTTTTTTTTTTTTTTATTAAGATGAAGTAACTTAGCTGAAATTTCTGACACTAAATCAGTTCTTGTCCTCATATCAGAGAATAATTTAAGAATACAGACATTCAAAGATGGATTAAAATATATCAAAGAGCATAAAGGAGGAGATTCGCCAAGCAATAGGAATCAATTTTGTATGAGTGGTTTCTTGAGCGATTTGCAGCCTGGAAAGAGTCTCAAACCCATAACAACAGAGAACATTAGTGTAACTACATTTTTCCTGCTTTTGTCAGTCTTCTCAAGCGTTCTTCATCCAGTCTTATAGAAATACTTTTGTTCTGTTAAACTGAGTTCAGCACCTTCACATTGTGAGCACAATCTAAAGACACTGGTAACCTTTACGGGGTATGCAGAGTCAGTGTCTTTATACATACTGTAAACCAGCAAAAACACATGGCAGCACCTCAGTGCACGCGGGCATGGTGAAGACGACTTGTTGAAGTTCAAATCGAGCATCAGAGTGAGAAAAAAAGGAGATTTAGGTGACTAAACATGGCGTGATTATTGGTACCAGACTGATCAGAGCATTTCAGAAACTTCTGATCTACTGGGATTTTCACACACAACCATCTGTAGTGTTTACAGGGAATGAGCTGCAGAAGAGAAAATATCCAGCAAGCAGCAGGTGTCTGGGAGAAAATGTCTTTCTGATGTCGGAGGAGAATGGACAGACTGGTTGGAGATGTTAGAAAGGCAAGAGAGTATCATCTCTGAACACACAACACGTGCGGTTTAAAGCAGATGGTCTCCAGCAGCAGAAGACCACACCGGGTTCTCCTCCTGTCAGCTAAGAACAGGAAACTTAGTCTACAATTCACACACACTCACCAGAACTGGACAATCATGACCCGATTAGTTTAGTCTCCATTTCTGCTCCATGTCCAGATAGTAGGTTCAGAATTAGGTGGTAACATCGTGAAAACATGGATCCATCTCAACTTGTACTAACGCTTCAGGCTGCTGGTGGTGTAATGGTCTGTTCCATCCCTTTATGAGCACAGTGAAGAATCATCTGATGGAAACTTCCAGCAGGATAATCATGTCACAGACTCACATCATCTCCACCATGACGATTAGTTAACTGTCCTCCAACGGCCTCCACAGTCACCAGATCTCAGTCCAACAGAGCAGCTTTGGGACGTGGTGGAATGGAAGATTCTCATCATGATGAGGTGGAACGGGAGATTCTCATCATGATGAGGTGGAACGGGAGATTCTCATCATGATGAGGTGGAACGACAGATTCTCATGGTGATGAGGTGGAACGGAAGATTCTCATCATGATGTGGTGGAACGGGAGATTCTCATCATGATGAGGTGGAACGGGAGATTCTCATGGTGATGAGGTGGAACGGAAGATTCTCATCATGATGTGGTGGAACGGGAGATTCTCATCATGATGAGGTGGAACGGGAGATTCTCATCATGATGTGGTGGAACGGAAGATTCTCATCATGATGTGGTGGAACGGGAGATTCTCATCATGGATGTGGTGGAACGGGAGATTCTCATGGTGATGAGGTGGAACGGGAGATTCTCATGGTGATGAGGTGGAACGGGAGATTCTCATGGTGATGAGGTGGAACGGGAGATTCTCATCATGATGAGGTGTAACGGGAGATTCTCATGGTGATGAGGTGGAACGGGAGATTCTCATGGTGATGAGGTGTAACGGGAGATTCTCATGGTGATGAGGTGGAACGGGAGATTCTCATCATGATGAGGTGGAACGGGAGATTCTCATCATGATGAGGTGGAATGGGAGATTCTCATGGTGATGAGGTGGAACGGGAGATTCTCATCATGATGAGGTGGAACGGGAGATTCTCATCATGATGAGGTGGAATGGGAGATTCTCATGGTGATGAGGTGGAACGGGAGATTCTCATCATGATGAGGTGGAACGGGAGATTCTCATGGTGATGAGGTGGAACGGGAGATTCTCATCACGATGAGGTGGAACGGGAGATTCTCATGGTGATGAGGTGGAACGGGAGATTCTCATGGTGATGAGGTGGAACGGGAGATTCTCATTATGATGAGGTGGAACGGGAGATTCTCATCATGATGAAGTGGAACGGGAGATTCTCATGGTGATGAGGTGGAACGGGAGATTCTCATCATGATGAGGTGGAACTGGAGATTCTCATCATGATGAGGTGGAATGGAAGATTCTCATGGTGATGAGGTGGAACGGGAGATTCTCATCATGATGAGTTGGAACGGGAGATTCTCATCATGATGAGGTGGAACAGGAGATTCTCATGGTGATGAGGTGGAACGGGAGATTCTCATCATGATGTGGTGGAACGGAAGATTCTCATCATGATGAGGTGGAACGGGAGATTCTCATCATGGATGTGGTGGAACGGGAGATTCTCATGGTGATGAGGTGGAACGGGAGATTCTCATCATGATGAGGTGGAACGGGAGATTCTCATGGTGATGAGGTGGAACGGGAGATTCTCATGGTGATGAGGTGGAACGGGAGATTCTCATGGTGATGAGGTGGAACGGGAGATTCTCATCATGATGAGGTGTAACGGGAGATTCTCATGGTGATGAGGTGGAACGGGAGATTCTCATGGTGATGAGGTGTAACGGGAGATTCTCATGGTGATGAGGTGGAACGGGAGATTCTCATCATGATGAGGTGGAACGGGAGATTCTCATCATGATGAGGTGGAATGGGAGATTCTCATGGTGATGAGGTGGAATGGGAGATTCTCATCATGATGAGGTGGAACGGGAGATTCTCATGGTGATGAGGTGGAACGGGAGATTCTCATCATGATGAGGTGGAACGGGAGATTCTCATAATGATGAGGTGGAACTGGAGATTCTCATCATGATGTGGTGGAACGGGAGATTCTCATCATGATGAGGTGGAACGGGAGATTCTCATCATGATGAAGTGGAACGGGAGATTCTCATCACGATGAGGTGGAACGGGAGATTCTCATCATGATGAGGTGGAACGGGAGATTCTCATCATGATGAAGTGGAACGGGAGATTCTCATCACGATGAGGTGGAACGGGAGATTCTCATGGTGATGAGGTGGAACGGGAGATTCTCATGGTGATGAGGTGGAACGGGAGATTCTCATCATGATGAGGTGGAACGGGAGATTCTCATCATGATGAAGTGGAACGGGAGATTCTCATGGTGATGAGGTGGAACGGGAGATTCTCATCATGATGAGGTGGAACTGGAGATTCTCATCATGATGAGGTGGAATGGAAGATTCTCATGGTGATGAGGTGGAACGGGAGATTCTCATCATGATGAGGTGGAACTGGAGATTCTCATCATGATGAGGTGGAACAGGAGATTCTCATGGTGATGAGGTGGAACGGGAGATTATCATGGTGATGAGGTGGAACGGGAGATTCTCATGGTGATGAGGTGGAACGGGAGATTCTCATCATGATGAGGTGGAACAGAAGATTCTCATGGTGATGAGGTTGAACGGGAGATTCTCATCATGATGAGGTGGAACTGGAGATTCTCATCATGATGAGGTGGAATGGAAGATTCTCATGGTGATGAGGTGGAACGGGAGATTCTCATCATGATGAGGTGGAACGGGAGATTCTCATGGTGATGAGGTGGAACGGGAGATTCTCATCATGATGAGGTGGAACAGGAGATTCTCATGGTGATGAGGTGGAACGGGAGATTCTCATGGTGATGAGGTGGAACGGGAGATTCTCATGGTGATGAGGTGGAACGGGAGATTCTCATGGTGATGAGGTGGAACGGGAGATTCTCATGGTGATGAGGTGGAACGGGAGATTCTCATGGTGATGAGGTGGAACGGGAGATTCTCATGGTGATGAGGTGGAACGGGAGATTCTCATGGTGATGAGGTGGAACGGGAGATTCTCATGGTGATGAGGTGGAACGGGAGATTCTCATCATGATGAGGTGGAACGGGAGATTCTCATCATGATGAGGTGGAACGGGAGATTCTCATGGTGATGAGGTGGAACGGGAGATTCTCATGGCGATGAGGTGGAACGGGAGATTCTCATGGTGATGAGGTGGAATGGGAGATTCTCATCATGATGAGGTGGAACAGAAGATTCTCATGGTGATGAGGTTGAACGGGAGATTCTCATCATGATGAGGTGGAACTGGAGATTCTCATCATGATGAGGTGGAACTGGAGATTCTCATCATGATGAGGTGGAATGGAAGATTCTCATGGTGATGAGGTGGAACGGGAGATTCTCATCATGATGAGGTGGAACGGGAGATTCTCATGGTGATGAGGTGGAACGGGAGATTCTCATCATGATGAGGTGGAACGGGAGATTCTCATCATGATGAGGTGGAACAGGAGATTCTCATGGTGATGAGGTGGAACGGGAGATTCTCATGGTGATGAGGTGGAACGGGAGATTCTCATGGTGATGAGGTGGAACGGGAGATTCTCATGGTGATGAGGTGGAACGGGAGATTCTCATGGTGATGAGGTGGAACGGGAGATTCTCATGGTGATGAGGTGGAACTGGAGATTCTCATCATGATGAGGTGGAATGGAAGATTCTCATGGTGATGAGGTGGAACGGGAGATTCTCATGGTGATGAGGTGGAACGGGAGATTCTCATGGTGATGAGGTGGAACGGGAGATTCTCATGGTGATGAGGTGGAACGGGAGATTCTCATGGTGATGAGGTGGAACGGGAGATTCTCATGGTGATGAGGTGGAACGGGAGATTCTCATGGTGATGAGGTGGAACGGGAGATTCTCATGGTGATGAGGTGGAACGGGAGATTCTCATGGTGATGAGGTGGAACGGGAGATTCTCATGGTGATGAGGTGGAACGGGAGATTCTCATCATGATGAGGTGGAACTGGAGATTCTCATCATGATGAGGTGGAATGGAAGATTCTCATGGTGATGAGGTGGAACGGGAGATTCTCATCATGATGAGGTGGAACGGGAGATTCTCATCATGATGAGGTGGAACAGGAGATTCTCATCATGATGAGGTGGAACGGGAGATTCTCATCATGAATGTTCAGCAACTGTGTGATGCTTCATGTCAATATGGAGCAAAATATGTGAGGAATGTTTTCAGCATCTTGTTAAATGGATTCTATGAATAAAAGCAAAAGAAGGTCCAACGATACCAACTTCGGCGACCAAACAAAAGCCTATTTTTTAATGTATATTCCAAAATCTTCCCAATATATTTGACTATACTGTCCTTATTTAACTGAATAATCAGCTATATTACTCAGTGCTGCTTTTTTTCAGGGCATATGGTGGAAAAATGGAGCATTTCAGAATCCTTCCTTATGGACAATGTGAGCGAGACAGATATCAGCATATGGACCAGAACAGGACATCTTTTTGTCCTGAACCATCCAACCTGCAGCATTTGGTTTGGAACAACATACATGTATGTCAAAGCACGTCCAATTGTTCATCATCTACATATGTGAGGAGAAGAAACAGATGTTAACTGTTTGCTGAGTGTAAATACTGAATGTTAAACAGCAATGTTACTATTACTATGGTAAATATATTTTAAAAAATTACAAATAAATACGTTGTTATCTTGTTTTACTTAATATTTTAATTAATTTAAATTACTTAAAAAGGGAGGGGCTTCATTGGATGAAGCATTTTTAGAAAGTGGGTTCATTTTAAGAGACCTGTCCTTTTTATATAAATATTTTATCATTTTTTTTCTTTGATTCATCAGAAATTATGTTCTCCTTTCTGGTTAACCTGATAGAACATCTCACAAAATAATTAACAGAGTAGTTTCTGCAGCTTTCAGTAAAGATCTAACTTTAATGTTGATTTTTTTTTTTTTTATCAGATTTCAGGAATTCAAATCAAACCTGTTGATTTTTGTCCAATAAGAGCTCTGATAAATACATTTCCATATGACATTTCCTCTGTGTTCATTTACTATTAGCAAGTTAAAGTAGAGTGCAAACTGCTTCCAGGGCGGGGTCAGCCTCCAGTCCTCAATGGCTGCTATTCCCCAGGTTTTTGTTGTTTCCCTGCACTTGATTCAAATCAGATGGATCCAACAGCCTCATGTCAACATCCTCATTCATTTCAGTCAGGTGTGTTGGAGCATGGAGACAATAAGAACCTGCAGGATACCGGCCCTTGAGGACTGAAGGTTGCGCCTTAGACACATTTGTTAGAATGAAGAATCACACATTTATGAGAAATAATGCACAAGAAATGAATAAATTTAGCAGAAAAACAGCTCAGCTTTTGCAAAAAAAAGAAAAAGACAAACTAACACCTCTAAAGCAGAGCTTCATGCCAAACTATGAATTTAATGTTCTGCCACACTCCTTAATTTGACATGCTGACCTGATGTCACAGCTACTAAAACTTCCTCATTCCTTCCATCTTCATGTGTTTTTCTGCCCTCCAGACAACCATTAACCCCTCAGCCTCTTGGGGGCAACGGTGAAGAAATGTATTAAGGAGCTTCACAGTTTGAGATGGAAGAGTAATGTGGATTGTTGTGAGGAAGTTACAATTCAAGGATTTTTTTTTTTTTCGTCTCGACTTTATGCTTTTTTACTCGGCACAGCTCGAGTCTTGAATGGGACAATAAGGTGGCAGCCTGGTGTGAAATCTCCCTGTGGGAAGGAAGAGAAATTGGGTGAATTGGTGCTTCGGTCAGGCAATTGCTTGTGCCCGAGGCTTCTCAACACAGGAAGAGCTTCCCTCACACACATTTAAGCTGCATTAGGAGACAAGATCACCTGGGAGGAGCAACTGGACTTCTTGGAAACCAAGCTGGCCTGGTCTGATTAATTTTGCTTGAGGTATACTGCATTACCACTTTCCATTAGATGAACGGCTATCTCATGGGGGTCACACGGTTCACATTGTTAAGTCTGAGGAATAAACCCAACGAGTCAGCAGATATCAGAGTTTTACACCAGAAAAGGGAAAGCAGTCGCGTTTCTTTCTATGCAGTCGCTGCAAATCAGATGACTTCCGGGCCGCATTCACAAAGGCCATTATTTTTTTTTCCCTCTTTATGACAACAACGTTCAAGTTCGCTCAAAGGGTGATGCAGCATTCACTCAAAGTCAATCACAGCGCTCACAACCGCTCCCTTTTCTATAACCACACAATTACAATATTTATGAGAACTTCAGCTGATGGAAAGACTGTTCCACTACCTCCCCCCCCCCCCCCCACCCTCCCCCCCCCCTGTTTTTCGCCATGTCCAACTTTCTCTTGTGGTCCTCATTCTTCTCTGTGAGCATATTTTAATGAAAAGTGTGAGGCTGAATCACTTGGGCATTCAGTGGGCTTGTAATTTTCCACACTACGGTGACATGAATAACTATGCGCTGATGATCCTAAAGATACTGACAGCTCCCAGATTAAAAATATTAACAAAACACAGGAGAATAAAGACCGAATCGCTCTATTTTTTTTTCTGTGTTGCAGCTGTGCCCCCTTCGAGCCTCGCACAATAAATCATTCAAAATGACTGAAAAATGAAATGTTCATCACAGTGACCTCAGTAAATGAGAGAAAAGCAGGAGAATGGTGGCAGAATGACGCCATTTAAAACAGGAGTGAACAGAAGGGACGCAAAATGTTCCCATCTTGTACGGCTCCACTGGGGGATGATTATTGATAGCAACTGCATGATTGTGGGTCTGTCGGGTGGCATTAAAAACACTCCCACCATGACTGCTTGTGCCGCACAACTTCAATCCCTAATAATCTCCCTACTATAATGTGCATCAGTATTGCTACTAGGTGGTCGATCGTATGCTTCTGCAGGAACGTGAAATCTAAATCATTTGCACTTTAGGGTTGTGTCCTGGTGAGAGATGACTTATTCATGGAATTGTGTACTCAATAGGGGATTATTATCTACCCAAGAGATCCACCAAGGGCATTCCAAAGAATGGTTAACCTGGGGTAAAGACTATATGCTGCTTTAAGCTTCTGTTCCCCTAAACAAGAAGAAGCATCACAGCCCAGCTTGTCAATAAACTTAATGTCCAATTAGGAATGTCACTCGCATTGTTTGTAGCTAGATCTGCAAATTTGAGGAGCCTAGAGCCTGAAATAAGGTGTTCCAGCTGCATAAAAACATAGATGTAAATAAAACTAAAAAAAAAAAAGCTTCAACCTCAGGAGTTTATGTTGAGGTGCAACATTGCTTGGAGCACATGAAGTGACAAAACATAAACTGACTGCTGACAAGTCAGCATTTACTTTAACTGCAACTTGTTTTTACAGCAGTTGAGTTAAAACTAGCTCAGGGATAGCATGTACACCCACAGAGACCCATTCACTGCTAATTCTAACACAAATACTTCAAGCTGCATATTGCAATGTGGTGGTCTTTGTGAATCCATTCATTCTCCAAATTCAACATATTCTTATGCATAAGCTGAAGCTGAGTTGTCAAAAACAAAAGACACTTGGATACTAATCTGTACCAAGCATTAGCAACATTTAGAGCACTCAAAACTAGCGGTGTCAACCAGTTTAAAGTGATCAAATGTCACTAATGTCTGTCGTCAGGGTCAGAATTTCTGTAAAGTCCTTAAATTCTATTTAAACTATGATCCATAAAAACAGACAATTAGAGTCACAGATTTTAGGAAACCTTGTGCAACCTTTTTTAAAAACAATATTGCAAAATAACAAGCTTGTTTTATGATTGTAACTAAAACCGTATTAATTTACTTACAAATCAAAGATATCAAGGGTCTCCACAAACAATTTCCAAAAAAAAATAAATAAATAAAAATTCTATGTTCATTACTGCAGAGGTAAAAAGTTGTTTGATTGTTTTCGCTCTTTCTTCTCATTCAGACAGATTCACACAGTTACAGCAATAAGCAACAAAAGATAATATGGAAGCTGCATGCCCATTACTAGGTTGACAGCTCTGCAGTTTTATGTTGAACACTGTAAAACATAATCCGTTTGAAACAACTAGCATCAATCTTGTTAGTGGCACTTCATTGCTAGACATTTGATAATGTAGGCTGATTAAACTGTAGTGAGAAATAAATACACAGATTTGAACCGACAACATTTTAAGAAGACTGATAAAAAACAGAGTTACCAGGAAGAATATAGAAATATGTTCCTGACGCTACTATTTTCAAACAGTATCAAAATGAGGTAACATCGTGTTCTTGTGTTCACTTTGACAGCGAGACTGAGGAAGAGTCGGATATTTTCATCATCATCTGGAAAACATGGACTGCAATCTTTGAAAAAGAAGAACAGATGTTGGGGGCTCCCAGTCAACTTCAATTCCCAGCAAGTAGAAAATAAAAAGCCTGACAAAGGAAGACATTAAGATGTCAAAATATAAAACTTAAACCATTTTGCATTTAAACTTAACTACACAACACAAAAAATGAAACACAAACTGACAGAAAGTTGATGGTGCTGGTTTCCAGAAAAGCAAAACGTAGAACATAAGCAAAGCTTAAAGAACTGAAGGTTAGACTGGGCTTAAAGCCATAAAATATGGATTAAATGTGAATCTACAAGTACAAAGAAATGATGCCAGAACTTGTATGCGGTGTAATAATGTGTAGAAAATTCAAGCTGTCAAACAGGTAAAGTGCAAAAGATGCGAAATTTTAATGTTCAATCTTTCAGAAGTTTTTTTTCCCCCTCTACTTGGTCTGAGTTAAGTTTTATTAGATCAGACTGTTCAGCTACTTTATAAAGTTGTTTCATGTTGTATCCTATTGTGTTAGATGTATTTTCTTAAAACCAAATGGGTGGAATCAGTGACTTTTTACTGTAAAGATTCGATCATTTCAGTCAAGGGTTGCTGTGAGGAATGCTTGCCTGTTTGAGGAATCAGTGAACCCACTCAAACTTTTTTGTAACTTCTTTTTTTAAAAGTAATTTAATCTCGAAATTCTGCGTATTTAAGAGCGTGTACTTTTGATTGACAGATACTCAATCTCCTGCTTTAAGTAAGAAGAATGTAGAACAAGCTTTAGCCCGCTTATTTCCATAAGCTGGTTAGCTGCTGTTATCTACGGGTTAGCTCAGTAAGCTCTTAGCTACTGGCAGCTCACAGCCCCCCTCTCAGCTCCACCTCTTTGCCCATATTTGTATTTTCCGGGCGAGATGACATGCATGCCCCTGCCAAGATGGCGATGGTAGGAACTGCCCGCCGAGCTTCATTTTAGCTCTTTAGAAACCTATGGGTGATGTCACGAAGACTCTGTTGATCATTTTTTATACAGGCAATGGTATGGACAGACAAAATGCATGAACATATAAAGGTTCAGACCAAGCGGAAACCTCCAGCGGTTAAAAGTGAAGCTTATGCAAATGTGCAGAAAAATGCAGTTCCCCTCTCCTCCACTAGGGGCTCCAAAACAGAGTAAATCCCCATAGACTCCCATGTTAAAAAGTCCAACTTTACAGGAGAAATAAACATGTTTACAGCCTGGTACAAAAAACCATTTAAGGTTTAATGGGTCATGTTTACCTTCATGACACCTGGGGGGTTAGTGAATTTTTTTGTAACTCCTCTGTTCAGAAGTAATTTAATCTTGAAATTTGACATATTTGGTGGCGTGTCCTTTTGATTGACAGGTATCTGACAGCCCGCTGCAAGAAGGCAGAATGTAGCACAGTTTTAGCCAGTTAACAGCATGACTTCGCTTCAGCCCTCCTACTTTGTTAGACAGATAGCTCTCTCTATCTCAAGGTTAGCTCAGTTAGCAGGTCAGACTTTGATAGATGTAAATCATCCACCCCCCTGCTCACAGCCCCCCTCTCAGCTCTACCTCTTTACTCATTTTGTATTTTTCAAGAAACATGGCATGCTTGACACTGTCAAGATGGCAAAGGTAGGAACCGCCCAATGTGCTGCAAATCAGCTCTTCAGAACCCAAAAGGTGACGTCCTGAAGGCTCCACCCACCTTTTATATACAGCCTTTAGTTCAAACCAAGAAACCACTCATTCTCAGTCGAGTCACTTGAGACAATTTTAGAGTGGCTGAATGGAGAACAGAGGCTCAATTTGGGTGACACACTAAAAAACAATATGTTGTTGGACCTCTGACACACATTAGAAGTTGTTGAATAAAATGTCAAATATGGAACCTTTAAATGAGTATATTTCACTTAAACATGTTTCAACACTCAAAAGGTAAATCCACAAGCTGCAACAAACAAACAAACAAACAAACAAACAACGTTCCATATTTCTTCTTCCTGCAATCTGCTTTTACATATTTGATGCCATTAAATATGCAGCAGTGATGATAGTTGCTTGAAATGCAGATGTTGCTGTTGGAAATTCGCACTCTGAGTGTGAATGAGAAGCGTGTGTCACAGTGGGTTCCCACTCTTTCCATTCTCCATGGCTCAATTTCTCAATGTCAACTCAGCCATCTGATCAAGAGAAAAATATTTTGATGGTGCTCTAAAAATATTTGCATGACTAATCCAGACAAAGATAAATTAATAACCGACCATCTGAACGGTGGGATTTGTTTGTTTTTGCTTTGTTTTCTGGATGCAGTAAAATGTGAAGCTCGGTGACACAGTAACGCAGCAGCCACAGCTATGGGGTGTTACGGTTAATTGCGCCTAATTGCATTAACCTGGAAGCCCCAGGTACAAAACAAATCCTGCTTAAATTACATCCCATCCTCTTACAATTAAAACCAGCATGACTGGATCCCGAGGCAGGACAACAATTATACCAACCCCCAAGTTCAAGTTAGGACCATCCAACAAAACTCACTCACTCACTCATCCACATCGCATGATTGTGACCACTAAAAGAATTCTGTATTACACGTACATCTGCAGCAACCCTTGTGCCGTCGACGTGAGGGATCTGGGGGTCCTGCTAAGGGGACTGCAACCATTTCATGGCTGGTCACACTGGCATCTCTGAGCACAGTGCTGGGATCGATCCACACAAACATGCCCAGTCTCTCTTCTAGACTCTGCCCGCTCCCCTCCTCCTTTTATAGGGACATTTCACGCTGGCTTATGCAGTGATGCATTTGATTGCACAGCCCCCCATGAGGGCAAACTCATCAAAAACTTGATCCAGAGAGAGCCAGGTGGGGGAATAAGTTTGCCGAAGTAACCTCAAGTGGAAACGTCTGCATAAGACACACTGTCTGAGACTCAAGATGCTCCTAAGCAGATTATTCACATTAATTATAAAATGTGGCCCAATACTATTAAACCAGTTATTACTATAGTGTACAAGATACTTGTGCAGTCAGTAAGTGTTTTGCCACAACTAAACATTTTAAGTTTTGGCTTTGAAGGCATGAAAATGGTATAAACTCCAAACTGCTGGCAAATATTTTAATCTAAAAAAACGAAAAAGCAGAGTTAAACTGTATACAAACTAACCTACAGCATCCAGCAGTTTGAGTCATGTTACAGCTACATTCACCACCGTCCAGCTATCTGATTGACTTAGTGTCCTTCAATTAGTAACGCCGCTGTTTCAGAGCTGCCTTTAAATGATTCAGTGGGCTGTCCCAGCTCTTAACTTGAATTCACAGCTTTATACTTTATTATTCATGAGACACTGAGTGCAAGATACTTAAATATGCGAGATTTGCAAACTTCTGTCAGAGTGAGCCCTCTCCTGTCCCAGTGCGTGTACCTTCATCTGCTGCTGTCATGAAAAAACAGAAACCATAATGAACAATGTGTGTGAGTGTGTGCGTTTCCAGCCTGTTCTTAGCAAAGATGGCTTCTTATTACTGACCTGATATCACCCTTGTTTTGACACTGGATCCAGGCTTTGCCAGTTATCATTGCTTTCTTCAGAGTGGCCAAACTCACCTCCTTGTGCAACAACTGCAAAAACTAGTTAAAAAAAAAAAAAATTAAAAATGAGGGTAGACAAGTGATTCAGAAGCTGCATTTTAATGTCCGAACCAGCAGGTAAACAGAACTTGGCCGACAAATCCGCCCTTATTCATAACAAATAAGCAAGCAGGGTGCTGCAAGCAGGGCCGAGTCGAGAAAACAAGAAAACAAGAATTAAATCTGTGTGCACAAACTTGAGACACTGGGCTTGAATGTGTGCAGAAAGCGATGAGAAAATGAACAGAGGTTGGAAAACTGATCAATCCCATTTTCAGATGGAGATTCTCGCCGTCTTTTGACACATTTTTCTCCCACTGGGACTTTCAGGTCTCAGAGCATGAGGAGTCTTTGCCTGTATATCAAAGTTTCTTCTCGTGTGTCGCTGCACAAATGTGATTTCACAAACAAAACATCTGAGTATTCACAGAGTTTGTTGTCATGCAACGGAAAATGAAACCAATGTTCCTATCGAAGCTGGCAGGCGTGCATGTGTGTCTATGTTAGCAAGTCTCGAGTTCTGTGTTTTGCTGTGTTGGTATGCACTTAAGGATTGCTTTTTCAGATATGCGAGTTGGTTTAATCTTGTGCTTTTCTGCTGCGTGACTTTGTGAACTCACATAAAGAAGCAGAGAAGGAATAAAAGCTATTATGAACCAGGCTTCAATGCAAGAGCATATTTAAGTGTTGACTCCGGGTTAAAGCTATTACAGTTTCCTCTTTTTCCATTATTGAACACAAAAAATATAAAGAAAAAAAAATTGGAAAAAGAAGGTGCAGACAAAGCGTTGCAGAGGATTTCAAGGATTTCTGTGAGCTGTCTGAACGTCAGTATCAGAATGTTCTAAATGTTTTATTTTGCACATTCCTGTTATAATTCAGAGAGACCACGCAGCTACTGGTCACGTTTACCAATCCACTTTAATTTCATTTGTCGAAGTATGGAAACAATGACTGAAGATGGTTAAATGAGAGGTTAACTCTGCAGCAATACTGCCCGTGTTGCATCAGGTAAGGGGGAAAATATGAAGGGGGACAGAACAAAAGCAGAGGGTTTAGTGGCGCTGCAGCTGTTTTTACTGATGTATCACAGCAGCAAGTTTCTGGGTTTGAACCTGCAGCTCTGCTGAGGCCTTCATCTGCACAGTTTGCATGTTCACAGGCCTTGTGAAGGCCTTGCCTGTTCTCCTGGTTATCTGCTGATCCCATGGTGAGGAAGAAGATGTGGTCTGGCAGTGTTAAATTAAAAAAGCTGCTGCTGTTACACAGCACTTAGACAGATGGATGTTTATCGGAGTGCGTAAACACACACACACACACACACACACACACACACACGTCATAACTGAATAAATCATTCAGTCATACACAGCACATTAAAACCCTTTTTATTTGCAGCTTTTAAAATCTTTAGACCAATGTTACAAGCAGGCTTAAGTATCGCCTGCAAACACAACCCAATGCTGAAACAGCTTTTTATTTCCCACCAGCTGCTGCCACTCCCCTCTTTGTCTCTGACCCGCCTTCCTTTTGCTACGCTGTACAATTATCTCCCCTTCTCTCCCACCACAGACAAAGAAACCAGAGGCTGTGGACAGAAAAGGAAGCTTGCTTTGCAGGATTTAACAGTGTGCATCGTTCAGTGTTTTTGCGTGTATGCAATGCTTGTGTCTGAGTGTGTGTATTCTAGTTAAACCCAAATTATTCAGTTAGATTACAGTGGTGTAGACATGCTGTTTTCTGTGGGAAAACTCTAGGAGCTTTCTCAAATCCATGGGCCTGTGATTGAATTAGCTTCAGTTTTAAGCTGCTGTCTCATGAGCTGATGCAATGTAGGTGTCCCATGTCCTGTCTGCATATTCAAACACACTCGCAGACTCTTTTGTAAGGGTGTGTGTTTGAAGTACGTGCAGCCAAGCATGTAATTCTCCACTCAGGGTAGCTGCCAAAGATTCAGCATGCTACCGTGGCTTCTGCAGCAGTGCGGTGTCACCACGGTGCATTTATTTTGATGTGCCATCTTTCAGCACTGTCATGGAAAATTACCAAGCCTCAGAAAAGAGGAATAATTTTCATTTTTCTGAAGAGAACAGGCTTTGTAGAGCCAAACAAACATCGCTGGGTTTGTTAGGGGACTGCAGTCCCTGCTCATGCAAATACCAGAAATAAACAAACTATATAGTGAACTGAAAAAGTCTGAACTTACATTTTAGTCAGTTGGAAGTCACCATGGTTACATGACAAGTTGAGTGGAGCTAGAGTTTAGGTTGGACCTGGACAGGAAGTTGGATATCACAAAGACTGGGCTGCAAATGGAAGAAATGTTCAAGACATTTAGGCCATTTCAGTTCTTTTCTAGGTGGTAATTGTACTCATAAATACAACCATATTCACTCGACAGACGTTTTTAAACCTGCACATCAGAAGAGATTACCTCCTAACAAAGGCTAATTTAACATCCATCCTGCAAACTGTGTTTTCTTTGAGCTCTCTTCAGCCAGAAAGACATGTTGACTTAGATTTGATCTGTTATTTCCCTTCCTTTTAATCTACTCTGTGGTCTCTTGTTTATTTACTGAGTCAGCCATGGTTGCATGGTTATAGTCTCTCTTTTGACAGTTGCTAGTAGGTGATGTGGTTCTATTTAAAGTAACCACCTTGAGCACCAAAGATATGTTTCAATGAACTACATTTCAGTCATTTCTGAACTTATATATATATATATATATATATATATATATATATATATATATATATATATATATATATATATATATATATATATATATATATACATATATACATATACGCTGGTCCAGAACTTTTCCACACATTTTTTTTCTATGTTTAACAAAATAACTCACTTTGTTCCAGTGTTGTTTAAACATGCCAACGAAGAACACCTTAAAATATTAAAGCTGTAATTAATCTTCAGGTCTGGAAAGAGAGCAACCAAGGTCAGTTGCCTTCTCCACTACCAGCAAACCATACTTTCATTTAAGGGCATCAATTTAAGCCTTTAAAATTCATGACTTAGTTTTGAATTATTTTCATCCCCTGCAGTAATTCTGAATGAAGTTATAGTGTAGAAAAATGCTTTCTTTACATTGCAGTTTTAATTTGAACCCATTTATTGTTTTTGTTAGTTTGACATGCAGCTCATTAGCTGTTCATGTTTTACCTTTTTTATATTTACTGCTTTTTAATAAGGCATCTGATTTCTAAATTGACCAGCATTATGAATAAAATATTAAATATATAAATATATATATATAAATATAAATATATAAAAAAAACCTACAATAATATACACTACAGCTTCGAGGCCTGTTGAGTTTGCTTCTGTGTAAACCTAATGTCTATAATTCCGGTATAAAAGGCAGTTTGAGCCATCCCCAGTGTGGATGTCAGAACTCGCAGGCAGCACAGTGGCGAGACGTTTCCCACCGTCACCTCTCAGCAAGACGTCTCTAGGTGCCAGCGTGTTGGTAGTCTGTGGGGGGTTTGGAGCGGTCCAAGAAAGCATTTCAATTAGCGTTTCTAAATGATATTTATAAGGCATGACTTTTTCTCTGCCTGATTTCCAGCTCATTAGTTTTTTTGTCCTCTGGTTAAACATTAGCGAGGGCAGCGCAAACAGATGAGAAAGCCTTGAAACAGACATCTCACTCCAAAACGTTGCTTTCATGCAAATTACTTCAGTCAAATGTCAGTTTAATCAACTTTGGTTTGTTTAGTAATCATGAAAAAAATCAGAAAGCCAGATGAATCCCTGCCAACACACAAAACAGCTTTGCTGTGACTGTAGCCCCCCCTACACGCTCATAACAACACATGTTCATCCAGCTGAAACAGTAAAATACAACCTCACACTCCAGACTGCAATGAGTCGACTTATCAGTTTGTACTGAACAGCTATGACTCCACGGCTGATTTTTCTGGTTTTGAATCGATCAACACATTTTGCGCTGGCAAAACGACGACTGGCTGACTGTTCAACGCGCTGACAGCACACTGCCACTGAAAACAACAAGTGAGAATTCAATTTCAAGCTAGAAATCTTTCCTCCTGGTAGAACAAGCAAAACACGGCAGCGAGGTATCAGCATCTGTGTTTGAAGGAATGTTGAAAGAGGAGACAGGGAGCTGTAAATAAGAAATGGTCACAAAAACATCAAAACGAGCCACATTTCAGGCATTTTCATGTTTTTGTCCAAGAGAAATACAATTTATTTACTGAAGAACTCGTGATTTCACCATCTTCTCCCCCCTTCACGTACATCTGAGACACTTTTTTCTTGGTTGATGTTTTGTTTCCAATTTGAGAAAGAAAAAATCCTTCCATGAAGATTACAGACAACTACTTTTTTTGAGTTGTGTCCTTTCCCTTGTGGCAGACTCGTCTGCTAGCCTGCAGTGATGCTAATGTAGGACATAAACGTCCTGAAGAAAACAACCCATCTCTCTTAAAAAAAAACTGTTTGTGCCTTTAGTCTGGTGAGTGGGAGTGAGAACTGGTGAAGGTCAAGCAGAGAGGTGGGGTCAGCTGACTGTCAGGAATATTGATTGACAGCATTTACAGCAGACAGCTCCACTTGGCATGTCACTGACGTAAAAATGTAAGTCGTCCACCCCAGTGAAAGAGCCCATGATTATCTGCCTGCATTTATCACACTTCCAGTATACGCTGGGTTCAAAACTGTGAGCCGACCACACAGAGCAGGAGGATATCGATCTGAGGGGGTAACAGTGAGCAAGTGTGTGCATGTTTCTGACCTTCTGTGCCGAGAAAATGTATTGCATGTGGATCCCATTATCTGCAAAGGACTGAAAAGTGAGAAGGAAAAAAAACAGCACCAGGGGATGATAGGCTAACTGGTGACCCAGTTATGTTGTTTAACAGCGCAGTAGAGCTTTTTAGCTTTTTTTCAATGTTTGTCTGTGTAAAATGCAAACATAAAGCATCTTGTTGGTGGATTGATGAAGCACTGAACAGCTAAAGCTGAGGGGAAAACCTCTGGAAGAACTTCCGCATTATAACGAAACCAGTGGAACATGAGGATGCACAACTTCATATTAATTCAAGTCAACTTTATTTGTAAAGCGCCACTTCACAATGATGTTGTCACAGGGCACTTTACATACACAAATCAACATACACATCATTTTGAGCCAATTCATACATATCCTATAATAGAAACCAACTGATTGCATCGAGTCATGACTTCGACAGAACCCGGCTCAAGGAGGGCAGCCATCAGCCTCAACTGGTTGGGGTGGAGAGGACAGGAAAGACAGAATAACATGTACAATTGTACTTAATCAGGAAGACCTGCGGAAAAAAAGGAGAAATAAGTTAGAGACGGCAATATTGGCATATATTTACACATTAATATATTAGAGAAATAAAGCGAGATACATCTCAGTGCATCAGGTAACATCCCCATTGCTACATAAGTAATGGATGGCTAGACTACCCATAACTATAGAGCAAAGAGCATAACCTGGACAGTTGGGTCCCGTATGTGATCAGTATCTGCTGATCAATGCTTGAAAGGAAAGGTCGGCATGACATGTAGACCAAGCCTAAGTTTGCCTACTTAGTAATTTCTTACTGGGATCCAGTTCAGAGTTTTGCTTAAAGTAATTATTTAAGAATATATATTGATATTCTGCGATGGACTGGCGAGGTGTCCAGGGTGTACCCTGCCTGTCGCCCAAAGCCAGCTGGGATAGGCTCCAGCTTCCCCGCGACCCTGAATTGGAATAAGCGGTTCGGAAAATGAATGAATGAATATATTCATATTTAGTAATTAGTCATTTTGAACATGCTCATACAAATGAATGCCCCGGGCACCAGACCAGTAACTGCACCTAACAAGTCACAATACCACAGATGCCTTAGGAAACACGAAGAGAACAGCTACGTGTTTGATGCAAAACCATCCAAACTGGAAGCAGTTCTCCACTCTGAATGACAACCTGTGTGTTTAAGAGACATGAAGCCCTTTTTGTGTGTGTGTGTGTGTGTGTGTGTGTGGGGGGGGGGCTACTGATCCATTCACACTCCACCGAGCGACTGCGGAGGTCCGTCACCTTTGCAGCTGTAAGATATTTCAGTCCGCATTGTGTATAATGTTCTTCTAACATCTTTAATCAAGGTTCTTTGGCTTTTTACTCTCTTTTACAGCCTTTAAAGGGCAAATTATTCATTTCAGTTCTGTATTTGTGCTGTTTGTTTGCTGGATGGTCTGATCCGGTAGAAAATAATTCCTCCTCATGGGATTAATAAACTCCATGAGGCGTTCTGTTCCAGCGACCAGGAATGACAATAATCATCACTGTTCAAAAGCTTCTAAAATGTTTCAGGTGTTTGTCACCTGTCATCTCTAAAACTTAAAGCTTTAACATGGAAAGAAATATGCTCTAAAAGACACACACACATATTCAGAGGTATGTAGAAAAGAATTCGATCAGAGGTGGCTGTGCTGCATTTTAGATTTTTTTTTTTCTTTGGGGGGGGGGGGGGGGGGGGAGTTATTTTCACAGTCTTTCCCTTTTCTCATTTTCTACCTCTTTCCCCCTGTGATTTATGACTGGCAGAGGAATAAATGATATTGCTTTAAATGCAGTTAAAGTGGCCCTTCTTCATCTGCCCAATGAAGTTATTCAATCGCCCCCCAATATGGCAGGGACAAATGACAGCCATTAAGGTGCACAGCCACTAGTTGCACTTTGGCTTGAGCCCCCTCACCTTGTGATTATGCTGGGCTCTCATCAGGAGGAAGATGAAACCGATTTAAGGGGGTTCTGATCTGCAGCCTGAGTCTAAAACGATCATTATTTTGTTATTATGGCTTCTAAAGCCAGACCACTATCGCATCCTGGAGGATTCACTTGAGTAAACCTCTCAGATTTTTTTTTTAAAATGCCTTAAAAAACTCTCACATACACACAAAGTAATAATCATTTACAATTCTAAAAACCTCTGGTGAGAGAGGTGTGGAAGGCGAGGAAGACTCCTCTGCTGCTTCAGGCTTGAAGAGGTCAAAGAGCTTGATACAGTTCAGAGACAAAGACAGTGTGGCATTTTTCTGAAATGTCATTGTCTTTGATGCTGCCCACGGTCTGAAATGGGGGGGGAAAAAAAACTGGACAAAAAAGAAAAAAAAAAGGAGACCTTTCCATTTCTCTCCACTTCTCAATATGAGGAGGCAAAAGAGAGATATATAGATGAGGAAATTGAACTGAACATCTGAGTGGAATAGAGTACAACAGAGTAAAGAGGGTGGTTTTGAAATAGAGAAGAATGAAGTAAAGGGAATGAAAAGCAGATGAATAGAAGTGGGAGGAAAAGTGAAACTATCACCTGATCATCAAAGCCCAGACGGTCTGTGGGTGAAGAGGAAGGCAGGTCTGCAGCAGCACACAGATGTATTAGGAAATCCTTCCACCTGTTCAGGCCACTTAAAGCCTCCATCCTTTTTTTTTTTTTTTTCCAAACTTACAAACAGGCATGAAAGAGATCTTAGAAGTTGGGGCAGTAAAACACCCTCATGCTGCTTTAACATCGCACATAAAACATATCAAAACCTGAAAACAGGGAAACATGCAGGCTGTAAGCTTTGACATTCCCGCTTTTCACTGATTAAACAAACTTTTTTGTTTTTATGTTTGATTGTCTGCAAACTCAAACAGCTTATGAATGTGTTATGATGGGATGTTTTCCAGTTTTATTTTGTAGTTTTCCCCTGTTTCCTGTGTAGCCATTGTTTTTGTTAGATTACCTGGTCTCATTAGTTCATTCTTTACACATGTGTCTTGTTAAGTTCTGTCGGTATTTCTAGCCCTCAGTTCAGTTGTGTTTAGCGGGTTCATTGTGTTTGACTTAGTCCCTGTGCTTCTTCATGTCTCCTGTGTTCATAAATCATGGAGATTCTGCATCCCTGCCTCTCTGGTCTGCATTTGGGTCCACACCTCAGTCACACCACGACAGAATGTGTTGAAACACTTGACAAGTTGAGCTCTTGTGCTAATAAATACAGATCAAATGTGTGTTTTGAGTTTTTTTTTTTCTTTTTTTAAATTTGCATTTCAAATGTTTGTGAGTTTAGTTGTCTTGCTAGTTATAATTGAAACCAGAAAATGCAATGAGAAAACCGGCCTGTTGTGATGAAGCAGATGAATAATTTGTACCAGTCAGTGCCTGTGTGTGAAGAAAACTCCAGCTTGACCAGCTTTACATAGTCTCCCAGTCCCTAAATATGTATGATTTTATGCTTGACAAAACATGTTTGTGCAAAATGTCTAAAAGAGAACAAAAATCAGATTCTTTCAAAAACTTTGCAGGCAACCAAAACATAACAAAATAAAATAAAAATCCCTTTAAATATAAAGTTTTCCATCACAAAAAATCCTATAGGTCCTGTAAGACTCTCAATCACACCTGCTTCTAGTCATACAATGTCGTGTTGTGAGTCTACACTGGGTACCGTTTAGTGTTTTTCAATTCCTTATTAACAATTTTCTTCTACGAGTTTATGTGGAAATAATAATTCTGAATGGAGACATTACATGAAACACATCCTTATTTAATTCCTTCATAGCAGCAGGTTGGGAAGGGTTCTGATTAAGTTTAATTCTGAATTGACTTTTGCATTTGGAATTAATGGACATGGACCTAACCCTAACCCTAAACCTAAACCTAAACCTAAGCCTAAACCTAAACCTAAACCTAAACCTAACCCTAAACCTAAACCTAACCTAACCCTAAACCTAAACCCAAGCCTAACCCTAACCCTAACCCTAAACCTAAACTTAAGCCTAACCCTAACCCTAACCCTAAACCTAAACTTAAACCTAACCCTAAACCTAACCCTAAACCTAAACCTAAACCTAACCAATATGTCTATGTGATCATTTTTTCAATTTTATTTGGAGTTAAAGAGGAATTAAAACCCTCATGTAAATGTACCCAGTGTAAACTGGATTCTAAAACCAGAAAAGGGAACTGTGCGTATGGGTGCAGCTTGCACGTCTGGGACTACAGAATATGGGATCAATTAGACAGATCTGTTATAAAATGTTGGTGCTACCAGCTTAACGTTGAAGGAAACCATGGATGAAGTCACACTAAACAATCTGGTCATGTCCACTTAAAGCAACTAATGACAAACCAAACGACAGACAGGAAATGCTGCTGTAATAACAGCTGTATTTCTGGGACACAACAGTGTAAACTCTCAAGATTAATAATGGAAAAAGCATCACTCTGCAGGAGCAGGAAAGGAAAGAAAAAAGCCAGACGCTGCATGCAGAGACCAAACATTGTTCTTCACTTTATATTTACTTTGGTGGGTTGAGGGAAGAATGCTTCTAAGAATAAAGTAGTTAAAGTTTCTTCCTCAGGGATGAATAATTCCAACAACGTTACAGATAATGCAAACTATTTATAATGCTTAAACAATGGCTGCGCCCAGTTTCCTCCTCTTATTAAAATGTGTACAACTCGTATTTAGCATGTTCTGTATTAATGTATTAGAAAAGTAATCCTGTGGATCATAGCGATAAAGTGCAGGAGAACATTTCTGCCCTCTGCTTTCTTCTGCCCTTTTATGAAGCTCTGGCTTCTCACACAGAGCTTTGTCTTCCTACATTACAATATAGTTAAATCTTCACTGTGAGTGAAAACTAAACCTGCTTTTTTAACATTCTTGATGGAAATAATTGAAGTTTGGCAGCAAAGACCGCACTTTATCTTCTATGACAGACTTCCAACCAAGTCTTTAAAGATGCATTTACTATTTTTCTGGGTTGTCTCTCTCTCAGCTCAGGCGCCACAGGGGGACCCAGCGGAGCCTGAAGACTCCCTACAGTCAGACAGCACCCTCATCCTGCACTCTGACTCCCAACTCCATGGGTTTTACACGCCTTTTGTGCATCATCTGTATTAAATCAATAATTAAGCTTGCTGATGATGTGGTCTTTGCTTCTGCAAAATGCAAATACAGTGTGACAATGTGATTACCTGCAGTATTTTGCTGGTAATGTTTATTTCTAAGCAGGATTCGCCCCACTGACACAGCAGGAATCCAAACATTTTTACTCCTGTCTCTGAGCCATCTGCAGGCAGCAAAACAACAAACTTCAAACACCACATATAAGGTCAAAAAGGAGGAAAAAGAATGCAAACTAAAATGATTGTTTAATGTTTATTCAAGATCTGCTTAATGAATGAAAAAGCAAATAGTTTTATTATCTGTTCTGCCTGCAGGATCAACTCTGTTTAAATGTTCCCTTTCCTAGCAGATTTCTGTGAGTTTAAGCAAAGCAAAACTTCTGCTTTCTGCATACAAACACTGAACAGAAAACACTGTTGGTTTAAAGCATTTTCAAGCTGCAGTGTACGACATATTTAACCCTTTAAGGTCCTGGTCTACCATTTGGTAGAGGTTGATTTTGATGAATTTCTTTAAAAGATTGTGGAAATAAACCTGCCTGAGACATCTCTACCAACTGGTTTGGGTGTGTAAATCCCAAAACAAGTGTTTAATATAAAACTACTGTTTCAAACTTTGACCATTTCACAGTTGGATTATTTTTAACTTTTTAAAATTTGCTAAAAAAAACAAACAAACAAACAAACAACATATATTCTGTTTATTCACAAAACAATCTGAAAAAAAAAAAAAATTCTCTGGACTTTTGGTCAGTGTGAAGGTGCTGTAAAACACAAATCCTCATTATTACCAGTGTCTCACCTTCCACCTCATCTTAAAGTATAAAGTTTACGCTGCAGACTGCCTCACAGTTCATCGTGTCTGCAGGATTGCAAACAGCACGATGGATAAAAATTGAGGCGTTGCAACATGTGACTATGATGCAGGTTTTAGAACATAGAAAATATTCAAGCAACAAACAATAAAAATATATAACTGACTTTATAAACACGATAAATCAACATTCATTGATTACTCATCTCTAGAAATCGCATCAGTTTGACACATTAAACCTGATTAGAAAAAACACCTGAAACCATCTAAAATCCAATCACATTATGATTATAGAGCCTTAATCTCTGTTGATGCAACTGTGATTTTAATTATTTATGACACCAGCAGGTTTATTTCTTTAGCTTGATAGCAGTCGATCCCCTCATTCATAATCAATTTAGAAATGTTATTAATATAATAAATTGATCAAATTAGGACTCCTGTTTGCATTTACAATTATTTAAATAAAGCTGCAGTGTTTTGTCTTTTTTTTTGTGTCAAAAAAACCCCAAAAAATAAGTGTGTAAGTCAGAAAGATGTAGATGTAGATCTCGGGTGTGTGAATGTAAACAGTGCAAATGAAAACAAATGCTTCAAAAAACATGAGCGCAAATTGGAGTGGAGGCAATTTCTACATCAGTGGCTGAATGCTTTTCTGTCGGTGGTGGCATGACAGAAACTGTCCCAAGGCTATATGAAATTGGTGGTGTAAGTGTTGCAGCAATGATGGAATGATAGCATAGAGGAAAGGTTGTTTAGAGTTCATTAACTGGCTTCAGACAGTGGCGGGCGGCCAGATTTAGCAGCTTGGCAATGTGTGGCATAACAACCACGGATCCTCTGGGATCCCAGTCCAGAGTCAGGTCGGATGATGTGCTTGGCCAGGCATGGTTTCCACATATGCCAGGATAAACTAGGAAACGGACTTCCAATCCAAAACATCAGGGTTCCACATAATCAATATAGAATAGGACAAAGTAGCCAGATGGAGAGCATTTCGCCGTCTTCGTCCAGCTCAAAAGGAGAAGCGTTTTCACAAGGAAAGTACGCAGGTAAAACCACCTCAAAAGGAAATTCATTTCACAGCCACCTGGATGCATGAATCAAATAATAATAAGTGGTTTAACACTTAGATTTTTATCACCTCCCATTGCTTCTTCTCTTTTGATCCATTCATCATCCCCACTAATCTCTTCCCTGTGGGTCTTTGCACGAAATGTCACTTTTAAATTGTATTTCTTCATGCAATGCTGGCTCATAACAGAAAATAAAATGAATAAAGTCACTTATAACTTGCTATTATCAACTACAATTTTAGATCAGTGGAAAAAAATGTATATAAATTTTACCCCCATGAAGGCAATAAAACTGAAAACAATGATGATAACTAATTAAGTCTTTCTGTTTTCATCTTAAACTAAGTGGAATGGACTTTTTGTGGAGCCAACTCATTCCTTCACACTGCTCTCCTGCTTGGCGGTTCTAATCACAGTCCGTCCTCTTCTCTGTCCTCTCTCTGAGGAATTTTATCATCCATTTCTCTCCTCAACTCATGCTTTTACAACTGCTGAGTCCAATAATGTTTTCACGTCTGAAGGCGCTTCGCCAACGGTAAACATTTTACAACATTTTTCCAAACCACGAGGAGAAGTTGTTTCATCAGAGGTCTAAAAGAAAATATATATAAATGCATAAAATCAGCAGTAATGTCAGTGACTGAGTGCAGAGAAGTTCACCTGCTTGCTTCATAGTGTGGATTTTTACAAAGTGACCCGCTCTCTGCTGCATGCTGCTGAGTGATGTGTGTGGGCTGGCGCAGGGTTTACTGTGTGGGAACTCCTCATTGCATTTAAGGGTGAAACGTTACGGGTTTGTCAAGTGTGCATGCAGTTTTATGTGTCACTATTCATGATGTGTAAACATGGATTTCTGCATCCATGTCTTGCAGTGCTTTGGTTTGTCAGGTATCATAACCGTAAATAGAATAAATTATAATTAATGTCCCGTTTTTATAAATGATCTCAGACTCAGATGTGCATTTTGCTGCTTCTCACTTTTCAACACGTAAAGAAAATGTTCTGATGCGATTTTAGTCGCCGTCTATCTAGTAAACAAGAATAGCTAAAAGCGAACATGCAGCTTCTGCGATGCATTTTTTGAAAGGCCTCATTTACATCTCAAAAGATCACAGAAACAATCAAGCCCTTGAGCTGCAAATCAGACTTCAAGTGTTGCTGACATTACGTGAAACGAGGGGCTTCTCTGTTCCCCTGTTACCTTGCAACAAGGTGATTGTTCCTGGGTGTTTTCAACAAAAACCAAAGTAACACTAATTATGATTTTGGTTTTTGTATGATTACCTGCATTGTTCTTTGTAAACTAATTTAAAGAGCAAGCTGAAAATAGAGGCTGAAAAACGCAGACTAACCCATGAAATTTGCTGTCATGACTGACATCTAATTAATCTGAGTTTTAAAGGTCAGAGGTGGATTCTGTAATTAATTACTGCTGTCAGCGGGTGATAAAATCTGTGAAGGCTAATGATTAGCAGATTTTTGTTTAATTAATGTGACCATCATTACAGATTTTTTGACTCCGCACGTACCATCCTATATCACATATCACACAGTGAAAATATTCCTTCCCTTTGTAGCTACAGCTGAGCCCGACATGTGCACGAAACTGTGCGTTTCATGAAGTATTTCTCCCCAGACTGCTGACCCTCGGCGTCTGTTTGTAGTTTTCTTCATCAACACTAATGAAACATCTGTCTGCTGTTTCTCCAACAGAGGCGGCGCAGTTAATTGCCAATAGATTGCCCTACTAATTATGTCACATTTTTTGCTTTTGAGCTCGTGTGAGGGAAGAAATGAAGAGGGATGCATGTCCGGCTGGATGCGTCCTTCATCCACAACGATGTAAACAACTAAGGAAATGTGTCTTTGACAGCGTTCTCAGGACTGTGCATTAATGTGCTGCGGGTGGCAGCTTGCATCCCTGCCATGTCAGCTCTGCTGTCCGTCTGCGTTCTTAACTATGAACTCTAGCAAAGAAATAATGAGCTTTGAAAGCTTTATCTGCCCCCCCACCCACCCATCTCTCCGACCATTTCCTTGTAAGTAACACTGTCTCCCCCGATGGCATTTTCTCTGGTGAAATGTTTCATCTCTTCTTACAAGCTCCAGCTCATGTCCCCATTCAGAGGGCAACACCTTCCACTAGTCGAACAATAGTCAGTAAAGCCATTAAAATCTGTCTCATTCTCATTTTTATTCTTCCTTTTATCCATGTTTGCGAGCATCTGTGTGTTTGCTGTGGAAGCGTGATCCCCCCCGAGGCGAACGGAGCGGAACTGCACACTCCATCCAAGCCCATGACTTTTCACTTCTCTCTCTGGAAAAAGAGAGAGGAGGTCAGAGGGGAGCAGAGAAGATGCTTTTGAATTGCCTCTGCAAAAGAGGCAAAGGTAGAGCCGCTCCGTGGTGGTTGGAAGTGAAGTGAGAAGACCAAGAAACAAGAGGAGGTTAGGAGGGCAGCACAGACAAGCTGGGAAAATGAAGTAGCAGATGTAACGAAGCACGTAGAGGTTCACACGCACAGATCTGAAATGTGAAGCCCAATACCAGCTTTCACCCATAAGAAACCAGTTTCTGAGACATATGGCACCATTTAATGGTACAAACACACTTATTAGTCTTTTGCTACTAATGGACACCAGAAAGCACTTTTACCATTTATAACCATATGATATCTCTAAAAATGTAGGTAAAATTTGATTTTACATTTTGGTAAAGTGACAAATAAAGACATTATATTCAAAGAACTGGACGTATATGCATATTTTATAATGGGTTGGGTCTTGATGGGTTCAACTGTACTTAACTCTTGGTATTGTTTGAGCTCTAGTACCAGTCAGAATGATTAATTACATGAACTTAAAATGATTGCAAGTAAGAGATTATTAAAAAAATTAAATCAAATGTAAAAAAAAAATGGTGAAAGGTAAAGGAAACATGGAGGATGGAAACCAATGGGATGTAAAAGGGAAAAGGTGAAGTTGATGTCAGAGGTGAGGGCGGTTGGTAATTCCACAGTGAGCGAGATGGTAAGGTAACCCAGCTGCCCCTGTGGGTATGGAAGTAGGCAGCATGGCATGAAGCGGACCGCAGAGGCACTGAAGGGATGCAAAACTGATCTGAGGTCAGCTCCAAAGGCACAAGCATGGGGCGGGTGCGTTGAGAGGACTGGAAAATCCCCAGGTCCCAGATCAGATGGAATTAAAATGCACAAGCAGGAACTATACGTCTCCTCTCAAGGGTTAGCGTTCTGGTACAAGCAAGAACAGGAGGAGAACTGGGAGAAACTAAATAACTGGAAAGAAAATATACTGGCAGCTCAAGCTGTTGGTAAATATTCTCTTTTCATGTAAAATAGTATTTCTCTGAAGAATTAATGTGACTACATTCTTAGTTATTTTAGTTATGTTTCGTTCTTTAAATGGAGACAGGCGCAGTAATTGTCAAATGCCAGCACTTCAAACATTATAATCATGGAAAAATATTTCATCCTATAGATGAAAAGACAGTAAGAAATGTTGATTACAAAGATTTATATTTGAGTTTTTAATATTTTCCAGCTAATCCCAGCTTTTATGGTAGAGATGACAGATATGAGTTTATCATTTTCTTTAACTCTGATATTAAATGGCTTCAAATAAATTTTGTTCCTTAAGTAATGGGCAAATATAAAAAATATGAATCCTTCTCTTTTTATAGCTCCACATAGTCAAACTGCTCCTTATGCTGCAGACACACAACTGCTTCAGGTTTTGATCAAATCTGCGATTTGTTAAAGATTATAGATTGTTGCTTTTGTAAGAAATGAGGAACAGCAGACCCGCAGTTGTGATTCTGTCTTTCATGAAGATGCTCAAAATCGTTCCATCAATTTTAAGGATTTCAACCCTTTAAATGGCTTTTTTTTATAGCCATCATAAATATCTACAGCCGCATTTCCATGACACCTAGAATTGAGCAAAACCTAAATATAGCAATGAAAAAATGTTACAGAAATGGAAACACCTACATTTTAAAAAAAAACTCACCTACAAATGCTTTTAAACTCTCTTGAGGTGGGTTTTCAGATGTTTGTATATAGACGTTTATCATAAAAGTGTAATGGAAACATGTTTCTTTTGCTTTTGCATGTCCTCGAACGTGACGTAGTGAATCATGTGACCAGTTCATTACCAGTAAAGATGGCGCGGTGTGGATCAAACAGTAGCAAATTTCAGAGTTCTACAATGAATAAGGAAAGGAAATGAGTGTGAAAGGCTTTGAAAAGTCCCGGCAAATCTCCACAGGCAGTAGGAAATCCTAGAATAAAGTTACATGGCTACGTTGCATCGGCTGTAATTCTTATAAAATCTCATCAGCTGGATGGATGCTTATGTTCTAAACATTGTTCAAAGCAAATCACAGTTGTTTGTCAAAACTTAAAAACATTTTATCTATAAAGTGAAAACTTGAGTGGAAATGTTTATTTGGGTGGTAATATTAATGCCGCAGTGCCGTAGTAAGTAAAAAATATGTGATATTTCTTTTCACACTCACTTTAGTAAAACCAAATCAATTCTTAGATTTACAGAGTGTCATTGAACATATCAGAAGTTGACAAACCTGTCAATCAAACTGAACAATGAAGCGTTTCATTTCAGATCTCTGATTGGCTGTAAGTTTTGGGGGTGGGACCTGATCTTACAGCTGTGAGCGGCGGCTTGCAACGCTTTTCTGGCATGTTTATGAAACACAGCAATTAATATTTTCCTATTAATAAATTGTCCGAAGCACTGTATCATGCATTACCATTCAGAAAGATAAACTGTGTTTAAATGTGCTGTGATTATGACCATAGCTTATTATTGGCCTAAATGTTTTTTGCATGAGGCACATGGTGGGGATGACTGTAGTCAACAAGAGTTAACATTAGACTACATTTTTTGGTTGGAGAGAGGTTAAAAAAGAATCGGACTTAAAGACAGACCCCAAATTACCCGTCATTACGGATACCACAGTGGGAAATCTTCCAAAGTTCAGTCACAAATCACCATCATTAGCAAAAACGCTTTGCATGCTGTTTTTTTAATCACATTAAAGCATGTCTGAGTTTTCCAGCACTCTCTACGCTCGGTTTCCATGACGCTGAAAGTGATTGGTTTCAGAGAGTTTTGTCTACTTCAAGATTTTAGTGATGCTTCAAGCGGGGGACTCAGTGATTGGTCATCTTCTCCAGGTTGTGCACATTCAGGAGAAGAAAGCCACGCCCACCTTCACCACTCAGTTTAAGACGGACGGGGCTAAAACTTGGTTGGATATTTTCAGCACCAACATGTAGTACAAGTAAAGCTTCTTCTGCTGAGAAGGAAAGTTACATTTGTTCAAATTTCTAAATGAACATTTACGATTACAAAAGGCAAGAAAATAATGGTGTTGTTTCGGACTTTAGTTTGAAATCGAGTATTTACCAAACAGATATGTCCTTCTGCACTTTTTGCTGCAGGTTGGTTAGTTGTTCACTTTCACTTTCAGGGTCCGATTTGAGCTCCAACATGTACAGCTGCATGTTAGGTGTTGGCATTATTTACCAGAGTAGCTACCTTGGTTTGTTTTCCATTTCTGCCTGCGTTTCTATGAAGAAAATAGCTGATGTGCACGCTCCTGACCAGCAGTTGACCAATCAGACGCAGCCCGTAGGCGAGGTAAAAGGGCGGAGCTTTGTCTGTTTGTGCCTAATTACAGCAGAGGCAGATCTGAGATGAATAATATAAAATTAAAAAAGGGGTTTGGGAAAAATTCTTCATTATTTCTTGCCCTTCTGGACTTTCATATTAAAATAAATTAGCCTGAAAAGTGCGTAATAGATCCACTTTTAAAACAAAACCTCCAGACTATCCCATGAACGCCATTCAAAAACAAAGAGTCAAAAAAAGTTTTAGTTTTATGTAAAAGATCTTTGATGTAAAAGATCTTTGATGTCCGAGCGGAGCAGAGTCAAGACAAACTGTGCTTGCTTTGATTCTCCTGGGGATCATCAGCCCAGTTATCTTCTACTCCAACCCAACTGTGTCAAAGCGCTTCAAACACGACGATGAAAGCGTGGTCACAGCATACGACTTAAAAACAGTGCAAGTCCTTCAAAACGCAGTTCATTCATTCATTATCCTAACCGCTTAGTCCGATGAAGGGTTGCAGGGAAGCTGGAGCCTATCCCAGCAGTGTTTAGGCGAAAGGCAGGGTACACCCTGGACTGCTCACCAGTCCATCGCAGGGCGAAAATGCAGTTCATAAAAGCAAAACAAACCATAATTTTGAGCAAGAGAAAATAGTCTGAATGCTTGATGGTCCTGGAAGACAAAACAGACCTGAACTTTGTAACGCCTGCTGCATAAAACTTTTATGATAAACAATGTGCCAACTGCAGAGGTGCACACTAAATGCACGAAATACACAATGACTCATCATATAATCAGCATTAATCTGAAGTTTTCCACTTTTTAAGGTAGCATTTGCGTGTAAATGATTTGTTTCTTACTTTTAATGCATTTTCCAAACATAAACAGCATCAAATTAAAAGATGTAGCACGGAACAGCTAGAGCAGGAAAAAAACAAAAAACAAAACGCTAATTCCCAGTAACAGCTCTCAGACTATAAACCTACTTCTGAAATTCCCTGCAAGACTTCACCAGGTTTGAGTCAGATGCATAAAATCACTGAACTCCGCAGCTGTAGAGGCCCTGAGTCACAAAGTACCTGTGTACACAGAGTGACAGTAAAACTCTGTGTCCAGCACACTGAAAGCTTGCAGCAAGACGTATGCTAAGCTGCTTAATGTCAACGCAGAACAGAGGCAAGCGAGAACGACAGCGGGAGGGAGGAGGATGGATGGATGGATAGACGAAGAGAAAGAAGCAGGGATTTGGACCTGTGATAGGATGTCAGAGGACGGGTGAGGAGGGTGAGGATGACGAGAATACAAAAAGGATGCATGTGTGTTTGAGAGAAAGTGGGAGAAAGTAGACAGACAGTGGAACGAAAAAGCCCCTGCAGACAGCTTGTGACAGGTCTAAGTAACCCCACCCCCCCAAAAGAGAGTCGCCACATAATCCAGGTAACGTGGCCCGAATAATGGATGAAACATCAAACGGCATCCCCTCCCCTCCGCCCTGCCAACCTCCCACCTTCAGCTAACCATCTCTAACGCTTGCACCCCGCCTGCCAGCCAGCCCCATCCCATCCAAAATCCTCTTTCATGTCACCACCATGCGGCACGCTCCTACAGCTTATCATCACAGGCAAATCCGCTCTCTTCCAATATGCGAGGAAAAACAGAACAGAAGGCTTTTTCACTGCACATATGTTCCTACACAAAACATAAAAACACTGATATGTTTAGTATTTATTTGTCTCAATATGAGGCTGTTGTACATTTATTTCCTTTGGGGGGGGGGGCTGGGTTTAGCTAATATGCGGTGAAAGATGTGTTGAGTCCCAGTGCGTGGCAGGAAGACAGAGTGTTAGTGCTCCCGTGGTGAAAATTTGAAGGGATCGTTACATAAACATGGAGCCCATTAAGTATGGGGAATGTAATTTGTGGAAGTGACACATCATTCTTTCTGTGTTGACTGGTAATTGCAGACGCTGCATCATTGGGGATGTGAGTAAGACAAATATGGCACGGATGTGGTCAACAGCGTGTTTATGTGGCGCAAAGTCTTGCCTCCTCTGTTGTGCAGCGTTGCATTTTGGGGAGGAAGTTTGTAAAAGTTGCTAAAACTTAATCAGAAATGGGAGTGGAGGCCAAGAGAAGGTCATGTTTTAGCTGGAAACAAACAGCAGCGGCAGCATGGTGTCTGCCTTTCTGAAACTGCTGACATGATTTATAGAAAGTGATTGCAGCTCAAGTTTTCTTTTCCTTCCTTTCACTTTTTTTTTTGCAAACACTGGGAGTCAGACTTCACCTGATCACAGTGAAGTCCTCTGGGCCTGAGAAGGGGTATCCTCTGCCTTCATTTGCCTCTCTTGGCCTCCTCTTTCTCTCTTACACTTCCTCTCAAGAGCCCCGGAGCCGAGATCTTAATGAAGACGAACGCGAGGAATCAATTTGCGGCATCTTCGCTCCATCTGGCTGGGGCTCGACTCTGCGCCTCAATTAGCACAGCAGCTGGGGGAGAGCTCCTCCAAAACAGCCCTATTACACACACTAGTGTCTTGTGGAGCAGCTAAGGGCTATGGGCATTGCTGACAGAGGAATGCATTTAAAAACAAACAAACAAAAAAAAAAAAAACGTCAGTACTTTTAGCTAAGCAGCAAAAAATGTTTCTTCTGAAGCAAAGAAAAGAAATTATAGCTTTGCCAAACTCTGCTCTGCTCCACTGAAAAGTTCTCCAACAACACAGTGGATGAAGAGCAGGGGGAGGTTTTTCAGAGGCTTCATCACCTCGTCTTACTGCAAAGTGAGGAGAGTGTGAAACTTTTATCTACTTGAACTCTTAAATTTGCCTCTGCAGAGAAAAAACTGGTATTTTCTACTAAAAGTAATGAAGCAACAGAGGAGTTGAATAAGAAACAAGCATGAGGGAGATTTTCAGACTCTTCTGAGCTTTCCAGATTTTCTGCATCAGATTTTACCTAGATTCAGACTCATTCAGACTTTTTTTTTTATTGTTTTGACTTTAATGCCAACTGAAGTCTGCTGGTGTCAGAAAGCTGAATTCAATAAGACAAATTGGTGGTAAAAGCTTCAAAGTGGTCCAGTCAGAAACTGGACCCAATCCATCTCAAGAAAGACCTGCTGTCCTCACCCTGCCTAGATTAATGCAGGCAACTCACACGGGAAAGATGTGCAGAAGCACAAAGGATGCTTCCCAAGAAGACCTGAATAGCATTTCTACATGAGCTAAGGAACTGAAAAGTCTAATTTTTATCCTTTTCTTCACAAGAGTCTCCTCTACAGAAGATAAAGGTCTTTGCACATGCATGGAAGCAGAAATCCCAACATGTAAAATACCAGAAGTCTCTGGGAGAAACGGCATCCACACAAACAGCTTTCAAGCTCCAAGCAGGTTATATAGGAATATAACAAAACAAAGATGTCCCTCTCATGCCTGAGGAACAAAAACTCTGCAAGTGAGCAGCCAATGGGTTGCAAATAGAGAGGAAAAAAAATCTTTAAGGATGTTTTAATTTAGCTGTTTTATGGTCAAACGTTTTGTTTCGGCTCTAAAAAGAAAACCCTTCTAATGGGTCCTATAGCACTGCTTCTGTTTGATGATTCACTGCTAGTTTCCACAAAGATTAAGGAGGTTTTATAGTGAAGTATTCAATGTATCAGGTAGCATCTCAGGCTTCACATCTTTCTGATTCCTCATCGTGTTGCTGAGGTGAATCTGGAAGCTATCTCTCCATTCTCCTGACTCTGACCAGTGACTCAGATGTCAATCAAAATCAGGAGTTTTTTATCTGACACTTCTGAAATTATCTCACAAATTTCAGCTTTCTTTTGAGACCAGGATTAAACACAAGACCCTCATAGTTATGAAGCTATACTTCATTTATTCTGCATATGTCATTAGACAGGAAACAAAATGATGAGAGGTTAAGAGTATCAGTAAACAAATGTTTTATTTTAAGACTAGGGCCAAAACACTTAATAGCACAATTAAAATAAAAATCTTCATGCAAATGATCTAATTTGATGCTTCATTTATCCACAAATAAAATTCTTCACAATGGCCACCGTCTCCGTCTCACATTGACCATCTCGACTCATCCTCTCAGAGATCTCACCGCATTCTCTTCAGACTGTAATGTTTTAGGTTTTTTTCTGTTTTTACTTGCAAAAGAACCAGAAATTTATTTAAAATATTTATGACATTAAAGAAAAACAAAATTTATCTAATCGAAAGTAATTAAAACAGAAATCCAGATTCCCCAACATGCTGGAGAGAAATAATCGATACGCACACAAGAAGCAGCCGCAGCATCTTGTTCTTTACAACAAGCAGAGACTAAAGGCAAATATTTCTGATGCTTTCAGCATTTCCAGCAGATCTGGATGTGTCCCACTCCAGTCAGACTGGTTTTGTCTGTTTGAGCAGGTTTATCTGGTAGAAAAAGGTTTCTCAACTTTGTGTTCCATGGCGACGGTGCAAAAATCTGATTACCTCCAGTTCATGCAGAACTCTGGGAATGATGGTGTTGTTCTTCTTCTTCATTTTTTCTTCAACAAAACCAGCTCCTCTCCAGCACCATGACAGCAGAATTATGGTCTGGCTGCCGTGTTGTGCTGAACAAATATGCTTTGCCAAAAAGGAGCTTCAGGCATTCGAGGCTCCTACTGATACTTAAGCACTATTCGTAATTTAAAATTCTATTTATTGCTTAACTTACATATTACTGCTGGACCTAGTGTGTGTGGGGGTGTGTGTGTGGGGGGGTCTAAGGAGGGAATGACTACAACAACATTAACTGCAACCATTGTACAGTCTAAGCCAAACACGAAAGCAAGAAAACCAGTTGCTAAACCTGTAAAGAAACAAAAAAACACCTTCCAGGCTCTGCTGCTCGCTGCTCGTCTTCAGGTTGACCAGGCTACTTGTGCCGCTTCCATCTCAGTATTATCACAGTTCTCTTGGTTATGTCTGCATGTTCAGAGTCAGAAAAACAAAAGCAAAGATGATAATGATAATATGTATAATGTGCTTTGTTTTTGTTTTTTTTTATCACTGTTGCATTACAAACACAGTGCTTGGGTAAATCTATAAAAACATACAAGATTCACAGCAGCCAGATGAATTTAGATTAATATCAGCCATCGAAACATTGTGAAATCCAGAGGGACTGACCACCGTCTCCTGCACTATGGTTGTAGCCGGCCTAATATGATGAAGCAAAGCAGAGAAGTAGTCAAATCCCAGAAGTTTAGCACCATTCCTAACCGAAGTAGCAAAACTGTTCAGCAGGAATCCCAACAGCCCAACAGGTGTATAAGATGTTCACCAGCAGAAACTCGCTCAGCTGCTTCTCTGTCCATTCAGCTGATACACTGACTGCTGCTTGGGTGTAAATAAGACTGCAAGTATTTACTGTGGTAATTGTGGCCATAATCTGCTGATTCGCCTGATTAAATCAGCGTAAATGTGGTGTCACACACCCCCACCAAGGCTGATCAAATATTGACATGCAGCTTTTCAACCGTCCCAGCTCAAACTGTTGGCATCCATCATCCTGCATATCTGATTAGCATGAGAGTAACCACTAAGGGCAAACCAGCATACTGCCAATATCTAGCTTAATCTTGGGCATTTACACTCTAAGCTTGTTATGATGACAAGCTTGGCAATGCTTGGCTGGGGCAGATTTTAACACCAGACTAAAGAGCTCAAGCAGACAGAAGCTCTTCTCCTTGGAGGGACAGCTCATGCTAAATGGTCCCACAGAGGCTACAAGGCTCAAACCGAGGACACCCGGTGTGTTTTGGTGTAAGAGGTGGGTAAAGCACTTCTGGGGGAGTTACTTGGCTGAAGTAATGCCTAATGAACTGACCGAGAAAGCAAGGAAGCTCACTATTTGCTCATTTGTTTGGCAGCAGCTCGCTCAATGGGGGATTCATTCATTTTATGGTAAAAGAGGATGAAATCGAGCCTTTAGCTTTAAATACTATGTCCAGATTAGAGTTGGTCTTCAGAAATGAAGTGCAATTTACTTTTCTCAACCATCTAACCTCCTGTTGTGAGAATGCTGTCATTAAAGTGAACAGGTGTGCATGCTCACCTTATAGCCTTCCCTCATAGAGTTCATGCATATGTTTCACAACATGCCTGCACGACCGTTTCTCTTTCAAACTCTACACCTACTCACTCAGTTCTCTCCCACTCCATGTTCTTTATGCTCACAGAGGACAGATCTGTTGCAGCATTATAAGGTATTTAATGCTATGCAGGCAGTGGTTTGCATCCAAAATAGGTACAATGTGGGCGGTTAGGAGTAGGACAGAGAGGAGGTAAGTAAACCGCCATACCATGCCCAAAGCAACATAAAAGTGAGGAAAAAACTAAATTTGAATATGCAAAGCAAAGCCTAAGTTGTCATTAAACGCTAAATGGTTAAAAGGAACAAATCAAAGTTGAGCAAATGCACTTCTTGATGAAAAATGCATCAGAAATACAGCATAACCTTCACAGGTGAGCTTATTTACATTTTAATACAGATGTATAATGGTTAACATATGGTTACATACTGCATAACATGCTGTTTTATATCAAGGTGATGAACCCTGAAACCCTCCTTTATATTGCCAGAGGCCCCTGAGGGCCATCGCTTCTTTTGTTAAATATTTCTGAGGAACGGTGGTGTTTGACTGTGTCACAGACGGCTTACCCTTCAGCTGATGTACAGAAGCTTTCCAGACATTTACATCCCATCCAGGAGGTTTAAAATCAAGCTGCAAAATGCAGGTTTTATTCTGAGTCTATGGAATAAATCCACCGTATTATCTGGTTAGTGATTGTATTTCCATAATAAAAACAGATCAGTATCACTTCTTGGATGTGTTAGACCTCTTTTTACCACCTCTGCCCCCTGCTGAAGGCTGAACAGGATCCCCTGCAGTTCTCATATCGATCAGTGATTGGTGTAGGAGAAGCTGTCTTTTACCTGTTGCACAGGTCCTACACGCCTGGAGACCGCTTGGAGTTATGTAAGGGTCATGCTTTTGTTTTGTTTTTTTAACTTATCCAGTCCATTTAACACAATACATCCAGTACTTAGAGGCCCACCTGACTTCATGGATCACCAGCTGCCACACAGAAAGCCTCCAGTATGTCAGTCTGATGTGGTGGTCTGCACCACAGGACACAGTGCTCCCTTCCTCTGGACCAGGGGTCTCCAACTCAGGTCCAAGCAACCATCCTGCATGTTTTAGTGTCTCCCCACTGTGACCCAAATCAATGGCTCTTAAACACGCAGGTGCAGAAGATGATACGTTGAAGAACCTTTTCAATTGAATCAAGTGTAAAAACACTGAAAGAACCAGAGTCTGAGACCTCTGCTCTAGACCCTGTGCACAGCAACACGGACAGTTGTCACCTCTAAAGCTTGTCTGATGGCGCCGCAGCTGTTGTACACTTGTCTGAAGGCAACAGTGAGAGGTACAGGAAATTCAGCGTGGCTTTTGTCAGCTGGTGTGAGCAGAACTTCCTCCAGAAAACACCAGCAAGATGAAAGACATTGTGGTTCACTGTTCCAAAGGAACAGTGAGCATCCAGGTGGTTAATGATACCAGGATGTTCACCCTAAATCATTGACTGTACGGGTCAGTAAACACTGTGCAGGACATCGTTATGGACTCTCTGTGGGACCGTAGTGGCCTCCGCAGTGTTTAAGCAGCAGTCTCCGGTGTCTGTGGGATCAATGAGAGGGACACAAACTGACTGAATAAGCTGGTCAGGAGAGCCAGCTCGGTACTGGACCGTCCCCTGGACTTTGTAGAGGACGGAGGGAAGAGGAGGAGGTTGGCTTAGCTGACATAAATCCCGAACAACACCTCCCACCCAGGGTTTCTCACTCGTACCTTCGGCAACAGGCTGCTGCATCCTCAGCGCAAGAGGGACCGCTTTATTTAGTCCTTCATCCCAGAAGCCATCACACTCTTCAGCAGCAGTCTTTCTGAACTGCAACAGCACACATTCGTCTGTTGACCTTTTTTTTTTTTTTTTTTTTTGCCTTGAATTTTCACAGTAAATGTTAGGCTGTATATTTTATTTCATTTTTTTTTTTAAATATTACTTTTACTACCCTTGTAGTTTACAATTCTTTTTCAACCTTACAAAGTGTTTCTACTGGTGTTTTTAATGAAGTTAGTTTGTGTCAAACTTCTGACCAATCAGAGAGATTAAAGGTGGAGTATGTAGGATTTTCAATATTTTCTAAATAAATTAACTAATAAAATAACTACAATCATAATTAGATTGTCTGTCCAGTCTGTCCATATTTGATGCATTATTAAATTACAAGTTTAATTAATGACAAATGACAAAAAGCACTTTTTTTTACTGGTAGGCAAACATTTAAGAAGGGTCTTTGTCATTAATTTAATTTGTAATTTAATAACATCAAATATGGACAGACTGGAACCTACATGTTTAAAAAAAAAAAATCTAATTATCATTGTAGTTTTTAGTTAATTTATTTTGAAAATATTGAAAATCTATACTCCACCTTTAAATCGATGACAATCAGGATCAACAAGTGACAAGAAAGTTGTGTGTCTTAACATAACAAACATAATGGTCCTTTATGGCTGGAACAAAGCATAGAAGATGCTTTTATATCATGTTAGCATGATTGTTTTTACATTTTCTGTAAATTCGACCCGAAATGTGAACACGCCTAACTTTTTGTGCACATTAAAGCAGAGGAGGGGAAAATAGTCTGTAAGCAGCTGCTACACCTCTACTCTGCTGGGATTTAGGTGCTAATTTCGCCATCACGGCACCACAAACAGGAACAGACAAGAGGTTGCATTTGGACTGACACTGCTCTGTGTACTGGGGAGGCCAGTGTGGGACCAGTTCATCCAGTCAATTATGCGACTGGCTTTAAGTAAATACAACTTTGTTGGTTAATTTCCATTTGATGTTCTCTCCATCGACCATGGACGGACATTGGACATGAATAAATAATATATTTCTGTTTGTTCTTTGGTTGATCAAAGACCAGTCATGTTACTGGGTTCTGGACCGTCACTGGGATTTCACTGTGGAAGATCTGCTGGAAGAACACCGCAGTAATCTAAAAAGACACAGATGATCCATGTTAAACTCCACAGGGACATGGAGGACCCCCTTATCCTGACACACAGTAGTCTCAGGCATTTACAGCTTTAATTGTCTGCATGTGAGAATGTGTGTGTGTGTGTGTGTGTGTGTGTGTGTACCAGTGCTGATGAATAGGAGTGAACACCGAGTCCCGCCTCTGGGGCATCATTCTTCCACGGCAGTGGCTTTGTCAGCATCAAAGAGATTTCATCCAAATGTGAACATACCGCTACACATCTGGGGAGAGTATGTATTTTCAAAGCAAACGCGTACAAGTACGTGATTGTGCATGCAGTACAACTACATGTCCTGCAATTTAAAGTTGTATTCCTAATGCAGCATCTTCAGGTGAACTGTAATTTAACCTCACAGCTGTGCTTGGAATTGAGCTGTTCTTGGTTCAGTCTGATCCACAAACGTATCAGGAGTACTTTATCAAAACAAACATGCAGACGGCGGTGAAGTTTTGAGGAGCAGTATTATCTAATTATCACTTTGGATGTTGTGTAACATGCTATCTATAAGTTAGGGTCACATGCAAGGAAAGACTTGAGCAATCTACCGAGTACAAGACCTTTATGAACACTCAAACATCATGATACCCTTGATAATGATTTAAAAGGATCCTAAGGATGTGAAGAAAGCCCTGTTACATGGTACTTACACTGCATGTCCTACAGTCCTACATGGCCTTACCACCTTCCCAACCACTCCACCGCTGAGTGGCTACACTCTCTCTGAAGTCAATCCACACCAATTAGCCTTTGCTACAAGCTGTGCCTTCACACTGTCACTGCAGATCACCTGCTAGTGCAACTCTGCCTATTAAAGGCAGAGATGACTGGAAATGGAGGTGGTACAACAGGCTCTCTTTCAAAAGTCCTGCTTTTCACACGTTGCATGTTTGACTCTAGCTCTGAAGCAATTTACAGAGTTTCTACATCTTTTCAGGCCTATTTTTTTCTGTTGCTTGCTATATCAACAATCTAAATAAGGCAAGAAGAATGTGTTGATGTGTTTAAGAAGAACACAGAGGAAATGTTGCTTTCCTCTTTGTTTTCTGTGTAAATAGTAACGGCTGTGAGAAAGCTGCATCTCTGCTGCCCCTCTCAGGTTGTGAGGTGCAACTGCATGCTGTCTGCCTGGAGTTTGAAGCTTTTCTCACACACACACGCACACACACACACAAACACACACACTTCAACTTCAAATCTTTCCTCTCCCTCTCTCCAAGCTTTATGTTCTCCATTTTCCTCTCCAGCATTTCTCTAGTTTAACTCCTTTGCCTCTTCGTTTCCATGTCATTCCTTCCATAGACGTCAGTCTTGTCACCATTATGCACCCCCCCCCCCCCCCTTGCTGCAGCACTCTGTAATGGATGCTTATATGCATACCTGCTACACTCAACTCTAGAAATCCATTAGAATAAAACATCCAGATAAATGTTAACCTAGGAAATATCTATATTCTTTATTATAAAGGATACAGCAAAGAATACGTTATATGGTACTCCGTGTTCTATGGGAGCATATAAACATTCCTCGATTTTAATGCCTCATCTCTATTCAACAGAACAGCAGTAACAGTAACGTTTTGTATGGCAGCCCACAAGAGATCAATAACAAGGAACACTGCTAATGACAAAATTAATTAAATGCTTAAAGTCATTAGAGAATCGGCATGTTTTCACTGTGGCCCACCATCAAATTAAGAAGGGCAGTATATCCAGAAATCCGTGATCACATCTCCATTAAAGCTAAACTAACTTTCCTCCTAATTATGTTCACCACAAGCATTTTACCAACAAACCCTCCGTACGTTAACAGGTGACTCTTTTCCCAAATCTGAAAAGCTGGAAGACACATCAGGGTGTTAAGTACGTTATATAAGACCCTTGTTTGCATATTGCATCAGTTAATAAAGTTTAATAATTTAAATCAGCTTGGTTTGGTAAAGGATGTAAATCAAGCATCTCCACTCTGAAGAGGCCAATCATAACCATCCAACACGGGAACAACAGCTGTAGTGTGTATATATATATATATATATATATATATATATATATATATATATATATATATATATATATATATATATATATATATATATATATATATATATATATATATTTAAGAGAAATTTAAGTTTTCAAACAATTTAAATAATTGAAATGAGAGGGATCGTTATTGATTATTGGTTATAATCTCCATTTTTTTCACGTACACAACATACTTTTCCAGACAATCCAGATGACTGAACATCTCAAACATTGTGTGCGCAAAGCAAGTAGCTTCCAATATTCCTCAGATCAAAGATCTCCATTAAAACCCTCCACAGAGGATCAAACTGGATTTAAATAACCTTCAAAAAGAAACCTGTAAGGCAAATGGTTGCAGTGGTGCTGTCCTTGGTCCTGTAACCTGCTGCATACCAACCAGAATGGGAGCTCTCCATGGTGCTGAACACTAAAGGACACCGCTCCTTCCATCTTTCCTACATGGAAAAGGCAGAAATTATTGCACTACTTTAAATCCCTGCAACTCCATAATAATCTGAGAGAAACACTTGTCTGAAAAGTGTTGGTGTAAAAGTTTGAATTTGCTGAAATGTCCGTGGGTGCGGCGCTGTGCTTGACTTGTGCTGTGGGAGCTTTACAGCAATGCGGTGACAGAACCACAGTTAAGTACAGAGACTTGGGAAGATGTACTCAGAGCTTTAGTGGTGTATGCTAGACAGCAAAAGCTGACTACGGAGTACTGAGCACCACGGGGATGCCAGGGGGAGACACGAGAGAGGGAGCAAGGCAGAGGGGGGAGGGGAAGCAAGGGAAAAATGCAAAGAAGGGGTGACAGAGGAGCTTCCATTTCCTTACAGAGGGAACACTATGAAGTTTAATTAGCCAAATAACAAAGGCGTGTCCCTAAATGGCTTCCCACTACGCCGTAGCAAAGCATACCTCATTTATACTTATTCATCCTTAAATATTAACTCTGGCTCTCTTCAGGTTCTTCCCTCTTCCCTTTTACTTCTTTCCAAAACCCCTTTGTGCCACTATTTCCATTACATAATATTGCTTAAAAGAGTACATGTAGGCTGGTGCGTGTGCATGCGCTCTCCTCTTATGCATTTATTTCTTTATTGCTTCAGTTCCCTGAAACCATCAGCCACCAAAACACACTGAATAAATAAAGCAAATAAGCCATTACTCATGCACAAATGCAGGCTAAAATATACAGACAAATACAATTTAATGCAGCTAGAAATCCTTGTTTTGCTTTTACACACACGTTCAAATCAATGCAAGATGCAATTAACATCAAAGCAGCATTTACACAAGAAGCTCCGGGGTGTTGGTTAAGCCGAGGTTTTTATCATTGATGGCAAAGTACACAGATATTTATTCACAAGTTCACTCCATTCTGCTAAACTAACTCTGCTGTCACTTGTGCCAACGCAGAGCTAAAGTATAAAAAACAAAAAGCTATGTAGGGACAATTAACACTCCAAACACTGCCAAATATGTTCACTGGTGTGCAGACAACAGAGGAAACCTGTAAATATTTCTAAACAATAGACAAATCACCATGTTTTCTCTGGTTTCTCTGGTAGGCGGAGCTTGTGTTTTTGGTTGGGCTTCATTTGTTTCAGGTGGTGCTCCAATTTGTCGCACGTAAGCAGCTCATTTCTCTGCATTAGCAGCCTAACAAGGACTTGGCTGTGCTAGGTCAGAGAGATGTCCTACCCCTCACAATACTTCTAGTGCAGCTATGCATTCACCTGTCTGTTCAGGCCATCCCGCATGACCTTGCTTGCTACGGCCGAGTTAGAGATTAAAGATTAGACGGGGAGAATGCAGCTGGGGGGATTTAGATTGTTAAAGAGAATCTAAGCAGGGATGCCAAAGAGAGGAGAGAGGTCTTGAAAGATACATTAAAGCTGAGCCACGGTGGTATTGGGATATGAAGGGGGGTAAAAGGAAGATGGAAGGGCCTTGTGTGTGTGTGTGTGTATGCCTTTGGCTAAAAGTGGTGGGAGGTCTTTCTTTTTTATTCCAATATATCTGTTAATTGTACTTAATTACCTGAGGATAGTAATTAGATACTATGAGAGAAGCATCCATTCTGATCCTGTGATGGTCATAAAAACATAGTCTTCACTAGTTTAAGCATGGAAGTACACGTTTGTATAATTAGGTATTTAAATATTATTGACAAAGAAAACATTAAATGAGAATTACCTGAAACATGGGGGGGGAAGGGGGCTAAAAAACTGAAAAATATAGTGATAGCTGATGTGTGTATGTGAATGGAGCAGAAAGAGAATGAATTAAAGCGAGCAAGCACAAACTCAGTTCATTTGTGTCCCCCACTCCTCGTTCCTCTCGTGTCTTTTGCATGTTTTCTTCCTCATAATGATGAGGGGTTGACATGGCAGAGGGCTTGCTCTGTTAACCAGCTTATGTAACCGTGCCCTGGCGGCTTGGAGGATGTGCTGACAGCAAGCTTTCTCAGCGTCATTAGCAGAGTTACACAGCTGGCTTGGAAATAGGGGGAGGAGTGGGGAAGGCTGAGAGATAAAGTAGAGGGAGGAAAGGAAAATGGGGAAGAAAGTGCAACGAGGGAAGTTGAGAGTAGAGCAGAGGCATCAGCGGGGATGGAGTGCAGTGATAGCTAAAGATAGATGAGGGGTGGGGGGGGGGAGTATGAGGGAGGTCTATCCCAACACTCCCAGTTGACTCCTGAACACCATTCTCACACCTCAATCTCACATTTTTTTCCCCAACACTTTGCTCAATTTCTACTGCAACAATGCAGCTGCAGTGCCTCTATTTTTTTTGTCTCAAAGGAAAAAGATATGAGATGTAAAGCAAAAAAAAAAAAAAAAAAAAGAAAAGAAAAGAAAAGCTTTTCCCTCCCATAGGGTGCTCGTACGGCATGCTATCGTACCTGACATCAGAAGCAACAGAAAAGCAATTCACATGCAAATACCAATCTCCCCTCTGTACTGAGCAGAGATTAGGAAAACAGCAACCTTGCATCGCAGACCTCGAACAATGTTGGCGAAGGCACGTCAGATAACACAGATGTAATGTGGTGAAAACATCAAACGGAGCTGGAAACCGCATAGCAGGAGAAGCTGTCAGTCAGAACGTCTGAACTCCGGCACCCTGTGTGGATCAAACAGAGCATCAGGATAATGCACCACACGGGCCAACTCCTCTTTTAATTTCTCATTCGCACTCTGCAGGGAGAACTACTTGCACGGAGAGCTGTTAGTGTATTCAACAAACTACTTTTTGATTTGTTCAGAAGGCAGCCTTCTGTATAAACACAAGTTGAATCAGCAGCTAAAATATCTCGACGGCTGTGATGAGCAGCAGCATCTTGGGGTGAAGAAAGGTGCAGAAATATTGTGAGGACAACTGCGAAGTGAAAGCTGATAGGGCGATTTTAAAACCCTACACGTCTAGTTTTTCTGTCTTTTCGATCCAACATACATAACCCTAAACTCCAATAAAGTCAGGCACGCACACACCAACGCATTTCCCGTTTCTTTTCCCCCCCTGTGAGGTTTTTTGCACAAGCAGCTTGGCAGCTGCTGTCTATTTACGTGTTGGTATTCAAGCAGAGAATGATTGGTGGAAGGCCCAGTCCACAGAGAGCTGCAAGCCCAGAGCCTGGATAAACATCCGCTGGGCACAGCGTCGACACAGAAACAGGAGGAAAGAAGTGGGGAAAGTCTGCACATCTCCAACAACCTAAGCATCAGCAACAGCAGCAGCACAACATGCTGTTAAATCCCCTTTCCTTTCAAAACATTCATGCCACAGCAGGCATTTAGGGACAAGTCCCTTTAAAATTCAGGAGAAAAATTAAAGTCATGCTAAAACAGTAAAAACAGTTGAATGTAAAAATAAAATGATTGAATAATTGCTACCTCCATTTCTTCTTCTGGTAAGTGCAATGTCATGAAGTGGTTATATAATGTCTGCTTGGTGTGTATGAGTGTGTGAAGCTTGGTGTCTGCTGCGTGTGTGTGTGCTGCAGTGACGTCACAGACAGAAAACTAGCTTAACTTTGACAAGCCCCCAAAAAGCCTCGGGGCTGTGCAGTGACCCCATTTCATCAGGAAAACACAGAAAAGTCCCTCAGCAGCGCTTAAAACAGAGAGCTACTGCTGATGGGGAGTCTGACATCCCCTCACACACATGCTGCACTCAGGTGCACGAAACAAGGAGCTCATGAAATTCGCCTGAATTCCCCCTTTTTCAAAATAAAAAGGGGGATGTCCGTCCCGTCCCCCCCCCCACTGCAGTGACTTAAAATACGTGAAGTATGACATGACGGTTTCTGTCTTTTAGCAACAAGTGGTCATCTCCAAGCTGCATCAGAGACCCGATCCTTCATTTAATGTCTTTCTTGTCTCTAATTAACAGATCAGAAAACATTAAAACAAATCAGAAACATTCAAATATGAACTTGAAGTCTTTATTGTGCCTGATTTCAGCTCCAAGTTTAACCTGCTTGTTCCACTTTGGAAATATTCTGTTTCACGTTATTTCCCTCTTCCATTCCGTCCAACATTCTCTAGTTATTTTGGCTGTTTCATTTATGCTGCTGTAACATGAGACTTTCTAAATTTAGATACTCTGGATGGAAAATATAGACAAATATACACTACCAGTCACAAGTTTGGACACACTTTCCCACTGGATTTAAGAGAAAAGTGTGTCCAAACTTTTGACTGGTGGTGTAGATATAACTAAATCTCCCATAAGATAGAATCACAGTACTTGCGTATTCTCTATAAATACTGATCATACTTAGAGGAACTAATTCAGGTATCTTAACCCCTGTAGTCATAAAAAAAATATCAATACTACTTAAAAAAGCACTTTTTTTTTTTTAACTCCAAACTTGATGTGCTGATATGATGCCACATCACTTCAAGCACTTGAATTTTAATCCAGAGCACTGTATTGATAAATCCCACATGTTTACTGGTAAGAAGTGTGGAGCAGAGAGTGTTTAACTGTGTGATAAGCAGCTCATCTTGCAATCTTATCCAAGTGTAAGGTTAAAAAATGATCAGAATATTTATAAATAACTAGGATGAGGTGATTTTTGGTGTATTATGTTCAAAGCTGCGACAAGGAACCTATATGATAAAAAAAAGTTTTAAAATGGTACCAGTAACAACTTTGATACTGGTCAACCTGATGATGAAACTTTAACGTTTATTTAAAAAAAAAAAATAAAAAAGTCAGAAACTTTATATATAATGAGGATGAAGTTGTTTTTGGTAGATTCGGTTCACCGCTGGGACAAATCATATGCATTACCAGTCAAAAGTTTGGACACACTTTTTTCCATAGGATTTAATGGGAAAATTTACCAAGATCTTGGTAAATACTGATTTTTATTTATCACATTGGTATCCGTTTTGTGAATACAGACTGCGTTAACACACACAGATTCAGGCCTATACCAGATATTATCAGTGCATTCTTATTCTAAACTTACATTGTTTTAGATAAGTGGCAGGTATTTACATACCAAGTGGAGCAAAGTTCAGAGTCTTAAACACACCATGGAGTCTATATATATCTCTCTATCTCTCTCTCTCTCTCTCTCTCTCTCTCTCTCTCTCTCTCTCTCTCTCTCTCTCTCTCTCTATATATATATATATATATATATATATATATATATATATATATATATATATATATATATATAGGCATACCAGTCAGTTTAGTTTATGGTGCCAGTAAGTCAGAAATGCATCAAAGCTGCTTGGTTGAAATAAACACACACTACTTGCCATGTGTCTGAATCTTTGGACATAAACACGGAAATATGCTTTAATGCTAATATTAGTCAGACCTGTGCACCAACAGCAGGAGCTCATGGCTTTATGCAGACACAGAGCGAGCGCACCAAACTCTTTGAATGGCAGTGGGTCTGTCCAGCAGCATTTGTGTTCCCTGCTCTCATTTCATCCTCACTCATCACTAAAAATTATCCCTGTAAACGCATGTAGAATATTGCTGTACATGTCTGATTGACATGCACAGTCCCAGGTAGATTTTTAGGTCATTATCTCAGGATAAAAGTTTGTTTCTGGTACGAGTTAACGCTGTAGTTACATGGATGGTTTCTATGTGTTTACAGAAAAATATATACATATATTTGTAAAACTTACTTTAGAGCAAAAGTAGAAAATTTGGGCAGCAGAAAAAAAACAAAAAGGCCTTTCCCACACACTTTACATTCCTACAAATTAGCTGAAAAACACAGTAACAGTGATTTAATGAGTTGCTCATCTTTGTATATGTTACTTTCAGACTGTTATTTAAAACCAAACAGCAGAGTTGTTTTTGTTTTTGTTTTTTTTCCCAAATGTGTTTCAGGCAGAAGTCTTTTTTTCTGTTTTCCTACGAGGCAGCATGAAATATCAAGTCGATTTATATATTGCAATGCACAACAGTACTGATACCAGGTGACCTTTGAGCAATACTGCCTCTTTTTAGACATGTTCTGACATACCAATATGGGATAGAAAACTTCACAGCACTTTGATGTAAAATGTCAATCTCACTTAGAAACCTGACCAACTCGACCCGCCTGTCCTCAAGCAAAGAGAAATCTTTCCGAAGCTCCTCTTTGGACTTTCACTCTCAGACATTTGTTGTATATTAAAAGACGCAATCTCAAACTTTCCCTCCACAACACACCACAACCTAAGTGGACTCAGTTTACCTCAAGGCATTGCAGTGTCCCTCAAAATGTAAGAGAAGTGATGGGTCTCCAAACTCTTTTCCATTTTATTCATTTCAGCTTTATTTGTTATGACAATTTGATCTAATTCATGCACTCTAGTTAACCAATTAATCCAGATCCATGGGCCACATTAGTGCAATTTATAACAACTTTTCAAATAAACCAATCCATAAAAATGATTGCCGTTTCAAGAAAAAAAGGGATTGCATCAAATCTCCTCAATTCAATCCTCCAGTAATTGCTTGTTTGGAAGTCTGCTTCACAGCTCTGACAACAGCAGCTGCGTTTTGCCAAAAGAATTATGCACCATGTCAACTGGTAATTTATTCTTTCATTTGTTTTCTCTCGGCCTCATTTATATTTGAAATTCTTGCACTGAAATGGTCAGTTTCTCAGCATGCAGGACTGCAGAAAGGTGGGAACTTGTAATGTGATGCTAATTTTAGCAGTCCCAATCACAGAAGATGTTGAAAAACTTTTGGCTTGACAGTATTTAGTTGTAATCCTTTGCCACGACTCTGAATTTCTTATTGATAACAGTCTCATGTAATATTAAATTAAAGCCGATCTGATTCTCAGTGAATCGTTTCTTCTCATTCTTTTGACTTCATTAATAAAATGACACAAAATGTCTCAAATCCTCCTTTTTCCCAGCCATCCATTCAACACCTCCTTCAGTTTCCCGTAAAATGCCATTTCACTGCATATATTTTACGTTTATGCTTCATTATCTGTTTTTATGTATTGCCAGTGTTTCATAAATATTTGACTTATTGCAGCTTGTCGTCATTGTGTCACTTCAGCATCTTCAGACTGATTGATTTATTTAAGGGCTGAGTTATTTGGCTAAATAATTAGATCACATGTTTCTTATGAGCCAATAGTTTTAATTATCTATAGTTAAAATGTAAAAAGGTGGCAAATATAATATTGATATATTTCATATTAATATTTACATATGATGCAAAACAGCTACATGCAGAAAACGAAACAAAGAAACAAACAAAAAAAAACATCCACAATCCTTTTGGTTTCATTTCCATGCTGTCGACATTAATGTGGCATCATCAACATCGCAGCTTCTTTTCCTGTTTGGTTTAAACATGTTCGACTGAGTTAGCCCAACATTAGAACCAGACACGTCATAGTCTAACAAGTCCAAGTAAACAGGGATGAGCAAGATCTGCAGGCAAGTGGAGATGTGAAGCAGGCCAGACTCCGGTATTCATCTGTGTAGACATACCCGAAACGTTTTAACATGTTATGTTTTTTATGAATAAAGTTTTGAGAAAAACACTTTGAGGGATTAAAGGCCTGGAGTGGAAGTTTAACTCTGACAAGTGAAGCACTCGGGAAAGAATCTACAGTTTGTGACCAACACTGAGACGAGATTCAAGCACGATATTGCTCATTTTCTTCTTTCATTTTTAATGACTCCTTTATGTTCATACTCAAATAGACACATCCCCCTTGACATGGCTGACCGTACCGACATGCTACTGCGTCTGCTGTTTCAACTGGAAGATGCTCAGTACCAACAAACTGAAAGCTGCAATACTGCTAGTGTTACAACATATGACTTTATTTGACCAAAAATAATTTCCCTACCATGAACAGTCAAACACAAGCAACATGGTCTCCTGTTCATAACATACACACTGCTGACCACTGAGTTTATGCAAATAACTTCTTACTATAGTTAATTACAGTCAGCCATGACCTAACTAGAAAGTCAATCAACTTTGTAATTACATACACTGAGTAGTTCTGTTATTATTGTGGATATACATGTTGCTATTGTTTTTATTATTATTATAGGTATTATTATGGCTTTGCTCCATCATTGTAACTGATTATTGTATTCTTATACATTATGACATAAAAAGAATATTTTTATTATTATTATTATTATTATTATTATACAGATATTACTAATATACTGGATTGCTACTGTTGTATTGTTATTGGGTTATTATTGTTGTTATTGATATTGTATTGGTCATCACTGGGGTGGGAATACATAAGCTTATGCTTTCTACCCACTCATTTTGAATGTTTTTGTCATCTTTTATTTTTTTCTTGTTTTTGTTTTTAGATTCCACTATGTTCAAATAACCTTTGTAAACAAACTAAACTGCCAGTAATTTAGATTAATTTTATGGAAATTAGATGAAATTCCCGTTGCTGAATTGTACATCACGCATATAAACTTTGCCTACAAAAAAAAAAAAAAAAAAAAAAAAAAAAAAAAAAAAAAAAATTTGTGGCTTTTTTAAACCAATCAAACCATTTCACCGTCTGGTATCTGAAGTTTGAAAAGAAAATTTCTTAACTTTCCGTCACGTGATGCCGGCTGTCTGTGGATCCTACAACAGCTTGACGTCTGCGCTACGTGATGTCCGACACTGTCACCACAAGTTAAATTCAAATACTTGACCCACTTCTAGTTTTTTTTTGTTTTTTTTTTAGAAGTGGAGGCCAAGAATTTAACTAGATCTCTCAAAGTGACTTGAAAAGAGGACAATGCCATGATGGAGCATAGCCTCGGGGGCGTAATACTGCCATGCTAACTCTCCTCCTAAGTTGATTTTTACTTACTGTGCTTTGGCTCCTGAAAGAACATCTCTTGAAGGCAGAGAGGGAGACGGATAGATGTGAGAAATGCTACTGATTTGCTATTCTGTGTGAGATGCATCGACTGTGTGAGTGTGTGTATGTGTGTGTGTGTGTGTGTGTGTGTGTGTGTGTGTGTGTGTCTCCTGCAAATTTTTGTGGTTTTTCGCAGCTTCTTTTAAGTAGCTCACTGCGTGCAAACACAAATAACCCTGAGGCAGGGCTACAGGAAGGGCTTGGAGATGGCAGCAGAGAGGATCGATTGCAAGACACGTGCACACACATTTTCATGCACAAAAATAAATGTTATACACCAATATGCCCTGGTCTCCAGAGGTTACCATTTTCTCAATTTATCATACAGTTTTCTCATTTTGTGCCACTTCCCAAGTCTTTGTTCCCTCCTCCTCCTCCTCCGTTTTTCCAAACACTTTCAGTCCTCAGTAGGAGAGGAGAGAGACTCCTCCTGGTACTTTCAATCTTCTGAAAATAGATTCTCTTTCTGTCTTTCTTCCATCTTTTGTCTTGATAAAGCATTCTCTCTGTAAAGAGTCCAATTACATCTGACAGAGAAGCTTCTAAGCCACCGATGTTTACCAATCTAACTAGACTTCGCCGGGACCGCGCTTCTGGTTACAACGCGGCTGTCGCTCACTTGACTGAACTCAGAGTATGACGCGCTAAAGTGGCGTTTTAGCTGCCAGCTGAAAGAGTAAACAAGACAAGCGAGCCAAACTAGTAACAAAATGTCACTGCTCAGCGAGTGGAACAGTGAAATACTCTTTCACTATAACCTTAGTGTCTCCTCAGAGCTCAGCTGTGAACTGTATCCTTCCAGACACTTCCGACTTGTGTGATTTTAATTTAATGAGGATTTTCTTTGCCGACTCACCTCCCAAGAAGACAGAAACGTAAACAGATTAACATGAAAAACCTGACAACGGGTTCTGTGCACTTGTACTGGTAAAAACATTTAAGTCGGCCTTATGCCAAGTTGCATTTGCTGTGTTTGTAAGGCCTCTTTTCAGTCCACTTTATGTTTTGTAAATCATTTTGCTTCTAAATTATAAATTAGGCGCAACCCAGAATTGCCCTTGTGATGAAATCTTTTTTTTTTTTTTTAAAGAGATGCTGGCAGACACACAGTTGATGTAAGCTGGCCGACAACTGGGTGCAGGTGGTCAGAGCCCTGCAGTGTTTGATTAGGATTTCAGCATAATGAGTGGACACATGCACGAGAATACAGACAGCTATTCAAGTAGATACATACACACACATACATCTTTATCCTTGTTAGGACTCTCCACTGACAATAGACACTTCTACTTGTCAAACCATAATCCTTACTCTAATCATAAACCTCAAGTTTTCTCTGAGATATAATCACTTCAGTTTGATTGCTCTCGGAAAGTTGACCCATTAAAAGATAAGTGTGTTTGCAGGTTTGGGTCCTCACAAAGTAGCATGAGCACAATCGTTCACATTTACAGTGACAGGCCTGGAGTCTGTCTATTGCTATTCAACAGATACTGCGAGCTTATTCTGAGCTCAGTCTCTTCTGTCTCCTGTCTCTGATCACTATTTACTTCTGACAGTTTGTCCATACTGGATTCTGATTTGCATTGCAGCCTCGGTTACACCGTCCTTTAACTCAAGGTGGAGGTGGGACTCGGACAGCTTAATCATTCTAATGAAATCTGGTCGCCACTCCTTTTGCTGGATATGCTGAGAGAACTTAGATGGTTTCAATGGTGTTCCTCTATGTTTGATTATGATTTAAAGGGCTGTTAAACAGTTTTGCAAATGTATGGATTTATAATTAGCTTTAAACGGTTTTCTTTCAGCAGCTCACTGCAAAGAAAGGTGGTCTAAGTGATGTCAGCATGCTCATATATGAACATTAATATGTATTTAGAGTTTGATATGAGTAAATTCAGAGGCTTGCATGGAAAGAATTTGTGTGTTAAGACAGTGATGGATTAAAATATGCTAAAATGTACATGTTTGTGCTTTACTGTGTTGCAAAGTTTGACAGTTAAATATTTCTTCAGCCATTACATTATTTTTCAACTAAAGTCAATAGCACCATGCATATAAGGTAAGTTTTGTCACATCTAACTGTAATAATTATCACTTGGACAATTAAATGTAATAACACACATTATGTTGAATGCTAGCCTTTTATAGAAAAGACAACTCAGACACAAATATTTCATTTTGCGGCTTTTTAAACCAGCACTATTTCATTTTCTAACCTTAAAAGTCTGAAGACTTGCTCTGATGGGACACTGACTTTCATCATGCACATCTCTGCAGCCATCATCACCTGGAAAGGCAGGGTAAATTTATTTGTATAACACTTTACATACATACATGCATTTCATTTAATGTGCCAGAGATGGTGGATCAGGCTCGAACTGTACTTCCAGTCATGTGATTTCAGACTGGACTTGAACGTGTACTCGCAAAACTCGAGCCTCAGCATCATGATATGGGACTGAACCGTCCTTGATTTGAATATTTTCATTATGATCTTCTCTCTAATGTAGTCTCTGCAGTAATTTTCTCTGAAGTGATGCTAACGTAACACAAACACACACGCGTCTCTACATGCAGTCAGTAAGAACAATGGCAGCCCCAGCGAACACACTGATGCTGCACCATTGTAAGTTTTGGGAATAAAAACTTCAAGGGAAAATAAAAGATCCACAATCTGCAACATCGGTATGAAAATCCAGGATGCTGGATCCACCTGGGGAGGTTCGTTATGGAAGCTTAATGTTAGCATCTATGCTAGCAAGGAGTTGGTGACAGCACTATTGTGGCTGCTAAACGTCAAACCTGCTGCATTCTGGGGCTGAAAAACAGCGCTTCATTTTTATATTTATTTAGCCTGAAGCACTATGTGACAGCTTCTTTTTGCTCTTTGCTCTATGGCAGGACATGACATACTAGCAACAGGCTAGCAACCTATTGGCCAATTTGAAAGCTTTGTGGCTTATTCAGCAAAGAAACTAAAGAGAATATTATTGCAGAAAGACATCAATTATCAGAGTACCGGTAAACATCAGAAAGAATTTATCAGATGGAGAGAGATCAGAGAACAGACAGGACGTCAGATTAATCCTAAATTAGCTGCCATTAGGAGCACCAAAGAGCAAAAACTTCAAATAAATGTTTGTTTTGGCTGAGTAAAAGTCACTTTCTTTTAAATCTTTGAGAATGTCACCTTTATTCTGTTGTACAAGTTTGGGATTGTTATTTCAAACATGTTTTCCTGATTATTCATATTTCATAAAAAGTTTGACAAAGGTCTTTAAATGACTGACTTTCTTATATTTCATTCCATCATCAGATTGTGGGTGTGTTTCCATTACAGCTAAAATTGTGCAAAACTAAATATTGCAATTTAAATAAACTAATTGAAAAACATAGATTTTGAAAGTTTTTACGTTCTCATAAGGTGGTTTTTCAGTTATTTTGATATATAAAATACATCACAAAAGTGTAATTAAAACTTTTTTTTTTTTTTCACATTTATGTATAAAGATGACGTGGAGGGTCATGACCAGTAAAGAGGTTGTACTATGGAGCAAACAGCAAATTTTAGAGTTTTAGAAAAGAAAACGAGGGAGAAAAGCTCCCAAAAGTTGTAGCAAATTCTTCGCAGCTAGTAGAAAACCCCAAAATAATGCTACTTTGGATTCGCCACAATTCTCGTAAAATCTCATCACCCAAACGTAATTTTACAAGAACTGGGGCTTAAGCTCTAAACACCTGCAAATCGCAATTATTGTTTGTGGAAACTTAGAAATATCGCTTTTATTTTACAAAAAACATTAATGGAAACACAGACACTGTTACAAATTCAGATTCATTCTCTCATTTAAAAGCTTCAGCAATGATCAAATGGGACCTGGAGCTGTGGCTTTAATTACAAGTTCAACAAACTGGGTGGAACTGGTGGATGCAAACATGTTTATCAGATTAGTGGTATCAAATCTGCTCTTCCAGGTTAATGGGTTCTCCCATTTTATCAAACTTAAAATGTTCCTACGTCGCTGCCGTGGCATTTGACTTCAAAATTAAGCCCATAACCTTAATGTCAACAAATGCTCACCAGAATGCAGGAGGTCTGAAGGATCAAGGCCACATGGTGCCTCCCTTTGGCAAATAAGCACTGGCTGGTTGGCAATTAGTAAAGTCAACATTTTAGCTTGTTTCTATGACGATAACATAACCATCTCCATGATTCCCTGCCTTTTATAATAAACCATATTAATCTAAGTGTTTATGTTTCCCAGTGTGAGCCTGAATCTGAAATACCTGCACCCCTAATGGGAACAGATGTGCCTTGATGTGACAGCAGTGGTTTAGGGAGAGGTTGGTGTTTGACAACCTGTAGGTGAACGCACTACAATGAATTTGTCGAGTGCAGGTGATAACATTAGATAAAGCCAAGTTCCAAGTCTGTCTAAGGCTAAGTGAGGGACAGTATGAGGTAGGAGTGCTTTCAAAGGGTTCAGGGAGATAATTTCCCCCACTGATTGGTGTAATCTGTTGAACTCACGCGTACTCTGCTTTTACCTGGAGGAAAACTGAAGCCAATTTAAATTTTAACAGGCGAGCTGAGTTTTGTCACCTTTATCATCATTGTATAATTTTTCTGATCCTACAAATGAACATTTCTAATAACTTGTGTCCGACATCATCATAACGTTTGATCCGATTTCTGCCTGTATGATCAGTTATCTTAAAAAAAAAAAAGGCACAATACAGGCGTTTTCCTTAGAAGTTCCAATATTTTCAACTTTGTTGATTAGTAGCATCTGCACAAAAACTGGCTGAGCGCTTTACCTCAAGGTAAAGGGTGACGTTTGCTTGTACATTTGAAAACAACCAAAGTGGACCAGAGTGCTTCATGTAGAGTCAAACTGTAGAGTCAAACTATGTAGAGTCAAACTATACCGTGCAACAGTATCATCTTTCTTCATAACATGAAGAAAGATGATCATAAAATTTAACAGAAAGGACAAAGGGCCAAATGTGTAGTTGAACCAAAAGATAGAGAATAAAATAAGTCGTGAGTAGGTAAATCATCACGCTGGCTGAGCAAAAGGAGGAGTGACTTTAGACTTTTAGAAGACAAGAAGTGCATCACTGTGAGTGAGAGGGGTGTCCTGGATTTGGAACAAGACAAAACGAGAACATTTTTCTCAAATAAAATAATGTAATAATAGTTTTTAAGTCAACTTTGTTGTATTTACACCTACATAAAGTCCAAATTTATAATGATGCAAAAGAACACACAGTTCTGACTAGAAGGACAACACTATGAGCTGCTCCATATAAATACACACTGTAGAAGATGCTGTTCAGTGTATCAGCAACGACTGGAGCACATCTATGCATCTTTACATGGGTTTTAGTTATGCGACATGCAAAGGAGAACTCCCTGGAAGTGAAAAGCAGGGCTTATCCTGGCATTTAAAGTGAACGTCTGTCTTAAAAACATCAGTAGCTTATTAACCACAGTCTAAGTAGTCTGTTACAATATCAGTATTGCCGGTTTTTCACACTTTAGACATGTTGGGACTTACGTGGAAGTTAAAGTAACTTTAAAAACATGAGGAACTGTGAGGTTCTGGGTCAAACATCTGAAGTTTCTGTCCTCGGAGCGGTTCACATGTTACACAGAGCTCAGAGCAACAGGCCTGCAGTGAAGGAGGTGCAGTTTCTATGTATATATGTTTGCTGAAAGTACAGCTGAACATAACAGAGACATAACAGACACACTGTGGATTGCTTTTCATCAAAACGTGCTCAACCATGGGCTCTTTCTGTTTGATCTATAACAATAAAAAGGCAATTCTGAAGTTAGACGAGAAGGGCATTGATCTGGCTTCGTGAAATATCAACTACACATCCAGCTACACTTGGCTGAGCCCACCAATCAAACTCTAGCTGGCTGTGTGTGTGCGCGTGCGAGTGTGTGTGTGTGTGTGTGTGTGTGTGTGTGTGTGTGTGTATACACATGTGCAGGTGGGCAAGCAATGAAAAGATCTCAAGCTCTGGCCACCACACACACAGTATCAGGCCATCCAATAAAACTGGGATTATGGGAGCGAGATTGCGGAGCGAAGTGATGTCTGCTGTCTTTGGTTCGGCGTTACAGTATGGAACTACAGTGGTGTACTAATACAAACCCTGACAGTCCTGCCCCTGAGCTGCCCATTCCTGGGGATGTGTGCTGAGTTACAAGTGCTTCATTAAACCCTCCTGCATGCAATGTATAGGGACACACACACTCCCTTCTCTGAGCTATGTTAAATGTGCAGGTAGGTGCATACAGTCAAACACACTGACAACACTCCATGTACTTCCATATAATTACATTAGCTATGTCATGTATGAATGGGTAAGATGTTAGCCATCACTAAGGTATTAAGAGTACTAAGCTGTCGCACATCAAATGCAACAATCTGTAATATTAAGACAGACACACGTTTTATTCATTTATTATTTCTCAAAACTCAGTTTTGGGTTTAACGCTTTATGAGAAGCCCAGTAACATGAAACCAGTGTTGTAAAGCTTTCAAAAAAGCTGTTCACACGAACAAAAGGTAAGGATTTAAAGAAATACAAAGAAAGCTATATTAAAAATATACGTAATATTTTAATAGGAGTCAACAAATTATTAAAAAGATCCTCTATAAAAACTGGAAAAAGCTCTATATATATGAGAATAACACGGACATAATTCACATTCAATATAATAAAAGATTTCCTGCTAATGCAGAATGTAAAATACTAAACATAAAAAAAAATATTTCTTTAAAGACCACCTTTAGGCTTGAAGTGTATTCAACCTTCCTGAATAATATACACAATATTTTTTGATTGTCAGACAAGCATCAGCAGACTTCAGTCAACTTGCTTTATAAGTTTCACCTTAGTATTTTACAGAATCGAGGAGCAGCCTGCTGTATCTCCGCCAGTTCATTCCTCAAAGCTTTTAATCGTTCAGATATATGAATGCTTTAAACTTCAAACATGGATTTCTATCACAATGAAGCTAAAGGTTTTCAGTTCGAGTGAATATAAAAGTCTCAGGCAGAGAAGTTAAGTCCACCTTCACCTTTTCATGTTTGACTAAAAAAATGTACATTTATTACACACACGCATCAAGGTGGATGTCTTGCAAAATGTTAAGTTTTTATGTGACGCTACAATCTGTGACCTTTTACTGTGTTATGGATGAAGCTTAGAGGAAAAAAATGCTGTAAAAACACACAGACGGCAGCAGATTACTATATAATATATATATATATATATGTATATATATATATATATATATATATATATATATATATATATATATATATATATATATGTATATATATATATATATATATATATATATATATATATATATATATATATATATATATATATATACTATTCACAAAAAGTTAGGGATATTCAGCTTTTGGGTAAAATTTCACAACAAGCCTAAAATGCATTCAAACCTGTACAGGTGAACTTAATGTGATCTTCTCTAAGCTTTTAAATGCACATGTCCAACTGTTAAATGTTTCAATAAATTTTGCACAAGTTGCTGTTCTCTAACAAGGAGCTTAACGGCAAAAATCACGGCAGGTGTGTGATCCTTGAATTGACCAATAAATGTCCTGGTTCAATTAGAGCTGGTGTTTAAACAGTTGTCCTCATCATGCTGTTCACATTTTGACATCATGAGACCAAGACGACACCTAACAATGGAACAACAGTCCCTTGCCATTGCGATGCTTCAAACAGGACGTTCTCAGACAAAAGTGGCCACTGAGCTTGGAGTGTCACAGAGTGTCATCAGCAGGTTGCAACAGAGATATGGAGAGACTGGAAGAGTCACAGAAAGGCCTAGAAGTGGACGTCCTTTGGCCACATCCCGTGCTGATGACCGCTACATTGTGAACACTGCCCTGAGAAACCGGATGATGAATGCCACTCAACTCCAGGCACGTTTAAGAGAGGTGAGAGGCACCCAAGTGTCACGTCAGACCATTGGAAACCGTTTCCATCAGCGTGGTCTGCGTGCTAGACAACCTGCACGGGTACCTGACCACACCACCAGGCACAGGCATCATCGTCTTGCATGGGCCAGGGAGCATTTACGCTGGACGAGGAACCAGTGGGCCTCAGTGCTGTTCTCTGATGAAAGTCGATTCACACTGAGCAGAAATGATGGCCGGCAACGATGTTGGAGACGTCAGGGAGAGCGCTATGCATCAGCCACTGTTGTCACCAGGCCAGCTTTTGGTGGTGGCGGTGTTACAGTGTGGGCAGGGGTGTCCACTTGGTACAGAACTGCCCTACACTTTGTGAATGGTACAGTGACAAGCCCATACTACCTGAATAACATCATTAATCCAGTGATTGTGCCCCTACATGAACAGCACAGGCCTAATTTCATCTTCATGGACGACAATGCTCCTGCTCATCGAGGCCGCATCATCAGGGAACGGCTGTTGGAGACTGGTGTACCTCAAATGGAATGGCCTGCACTCTCTCCAGACCTGAATCCCATTGAAAACCTGTGGGATCAGCTGAGCCGTCGTGTAGAGGCTCGAAACCCTGCACCCCAGAACCTCAATGACCTGAGGGCTGCCCTTCAAGAAGAGTGGGATGCCATGCCTCAGCAGGCAATAAGTTGCCTTGTGAACAGCATGAGACGTCGTTGTCAAGCTGTAATTGATGCTCAAGGGCTCATGACGAGATATTGAGACGTTCAAATTTTTTGTTGTGGTGTAACTACCATTGTTGTTACCTTTTGTGTTGAATGAATTTTTTGAGATGAGGAAATCAGTAGTGCATCCTTCTACTTAAATGTCTTACTTTTATATTATATCACTGTAGCATGAACATATTGCATTTTCCAGAAATTTCACCTGAAAGCCAAATATCCCTAACTTTTTGTGAGTATATATATATATATATATATATATATATATATATATATATATATATATATATATATATATATATATATATATAAAATTTAGTTATATATAACTAAATAACATGGTTATTATTGCTATTAAGAAAAAACTACAAGATTTTATTTTCTAAATGTACCTCATACCATCATCAGGACTGCACCATAATCACCACCTTTGGCTGGTGATGAGAATGGAGAAAGCAATCTACCAGTATCTTAAAAAACTAAAATCTAATGTTATTCATTGGGAACAGACGTCCTAATATGAGAAGTGATGCTTGCACATTACTGCATTTCTTACCTGCCATCCTCAGGGGACCATATTGATTTTGTTTTAGCACGAAGCTTAACTCTAAAAATATATATGTCTCACACAACCATCATTATTTGTCCTATTAAGCATTTCTCCATGTGAAGGCAAGCCTGCAAGTGACTTAATGCTCATTATTTCACCTCTCCTCCCCCTGATATGAGGATGTTATATAAAAAGCAGGATGCTACCCAGTAACATAAAAAAAAAACATATTTTTTAATATTAATGAAACCATCAGTCATGTCCAATTAAATCTGCTCCAAGTAGCGTGCTGCAGCTAAAATATGGTGACATTTCGCATCCAGACGAATGTTTTTGAAGGCGATGGGACCGCAGTCTTTTATGTCGAAGATGGATGCACATTTAGAACATTTTCACACCACACAGAGAAATTTATGAGAAGTCAAACTGAAGAACAACAACAATAAGTGTTGGGAGATGATTCAACAAGATACAGATGCCATTTCTAGTCGTAGCCGCGCTGGCTTTTACAGCGCTGAACACTGTTAGAGACTGATGGCTGAGATAATAGTGGGTGAGTAAATGAGTGATCATCCAACTTAAGTATATGAGGAGGAAAATCGCTCCATGTAGTAATAAAATATGACAGTTTGGGGATTCCTCCATCTAAAGATGTGAGATTTATCTTATTTATGGTAAGAAGACCTTGGAGCGCGCGGTTAGCTTAATACTCAGTGATGAATTGGTAGAACCTGAGGCTGTGTGCGCTGAAGACTAATGGCAAGGTAGAGGTGGTTTCCCAGAGCCCTGCTGGAGTGCTCATGGGTCAATCTGAGCATATTTTAAAGCAGCAGAGCTTATCAATTCTTTTGCATTATCAGCAGACAACATGGCGTTTATTCTCTAGGGTCCAGACAGTCAAGGCCCTCTGAAACAACCACTGAATGTCTGTAGTTTGAGACAATCACACCAAACCCACCTCTAATCTGGCAAATAGCTTCATTATACTTGCAAGTAAAAGAGCTTTCTAATTATCTGATTGCTGCACATTAATAAGAGTTCCATCAACTTAAAACACAACCTGCTTTCTATACCGCGAGGACAAAAAGTCGGAGATTGAATTTAAAGTGCCCCACGTTTCCGATCATTGCTCCAAATACCACAGAGATCAAGACCAGTCGAGCTCAAACCACATCAGACGAAAGGTATAATAAGTCTGTGTGAGACTGGGACGGCAGAGCACAAAGTACGGGTTTTCTAGAAACCTAGTTTATCCAAATTGTATTGTTTTGTTTACAAATTTCCCAAGTTTGTTCTTTAAATAAGATTCTCAGAAGAGTTAGTCAGAATGAGGATGTATTATTCCCTGCTATGTGCTCATTATGAAAGATTCTATCAGTCTGAAAAACATCTGGTAAAGGTAAATGTCTGTCAATCTCTACAAGAATCTGAGCTTTGTGTGCACACGAAGTTGGAACTAAACTCTAAAGGCATGCATGCAGAAAGTGTCCACATCCCTCACAATGAACAGATTCAACTGCAGTCATGGTACAGTTCTGTTTCTAAGATGCTGCACAATGCAGACATGGATGAATCTGCATCAGTGCAAAAGGCTGAAAAGCAGAGGCTGGAAAAATATCCATTAATTCTGACCTTAGCAGAGCAGTAATGTGCTGCATCATTAAGTCACATTCTCTTGATATTATGAAGACGCTGGAAAGATAACTTATTATGGCGTACAGAGTGTGTATAATCTGCCCTGGAAATACATAACCTTTTGATAATAATGTTAATATGAGGAACTATTTTCCAAGTTTCCATCCATCCAACATAACCTGAAGGAACACAGTCTATCAGACCAGTCAGCAAAAGGTGCTGCAGACACTTCCCACCAGTTTTAAAAGAATCATCAAATCTGGAGAAGTTTCCACAGCTGAGCTTCTTTAGGCTTATTAGGATGTAAAAATATCAGGTTTCAGCAACTGTTAAAGACCACAGAGCTGCAGTCTGATATCACAAAGCCAGAAGAAAGAGATCAGTAAGTATAAACCCAAACCTTAAAGTTAGTAAAGCATGCAGTCAAAAAACTAACTCTTTCCTTCTCAGCTCAAATCATTTATAATTTTGGGGGGTTCCACATGCTGTTGTCCTGAAGAGATAAGCCGGCACCCCCATCCTGAGTCTCCCTGTCTGGCTCACTCCTTCACCAGCCCAGATGTCACCTCCACATCCATCTTCCTCTACTCTTACACAGCTGCGACGTGATCCCGACCACTGATATGAAGTTAACGTTTTAACTCCAGTTTGGGAGCGAGGCCATGCCTCAACCACGCCTCATCACCTCCCCTCACTTCCTCAACCTCCTGTTTGTGTCGCTTTTTCCAACTCACCTTTTCCCATCCCCGTTCGACATCTTCCGTTACCTCGTCCCATCATTCCCATTTGCTGTCCAGCCTTCCATTAAGCCTAGCCTCCATCCCTTACATCCTTCCCCCTTTTTTTTCTCTTCTTCCTTCCATTAATGTTTGTCCTTTTTCTTCTATTTTTTCCTTCAGTATCTCTGCTGCCTCACCCTCCTATTCCTCCATCCCTTCTCTCCTTTCTCTTTCCCATGCTGATCTCCTGAATATACAAGACGGTACAGCCATCCTGAGTCTCCCTGACCGGCTCACTACTTCGCCACCCCAGATGTCCACTCCACATCCATCTTCAACATCTTTAAATCATGTTTAGCTAACACAGTTGTAACGCTTGTTAGTGAATACTACGTTTATTCAGCATGCAGTTGCAAAAAAGCTAAACTTATTCACCATGTCAAGTTTACGATGAGCTGTGCAATGATATGAAATTCTTTAGTTGAAACTTTCGATGATTTATGCCTCCAGAAATGCAACTGTGGCATCCATGGTAAAAAAAAAAAAAAAAAAAAACGTATTGGGAGTAGTGTCACTTTACCATGACAATACTAAGAATACATGTTCGTAAGCACTAAATGAAATTCAAACTGACCTGAGTTTGTGTCTGTGTATGTTACTGGTGTATGGTTTATATAAATATGTATATTCTCTTTACTGGATATGGATATAGATGCAGTTTAAGCATGTTAACTGCTCACTCCCCCTATGATGGACTGGTTTTCTGTCAAGGTGAACCCGGCCTCTCACCAGGTAGCTGCTGGGATAGGCTCCAGCTGCCTGTAACCCCGCACTAAACAACACTCATTCATTCATTTTCCTAACCGCTTAATCCATTTCAGGGTCGCGGGGAAGCTGGAGCCTATCCCAGCTGGCTTTGGGCGAAAGGCAGGGTACACCCTGGACAGCTCGCCAGTCCATCGCAGGACCACACAGAGACAAATAACCACTCACGCTGCACTAAAGAACAGATGCATTAAATACAGGCTTCCCAACTAAAGAATGAATAGGTAGAGGAAACCATTAAAAAGCAAGGTAACCTGGGTATAACTGGACAAATGTAAAGCTAAATTCTTTCAGAAGCATTTTCAACTCAACACAAGTTGCTCTAAGACATGAGTGGACCTGAATATCCTTCATAACTTTGTTAAACTTTCATTTACTCGTGTCATTTAAGTTCACAAAATTAGATTCCTTTGAAGTGTACTTGATGAGTCATTACACAAGACTTGGAGACATAAGTAGTCATTTATCAATGATGCATTTTGTAGAGTACTAAGGAGGGACACTGAAAAACTGGTTCATCTAAGATTAAGACAGTTTGTTTTCTGGAAGCATTTATAAAACGGGATTACACATGAGAATTTGTAGCTGAGCATGCAGAATGAAAAGATTTAGTTGCATCAGTTAGTCTGTAGTTGGACTAAAAGATTAATTATATCTAAAGGTGAGTAAACATTGGTACATCTGATGCTAATGTAGTGCGATGCACAATTATTCTGTAAATCAATCATGTGAAAAGGACACAACGACCAAACTAAAGATTAAAAGAAGCAAAACTTGTGAAATAAAAAGTCTCAAGTTGTCTGCAGGTCATTCTGTTTTAGTTAGAAAATAACCTTAACTCCTAATAAACACGTCATTGCAAGAGTCAAAGCCCACATTGCTGGAATTTATTATTAAATTTGTGCATTTAAGACACATGGAAATAAGCCACGTCTCTATCAGCTCCATGTTCAAGGTCCATCAGAGCAAAATGAAGGCACTATGTGCCCCTCTTGGTCATGAGAGACCACATCCAGAAGGTTTTTCTGGGAGTCACAGAACAGTTATACATTTACTGAGTGTTTTTAGTGTTTGCAGAGAATTTGAAGTGGAACCAGCCTTTGAATTATTGTGCTGATGGTGTGTAAATATTCATCTGATCTTTCAATGTTTCCATTTTTTTCAGCAGGTTGAATCAAACGTATGCAAGTATGTCAGTCAAAGCAAAGCCAGGTTAAAGAAGTAGGCCTGCTTCTGGTCTGCAAGTTATTCATGACTGAAGTCAGTCATTAGTGAACGGCTAAATTCACAAATGACATAGTTGATAAATTATAGTAAACTTATTGTAACAATATTCATTTTAATTTTACCACTGTGACTCAATACAGCATGCTTTTATCTCCACACACTAGCAAAGTGATGAAATTGCCATCAGATGCTGAGTGATGCTTGAGTTTTCCAGAAAAGCCTCATAATTTAAAAAAAAAATACATTGTATATATCAGAAGTAAAGACGCAAGCCTCTATTCTATAACATATAGATTATCGGTTAATGTACATATTTAATTGTCTTTATAAATCAGATTTAAGAACATTTTTGTGAATCATTGAAATGATACAGGCTACTTTATTTGTAGCTTCATTTTAACCCTGTTAGTGGCGATCACTGTGGACGTAGTTCAAATGCAGTTTTCGAATATAAATATGTGAGAGGATGGGGATGGTATATCTGTAAATAAGCCACTTCCATGGATAGGGTCACAGAGTCAGAAAATACACTGAACACCATGGGCGTAGCAGACGCGGGGTACACGGGGAACATATCACCCGCACTTACCACATCTCTGTCTTCTGTCCCCCGCACTTTTTACAGCCATTATAACCAATTGATTACTTTTTTTTTTACATGCTGAAACGTGTTTTTCCGAGCCGCACCTAAACGCATCACGAGCAGACGAAGCTACGGCGGCTAACAACAAACACCGTGTGGTAACAGCGAACTGTCTTTGGTGTTATTCCCATCTTCTAACATGTTCAGCAAACCAGCTAAGAGACAAAAAAAAAAAAAACTAAGACAGTTTCTTCTAAACAAACCGCGTCAGATGATTCCTGCTGCTGAATGTAGATAAGAGATGAAACAATGACGTTCTGTACTGTTTATGTCACCATGTGGATTTTAAAGATGACAGACGTCAGTATCTACATTTACTTTAATGAAGTTTTTGGTAAATAGTACTCTTGGGATTATTTTGTTGGAAAAATGTTTATACATGAGTATTATTATTCTAAAGTAATAATAAACTGCTCTTACTCAAGTAAAGTTAGGCTACTATTTAGGCTACTCTAAGATTGCTCACTTCTGGGGAGAAAATAATATGAATTTATTTGTCTTCCTTTGACTGTTATATTTGTGAAGATTTAATTAAGTTTTGTGGTAGTTAAAGTTTAAAGTAAATGAGTTTTACGACTGATGGTTATTATTTTGATTGAATGATTTCAATAACGTTATTTGATGAATAAAATCAGATGTCAGGCTACACAGCATTTCAATAGGTTTTTGTTTTTCTAGATAATTTTTTACTCTTAAGTAAATATTTGGATGGGCACTTTTTACTTCTATGGAAGCAACATTGTTCTAAAAAAGCAATACCCTTGTTGAATTTTTGCTAATTTACACCCCAGGAATGAATCCATTCTTTCTGCACTTCTGCTCAGAATATCTTTTTTTTTTTTTTTATCTTTATACAACAGAAGGAGCAGGGTGAAGGTGGAGACAGTGGTCCAGAGACCAGTAGCAGGGATGGACATGGATGGTCTTCACAGCAGGAGAAATTATAACTGAAGTCCTGCCTTAGAATGACTCTGTTATAACAGACTAAGAGGAAATATTTATAGCATCAAAGAGATTTTGAGATTAAATTCTCCAACAATTTCACTTTTACTACTGTATGTATAGTACTACTCACCCTGTAGATGCTCCAGGGCCAACCAGTCAACGCAACCAGTTTAGCAGCTTTAATTTTAGATTTTGACTTTAGAGTTTGATAGTATATCATCCTAAAGACTGAAAGTTGGTTCCCTGCTGTTTGTATTTATGTGGTTCTGTGGCCACTAAGGATAGATGCAATTAAAGTCTCTTTTAAAAACTCATCGTTTTACGTTGACTTTTAACTCCAGAGAGCAGGACCACAAGGTCTTTTCTGTCTTTTTTTTGGTCTTTTGAACTATCTAATTGTCTTTCAACTGTTTTTATTTTTATGCTATTAATGTTGATTTATTTTATTTTACCTGTACAGCACTTTGGTTACCTCGTGGTGTGTGAAAGTGCTCCACGAATAAGGTTTTGATTGATTGATTGAATGCGAGAGGATGACAATTTATTCTATAGATCTAAACAATTTGTCCCCCTCACTTCTACAATGGTGGCTCCACCCTTGCTTAACACGCACACACACATTGTTAATATCAATTTAGCTTTAAAGACATCCAGGAAAAGAAATAGACTAGTTATATTTATGTGCTAAATATGATAAATTGTATTAGTAATTTTGATGAAAAGTACAATTAATATCAAGGAATTTTCTGTCTACAAGTCAAGTATTCTAAATTAAATAAAAAATGGACACGTTTTAAAAAGTTAAATTCAAGGTTTAAAAAAAGGTGTTTAGCACAATGCAATTTGTTTCACAAAGTCCCACTATTTTCAAGCTCCTATTTCCATAATTTGCATACAGCACATTTTTTTCTGGTTTTTCAAATGTTTGACTTTAAACTTGATTTAAAAAAAATAATAATAAAGAAGATGTTTTTAGCTAACATCTTCAAGACAGCAACAGCTGCTTCCACCAGCCCCAAAAGTCACAGCTTTAGGAAATGTCACGAGAGGTCAAGGTGGATTAAAATAATCCAGAGATGGGTTTGTTAGGAGCTGAAAAGGGAAGATTTATTGCCTCCAACTACAGAATAATTGCTCTGCAATATGTTGGTGCATTCTTATTTATACAAAAGAAATTCATTCAGACATATTTCTCATTTCACATCTAAGCATTACATTACGGCCAACATAAGTCATAAAAAAAAAAAAAAAGCACATTTTTCATGCCGTGTTGAATGGCCATTGCCTCATAGCACCCGCTTCGACTCGTGTCGCAGTTTAGGACTGCAATTAAAGGTGACATGACCCATTATAAACATTCAAGAAGTGGAGCCATTTCAAGTGATAAAATTCGACTGTTTTTTATCAAGAAAGGGGTGGAGAGATGGCTTTCAGAGCAGACTAATGCAGTGGCAGTTCTCCACAGGGATTCCAACATAATCCATCCCATGTGTCTAGTAAGGTTTTGTTCATTCTCACACTCACATCATGTCTAAATGCTTTAACATTTAACAGAAAAGGAGAGTTAAAATGGTCAAAGTCTTAACTGCAGGAGGAGAAAGGAAAGCTATGCTCTATGTGTGACTTGTTTCATTTGTGTACACACACACACACACACACACACAAAGGCAGTCTGACAATTACAGCGTATGGCACTGAAAGCCTGAAGCCACATCCCTGCTGGAGCAGCATCCTGCATCACTCCAGTTCATGCAAGGAGAGCAGTTAGAGGACACAAGCACATATACATATACACACACATACACAGTCACATGAAGGGTGCTAAAAATGTAGAGGACAGATGCATACTCGGCTGGAGAGAACGGAGCAAAGCTAATAGCGTCAAAGGGCACACCTAATTCCACCATCACAGAGGGGGTGATGGACACGAGAACGGGAAAGAAACAAAATGGACAGCTAATGGCAAGTAAATCACAGCGCAAAGTCCCGACAAAGCACAAACATCAACTTTAACCTTGAGGTTGTGTCAGTAAAGTTTAACTTTACAGCCAATCACCAGGGGGGAAGAAAAGAAAGAAAAAAAAAAGCGGAGGGTTATTGCAGGGTGAAAGTCACTGCACCTTAAAAGCTTTAATTGTAAAGAGAAGTAATCTGAAGTGAAGTGTAATTAATTTGCAGCTGATCAGGAAATTAATCAGTGAAAAACAGAGTGGGAGACATGAGAGGAAGAGCTGATCTGAAATGACCTTAGGTAAAGGATATGTCAGTTGTCTGGTGCTGCGTTGATGACATCAGTATGCTTTTGTTCCTGCACATAAATCCATCACATTTGACAAGATATACAAGAATAATATCTCTCACGTTTAACTCCAACATTTAACAAGCAGAAAGAGAGAAGATGCAGTTAGGCTCAGAAATATCTGGGCAGTGTTTGTTGGAGTTGACATGAAACAGATGTTACTGAAGTGCAGAGTTTCACCTTTAATTCAAGTGGTTGAAAAATAATGTCTATTAGAAGAAGCATTTACAACCATTTTCATGTGAAATCGCAGGAAATCAAAAGTAACTGGACGATGCCATTAATAAAATGTTTATTTCTCATGCTGTGTGTATGACATCCTGAAATGTATTCATATCCTCCTATTAAAGAAGGAAAATAAACTGCCTGTGAAATAAGATGAAACTGACAAAATAAACATTTTATAAAAGTTATCTAATCTAATTTTTGTTCAATAGAAATATTTTCTTTTAAAGCAAACAGATATGATAAAATAAAATCTGTTACATCACTCATAAATGAATATTTTGTTGAACAATCCTGTGATGTTTCCACTACAGTCAGGTGTTTTCTGTACCTCTCAATCAGACTTCTGCACATATTGGCAGGTATTTTGTCCGGCTGTTCATCAGACAAATGATCTAATTTGTCCAGGACTGAATTGTTTTTTTTTTTTTTTTGTTTTGTTTTTTCCAACTCAAATAAATGGAAAATCACAGTCTTATTTCACTAAACGATAATTTAGCATATTTTTAGTTATTGTTCCATTTTTCAGACTTCCGTTATTTAAGTAACTGTTGTAAATTCCGCCTTTTCTTTAATAAAACAGAAGAAATTTGAGGACGTCTGTAGGTACAAGCCATGAACATCGCCAAACGCTGGGTTTCCTCCTTTGTGATTCTGTGTCTGACCTTTACTGCAACTATTTTCAGTTGTTGCCTGTTTGTGTTGCCTGTTTGGGGTCTTTCTGCCTGAAGTTTTGCAGGTAAAATTCATGGTCACACGTGGTGAGATCTAAAGATCGATCCATCCGTTGCAGAATATTCCACAACAACAATAAATTGCTACAACTTCATATCGTGTCCAGCTGCTTCTGGACACATAAATAAATAACGGAGCTGTTGGAAACCATTCATGCTTTCACCATCGACCTTCCCCAATTGTTGAGGGAAAATCGACTCAACCCTGTGTGTGTGTGTGTGTGTGTATATATAACACATGGTTTGCTAACCGTATAGTCGTAACTTCAAATATATGTTCAAATGCAAACACAAATATCTAAAATAATTTCACAAAACACATTTTCACACACACAATTTACAAAAATGTGCATTAAAATTCAACCCTTTATTTTTACCTTCAGCTTCATTAATTTAATACTTTCATGTCATTTTCAGGCTCAAAAATAAAATACCTGTGCATGAATGGCCTGCTGTGCATGGACAAAACTGTATTTACGCACAAGTAAGTTTCCCAGCGCATGAGGGGTTTTAAAGCTCTCGACATTTCGAGAAAGCTCACGGCTTTGAGCATTTATGGTGCCTTTAAGTGCTGGTGGAAAGCTGGGTCATCTGAACCTGTCACTTATGCAAATTTTTAGTTTCACATTTCACTGGATAATTGATTCAAAAATCACAGAAGCATTATCTGAAAAAAAAAAAAAAAGCCTTGTTTTGACTTATCTATGTCTATCCGATTATGTGCTTCACAATTAATTCTTCATATTGAAGATTTCTGGCAAGGTGACTGCTCAAGAAGTTAAACTAAAAAACAAGTTTAAGCTTTTTTCTTGCACACACATGAATGAGGATGGTATATTTGTAAATGAACCACTTCAGTGGATGTTAGTGAAGAATAAATAATGTATTAAAACTCAACATAAACACATACATTGTAATTATGCAAGTTTGCCTTTCTGATAAATAAATAAAATATTTTATGTTTACATCATATAATTAGTATATATTTTTAATAAATAATTTATTTGATACATTAAATTCAAAATGTCACTAATCAAAAAATATTGCAAATGTCTAGAGGTAAAATATTGTACCGGTATTTTAAGAAAATATTTTATATTATTATTAATGGTGCAGCTGTAGCTCAGGAGGAAGAGCAGTCGGCTTGTAACAGGAAAGTTGGGAGTTCGATTCAAGGCTTCCAGGCACTATGTGCCAAAGTATCCTCGTTCAAGACGCTAAACCCTAAGTTGCCCCCCATGTGCCTATAGTGGCCTATTGAGTGTATATGTAAGTTGCTTTGGATAAAAGTTTCTGCTAAATGACTGTGTGATGAATGAATAGTATAGAAGAATAATGCCTGCATGAAAGGACCAGAGAAGGTTACTGTGGTCATTTACTGGTTGTGCTCAATGTCACTGATTGTTTTTAACACGACAGTTATTGCCAAGATTGTGTTTCTATATTCAGTCCTGACACCAGAGTTTTTGTACCATGTTGCACATTTTTACATCAAGATACATCATTCCTGTCAGGACGGCAGTGAAGGTGTGGACCCAAATGCAGGAGTCGGGAACTGGGATGCAGGTTCAAGACTGATTTATTTTAACTAAAGGAACTCAGAGGACTAACGCAGGGAACTAGCACAAAAAAATGATCCAGCAAAGAAAACCAACAAGTGAGGACTATAAATACACTGAACCAAATGAGACACCGGTGACACAGATGAACTAACTGAACACAGGTGAAACTAATGAACATGGAACCTAGACACCAGAGAACCAAACAAGGAAAACTACAAACCAAAACAGGAAACCAGAACTAAGGAGAAACACAAAACACTACATCATGACAATTCCATTTCAAAGATATTTTATTGACATACCACTCTCAAAAACCAGTCCAAAACTGAAGTCGTACCTTTTAAGAAAACAGGACAGGTCTAACATGATGCCTGGCAAATTGCTTCTGAACTTTACGTAAATACAAAGTACAAATATTTGGCTTGATATAATCAGGTATTCACGCGTTGAAAAAAGTGCTGTATATAGAAAGAAATGGACCAATCACAACACAGCCCTCTTAATATTAATCATCAGGTGCTGAAAAATTTGTATCCCTAATATGAAGACAAGCTGGTCCATTTTCATGACTTATTATGCAAATGCCGAGCTGTACAATGAATGACTTTACCTCACTGAGACCATTCAAATCATCACCAAAATATTTCCAAACCTGACTACAATTTCCAGCTTTATTATGAGCAAGCAGTCCATCATTTCCACATTAGAGCAAATAGCTTAAATTCCATCTACATATTAGAACTGATTTGCAGAAATATCAGTGTTTTCTTCTCCCTTTTCCAGTAAATGATAGAATTGACAAGAAGGGCAAAATGTACCCTTTTCAAGATCAACACAGCAAACAGTAAACCTGTGAGATGTGATAGAGTTCACACAGTCAAGCCCACGTTGTACCCTCTAGTGTGCTTTCAGTAGGAAGCAAAATCACAGTCTGTTCTGTTCACATTCACACAACTGGCTTTACAACAGCGAATGTGTGTGGACTCTGTGGCCCTTGTCCATTGTGCACACTTTACTGATTCATTTTGCCAGCAGACGCATTCAAGACATTGATTATTTTCATTGCATCTTGTCCAGTTTTTCTCCCGGTTCTCTCTGCCTTTAACCTTTCTATCCAAATGCTCTATTTGTTTATGCTCTTAGTCTGTTGCTGTGGAAAGACGTACTCGGTGAGGTGAGGAGCAGCTACTGCGTCAACATCCTTATCTAAACAGCTCTGATCAAAGCTGGGAAGTCGAGTGCTGAGCTGAGACAATTTCCCTGATTTTCTCTGAGGGGCATTAAAAGGTGAAGCATGGCTTTAAAATCGCTGCACTGTAAACCTGAATTAGTTAAGGTTACTATAAATTTGCATGCAAACTGGTTACACTAAACCACTTTTTACAACGCGTGCGACCATTAGTCCTTGTTAAAATATTTGTTTGCTTAAATTTCTCTTTATATACCATCGTTTTTTGTTTTGTTTTTTTTAACCACTAGAAGGTCATTAACAACTATTTTTCATCAAGTGAACTATCAAAAATATATCAACAAAAAACCTTCATGGGTGCATAATAAAAGTATTCACTTTACTAAAAACTTAGCATTTAAACATTTTATGAATTTTAAAGGATGTAAAATATATATTTGTGAGGGAATCAGTGTGATCAAACTTGATTACTCTGATGCAGAGGATATTAACTGGATGTATGTTAGCAAAAATCAAACTGCACTTCCATTTGCGTATAAATTATTTGCACTGACCGTTGCACCACCTTACACTATACACCTCAATCGTTTTGATTTTATCGTGCAATTTTTTTCAGTATGATTTATATTTCTGGGTCCTTATTGTAGTAGTTAGTGTGCACATTTATTGAGCTGCTCTTACATTAAATGACATTGTAGTGCTGATAATGACAAAAGGCAAATTCAAATCTATTTTCAGTAAATACCGACTATTCATGATGAGACTTTATGGACTGTGGATGGATACTTCTTGCTACAGCTTGTATGACACTTTGCTACAGCTTTTTTTTAAAGATTATTATTGTTACGGTACATCTAACAAGAGTTTTGATCTAAACAGTTGTCTTTTTTGTTCACATTTCAGTTTTACTTCATTTATATGTGGAAATATGTGAGACTTGAGGCAGTGAAGGACTCATCGGTCTGTAGTAAAGGAAGGTGACTCTTTTGAGAGGGCAGAAAAAATCTCATGAGTAATTCAATTCAATTTCATTTGTATAATTCTGATTCACAACATATAAAAGATCATCGAAAGGCATGTTCAAAGGTGTAGTCCAGTTTAACCAGATTATAATCCAGTTAAATCAAATTAAAATTCACATCAGTTCAATTCATCATAATTGGGTTAATGTGATGCCAGTTTATATAAAAATATTAACATTGTGATCGCAATTTGGGTTGGTATTTAATTAGGTCTAGCTTCCATTCACAGAGAAATATGTTTAAAACATGACATCAAATTTGGATCTACTCCACATCCTAACTGGGATGCAAAGATGAGGTATGAACGGCTTCACTTACTAACTCTAAGACGCAACCTGCTGCTAAAACACTGACGTTTCCTCTAGAACAGATTTCCTCTTTATCTTCGTAGTAAAACTAAACAGTTTGATACATACAGACATGTGCAAGCACATACAACTGCTTTCAGTCAAGCCAGCAGGCAGAGAATTCATGTTGGAAAGCTAAAAACCAGAAAACTGTCCCAGGGAGAAGAACAAAGAAGTGGATGTTATGCTGAAAAGGTGATGTTCATCACAGAGATGCAGCTGAACAAGTTGAATCTGCCGTCATTGCAGTCATTTCTGAGAAGTGTCATGGCTTAAAAGATTATGACAATTTTGAGAATAGAACAACTTGAATCAGTAAAACCAACTTTATTCACTTCATTAGGACATTTAAGAAGCTGGACTGTTTTGTCATTCACAGGAAATTAATGTGATGAATCAAAACCAAAGACTGTGAAGCGCAACCAAAACAGCGAGAGGAGAGAAAGAGGAAGAGGAAACTACACACAAAACTACACGATTTAACCAAATAAAAGCCTAATAATTTTCATGATGATTGATCATTTTTTATTTTGAGATAATTCATTTTACTTAAGTTTTAGAAAGTTTTGGTTTTATTTGTTGTTTTTTGCTTGAGTTTTAAAAAGTTTTGCTTGGAGATTCTGAAACAAATCTGATTCCATAAAAGTCATGCATAATATAAAACTAGTGATGGAACAACTGGAACGTTTGTGAGATCGAATCGTTTGGAACGATTGTTCCAATAAAATAATTGATATGTGGATTACCACAGTGCCACCCAGTGGCCAAAATATATTTAAAATAGTTGAACTCAATAAAATGGAAGCTTTTGCTTTGTCCTGATGTGTTTTGTCTGTTGTAACTTCTTTTGTTAGTTTCTAGAGATGCCATTATGGAAGTATGGACTTCAGCATAATTTCAGTGTATTTTTGGTTGGGGGAATGTAATTGGGGTCAAGTTTCTTTACAAGATTCCTGAAACCGTCAATGTCCACAATTAAAATGGGTTGTGGGTCCAATTAGGTCAGGTTGACCAGTGCCTCGTTCAATTCCTTTAGTCTCTCTGTCAGGAAACAACAAAAACAAAGTAAGGAGGATTATTGCTTAAAATGTTTGCAATTTTTTATTGCTAATATCAAAATTAATCTTTATGTGTGAATGAGGATATAATGTGCCTTTTTGTGGTCTGGTGTGAAATTCCTTCATTCTAAATAGTAGGCTTATTTAAAGAGTAAACTCAAATGCGTAATAAATAAAATGGAGTAATAATTACTTCTTGAATTAAGTTTCTGATGCTGAACATTGTTACTGTACCATAAACAGAATGGTGGCTAGAATCAGCCCTGGACTGGGTTTCCTGAGACTGATGGAGACATCAGGATGTTTGGTCCGCAGGTGTCTCCACATTGTTGTAGTACTACAACAAATGTTGCAAGAAATGCATTTAACATATTTCCTGTCAAGGGGCTGTAATCCCGAACAGCTGACCTGGGACACTTTGTACTTCCTTCCATTTTAATACAGTTCTCAAAGAAGGCTGAGAGAAGACTTCGCCAATGAACAGCTGTTTAAGAGAGATTTTAAATGTTTCACACACATCAAGTGACTCTGCCGCTAATCAGAAAAGACACAAAAAATAATTATGAATATCAGTATTTTAATGATGTGGGAACAACTGTTCCTTGTACTTTAACAAAAGGGAGTATTGCAGGCAGGGGACAAACCTAAAAAAAAAGCACTGCCTACAGCATGACATAACATCTGCGTCCAACTGGACTCACAGCAGTCACTTGTATCTACTATTGTTTTATTTCTTGTGTTGCTCTCACTCTCAGATGAAAGTCGCTTTAAAGCATCTGCTAAATGACAAGAACAGAAGAGAATGGAATAGTGTAGGGAGGTGAGTTATGTTCATAAGCTATCTGGTTTTTGTTTTCTAACCCTAGTAATACCGATCACTCCCTCCCTTCCAGAAGGTTTCTTCGGAGGAAGAACTTTGGTCGGTGTTCAGGGAGCAGGCCTGCCTACAGTGGAGTTGTGCTGCAGGGTGTCCACAGGCGAACATGTTCTTGGTCTTGACTGAATAACTGAGTGGATGTGATTAGAGATATTGTGATTTGTACACATATATTGTTTCTTTATGAACTTGTTTGAATTTATTAATGAGCTGTATAACCGAGTTGTGAATATTCCAATATAATCATGTTGTGTTTATGATCTTGTTGACTTGGTTGTTGGGATGTCTGCTGTAGAAGGTCTATTGGGGCTGAGACAGTGATGCCTCAGGGTATATACAGGCAGTGCTGCCAAGTAGAGAAGTTGGTGTGCACAGAGGGAAGCTGCAAAGTTTGGTGTGCTGTTTGTCAGAATAAATGGAAATCGGGTTTTCTATTACCCCAAGCCTGCAATCGGTCTCATTTTTCCTTTGCTCGCACATCGTCTTGCCACAGCTTTATAAAGTTAGAGCGACAAAAGAGAAACAGCAGAAACAACAAAGACACCGAAGGCAATGCTATCAGAGTCGGAGGAAGTGAGGAAACACAGATAAAGTGTACAGGCAGGAAACAGGACAGTAATAAACACTGGTCTGGCTTTAGCTGCTGTAGAGAAGTCAGAGAAATCAGGCTGATAGACCGACAGACTTAACTTAGTTAAGGTCACTGCTAGGTAATATTTCCTAACTCCTTTCAGTGATGCATCATATTGGTTTGACTCATTGCTGTACAACTAGTGTATGTGTGTTTTTCATTGACAAACAACTATATTTGTACCTTAACTCTGTGCAGACTGAATCAGGAGACTGATGCAAAGCTCAATTCTGGTATTAAACAAGTCAGACAAGTTTACATGCTGCAGACTTTTTACTTTAGTTCACAAACATGTTCATCCCTTGTACATTTAGACATACAATGGCAAGGGATGTGCGATATGACCAAACCCCCATATCCCGATATAGCTCATTTTATATCCCCATAACAATATACATAATATAAAAGTCTTCAGTTATTTGTCAGATGTGCTTGGCAACAGCAACAATGATCTCCTTTTGTATGGCGTTTCGCAGGTAAATGCCTGTTGCAGCGTTTCCATATGGAGTTTATTATGAGCTTTCCCCACCACTTGACACTGCTTTTGCAGCTTTTGCCTGTTGACTGTATTCTCTATTCTGTATTCTTTATCCTAATTCTTGCACAGGAGCTAAAATGAGTTACTGGTTTATCGGTTTATATCCAGACCGCATCCATGCGACAGAAATTTCCCCTCTTTTATGAACAAACTAATCAGTTTTGGTTGGCTGGTCATCTTTCAGTGAATTATCCTGCTCTGAAACGCGTCTGCCGCCATCTTTCTCCATGTTTGTTTATATATTGCAGCATGCATGCAGTAAAGCACATCTTGAGGTAAAATACTGCAGTAAAGCACCTTATCGTGGTGTAAACAATGGAGCCTCATATGAAAATATAGACATTTTCTATTGTCCAATTGATATATACCATCATATTGCCCAGCCCTAACCCTGGCCAATACCATACCTGTCTAACCCGGTCAAAAAAAGGACATACATTCTTCCCACTTTACACTGTTTGGTCAGATTTTCTCATGGCCGCTACACCACCCCATGTCTGTGTAGCCTCCAAGGCTCTTCCAGGAGGAATAAAACAACTTTTATTTTCCTTTTCTTTTTCTCCTTGGCAGGATTAAATTATGGGCTCTTGATCTCCTCTTGCAGTCAGGGGGGTGTCATCCTAGAGGACTGGAGAAAATGACCTTTTGTGACCCGAAAGAGGAGGACAGCTTCGGGTGTATTAGTTTTCTTTTCTTTCCCCCCCCCAGATAAACACACAATTCACATTTACCTCCAGATTTCTCTTTCAGGACCTCCTGCAGACCCCAAACCAGATGGTCTGAACAAAACCTCTAACACAATTTACAGTCCCTTAGGTCAATAGATACGGAATGTCACATCGAACTAAGCAACTGGCTCTTGTCAAAATGACACCTTTACACCTCCAGATAAGACTCAACGGCGCCAGGAGAGAGACCCGGCAACTCTGCTTTGATCCTCCCCGAATATACATTCTGGGTGACAGATCCACCCCTCTTCCCACGGGAAGAAACTCCAGATGCACTTCTTTGTGTCTTAAATCTCCTTTCACTAACTGGTTTAATGTAGCCTACATGATTTTTGTTGATAGGTTTGACTGAAGTTTCCCTTTTTATTCATTCGCATATGTGATTTAAATCCTTGAACTGATCACACATCAGAATCAATCATGAACACTTTACTACATAATGTTGGATATATCTTTCCAAGTTTGGAACCCCTGTTAAGCAAATAATAGGAATGGATAAGAATGTAACACTCTTTCAGGATTCATCGGCTGAGGAAGACAAGTCATGCCAATGGATTAATCCACACTTGATAAGAAATATGTGAAATATACAACAATTGGGTTTCATGTGTAAAAGTATTACTATTGGTAAATGTTCCCTTTTCAAGCAAACAAAACATCTGCATGAGTCCCCAGAATGTTGATTGCCATGCTTAAAGCTAGGAAACAAAGTTAATAATTTGATTATCATGATCATGTTAATGAAATGGGAGAAAGGAACCAGGGCCCGCAGTGAAATAAGACCTGAATCACTCCTACCCTCTTGGTTAACAATCAAAGCTGACCTGATTGGGTAAGACTGACCAGCCTTCTGACTATTAGTGGTTTGCGATTGGTCAGGACCTAGGAGGAAGGGTCCAGTTAAATGGACCCGCGCTCTGGACTTAGGGCTTCTCTTCCTCTTCTTTTTGTTTTGTCCTCCCTTGTTCTTCTCTCTCGGCCCTTGACTCTCGATCGCCGTGATTCTTGTACTGTGACTTAATTTCGTTGCCCTCTCGCAACTTTCCGCTGTACGCAGCTGTTTCTTTGTTCTCATAAGTTTACTCCATCTCTCTTCTTTTGTGCGCGTAAGATCTTAACGAGATAAGTTCGAACAGAAAAGTAATATTTGTGTTGAAGGCGAAACAAGCCTTGTTTAAGTTTACCCAGCGAACATTTTTATTTTTCCTTTTTGAGATCAGTAATTCACCAGAACCGCAGTTCCACTAATTTTTGCGTCTGTACAAGTACTGCCTACCCTCAGACAGTACACGTGGAACACAACCTTTGGAATAATTTGAGTACGAGAAACACCGCCCTTGGCTCTGGGATTCTGCTGGACAGAGATCCCAACCCGTTCATCAGAGCAGCTCCAGACCTACTTCTCCCGACGCCAGAAGGTCCATTTCCCGGAGACTTGCAGTCCAGGACAGAACCACCCGGTCCGCCGGCTCCATCAACTGACCCAGCGGGGAAAAGTAGGATCTTCATAGCGCTTTGATATCACTTGTGGTGTTCAACAGTACATCAAATTTAACCAAAGTATAAATTTGAATTCTCATCCAAACACTAAGTATAATTTTAACAAAGATTTAAGTGAAATAACGATACCGATTTAATTGCTTCAATTCCAACCAGTTCCTTTCTGCCCCATTTCATTCAATTCATTTTTACCTCTCATTATTACTATCATAAATGAAAATCCCTGTAAACAAATTCACTTGACCATCTCACCAATAACCTCTCCATCATTGCTCATTTTCACTGCTGTATGTTTACCATCATTGTAATAAATATGTATAATCAATTCATCCGTTCTTGTCATAATTTCTGAATGTACAATTTCTGGTTCATTCGTTCTGAGAATTTACTACTTTAAGTGAGACTGTGTTTATTGAATTAAGTATATTTCAGGTTTTTCTCATCCTCCTGAATCTTAAGTTAAGTAAAAGTGATGAGTGGTGCTCCGAGGTAATTAAAATTTAATAAGTAGTAATTGATAGAGGCATAGTTTTACTACATAATGGTGCCCCGTGTGAGGCCAAGAATCCGTTAATGAATCAGAAATTGCATTCAGAAATTATGGAATTATTGGGAAGCGCGCTGCGCTTAACTGCATGATACTGTTCCATCTGTTTTCGAGCCGCTTGGGAAAACGCAGAAGCGTGTTCTGTGAATGATCTCTCTCTGGGAATTTTTATACACTTGGTAAATGTTGTGCTTTAATTGTTGGTGAACTGGTGTCTTTACGAATAAGCACCGGATGTGATTTGTAACTGTTAGTCTGCCAAACTGCAGACATTTGCATGCAAACGCGCCAAGACGCGTATCCAGGCCTGAGCAGAGTGGATTGGGTGCGGAATCCATCCAGGGTCATTCTGCTGGGTTCAGAACCGGCTGTCCTGCGTGTTCCAGGCGGTTGCTTTCTGTAACTCCACTCCTATCCTATCGGGGGAAGTAGCTAATCCCCACTGCGATAGAACCGGTCTCCGTAAGCAAGGAGCCGGTAGGAGATTTGTTAATTCCCGTTGCAGCGTAATCCTGCAAACGGATGTGATTGTAGCATAAAGTGCTGATATTTCCCCACAGAAGGGGGGGAGAAAACTCCAGACGGAGTTTATTTCGCTGTTTGATTAAAGCGCAAACAGGACAGGAAATTCCTGTTACCTGCCGGTAAAACCCGCAGGTGCGCTGTGTTGTCCCGTATAGCGGGAGATATCTGTGAAAAGCGGCAGACCGTACGGTCCGAGCCGAGTTGAAACGCCATTTGAGCTGTGCTGTTGGTTTGTGAATTGTGGGACAAGAAGTCCGTGAAATCTGTTGTTTGTGGGAGCGAAGTGAAGCTACTTCGGCTGCCATTGACAGACTGACCACTTCTGTAACTTGGGGGACACCTGTGGGCGGTCCTAAGCGTGTCATCGGTGACACACCGTCACCTCCTCTTTGGGAAAACCCCAATTGGTTTCGTGGTACATAGTGTGGCGACTCGTGGTAACTGCCGAACCCTTTGTACATTGTGTAAAGACCGCGCCATCGCGTGGTGTGCTTGTGTGTTGCAACTTGTGGTCAATCTGGAGAAACAGTGACGCGACTGGCGACCTGTTGGCAGTGAGACTTAAAACTTGACCGAACCCCACCGTGGGAACCTTATAAATACCGTGAACCCGGAAGTGAATTGTATGTATCGTGGGAAAGCTGTTGTGGCTTGTGTTTTTAGCAATAGCTGCTAAGCTGTTGTAACTTGTGTTTTTAGCAAGAGCTGCTAAGCTCTGTGTTCAATGTTTATCCTCAACTATACTAGCAAATGGTGAATGATTGTACAGATAAGCATTTAAACAGATTAATCCATTTAACTCCTGTGGTTTGCTTATGTTTTCTTATCACATGGGTGGTAAAATAGTCATAAGTGGAATTGAGCGGAGTCAAAAGTAAAAAGAGGAACTGCCTTTTTCAAACTGTTTTGCATTTTTCTAGCTTAATTTTGTTATGGAATTTTCAATCATACATAGTGTTTAAGAAAACACAAGTGCATTTAACCCCTTGTTGGAAGTTTATTATTAGTTGTTTACTATTAGTAAGCCCACATTAAGAATATGTAAATTTGCTTCTCAAATAATTGCAGCAATAAGCTTGTCTGATAACTATTTAACCTTGTGGCTTGTGTATCAAGTAAATTTTGTGATTTTATTTCTTTTGCTTAGATAACTGAGATCAGCATAGTTGTACCTTATTACTGTGGCATACCTCTCAGTTTGTAAACCACTGCGAAGATTGTAACACTAATAGGTTAAACTTAGATATCAGTAGATCTACCAACATGAGTTTGACAGGTAGCTTAGCAGGCCAAAGCGAATCCTCAGAAGCAGAGGAGAGAGCCTTGTTAACGCTAACGGAGGAAGTTGTGCCAGGATACTTGACAGCAATCCTAGATACAGACCCAGCTAACCTTCAAACAATCTTGAATGGATTGATTGAGGAAGTTGAGAAGAAAGTGCCAAAAGACAAGATGCTGACTAAAACTCTTGCAAATTTTTCAGCTGTCATCTTTGGCCAATTCAAACATGCCCAAGACCTGGTCAGTCAAGCTTCCGTGAAACTCTCTGCTCAAAAGCAGAAAATTTCACAGTTGAAGGAGGATAAATCCACCCTTCAGCAGAAATTAGACTTGTCTGAAACAGTAGGCCAGCAGAACAAAGTCCAAATCCAGCAATTGACTGCGGAACTGGCTACTTTGAAAGGTGACAATCAGGACTTAGAAACCCAACTCAGGGCTCAGGATGAAGAAAAACTCACCATCCTCCAAGCCACACAGAAAATTGAAGAGCTAAGTACAGACTTAGCTGCTTGCGAAGAGCAACTCGAGTCAGAGCAAACTAGGACTCGAGTTTTGGAAGAACAGCTAAGTGAAGCCAGGGTGAGGTGCGGAAGTGCTCAGGAGCAATCCGATACCTTAGCACGCCAGCTAAACAGCGTCAAGGCAGAAATAGATGCAGAGCGAATAGCAAAATTGGAGGATTTTGACAGGTGGAAAGGCCAACCCTCTGGTCATGACCCTAAGAATCCACCTGTCATCCCTGATAGATTAAGTCCAAAGAATCCATTCAGAAGCGAAGGCAGAATGTCTGATGGGATCAGACGAAATGCCTTACCCAGACACTCACCCATGGCCGACCCTTTGGGTCCTTCCTACACAGAATTAGCTAAAATCGCCAAAAACATCAACAAATTCAATCCACAACCCCCGTATAATTCCGATGTGAGAGGGTTTCTACGAGACTTGGATTTTCACTTGCAACGATTTCCCCATGCTTCCATTAATGACAAAATCTATCTGATCAGACTGTCAGCCAACAGGGAAGTGAGCCGGTTCTTAGACAGACAGCCAGACACAGTCATGGCTAATTATGACTTACTCTGTCAGGCGCTCGAGCAAGAATTTTCCAGCGACCTGCCTCAAACAGGACTGGGCGCAGCCATGTTGATCAAACAGGGTAGGTCAGAATCTCCACAAGAATACTATTTTAGGCTAAGACAAGCATATTTTGGGCCCCAGAACTACCCAGATATGGAATCAGACCTCTCTTTCCGGACCCTCTTTATTCAGAACCTGCACCCAGGAACCAGTAGACACCTAGGGGTACTGGGAAATCCTACAACATCTACCACACGCCAGTTACGCGAATGGGCTGCCATTGCTTACCAGAAACAAAAGCAGGCAAAAGAATCCAAAGAATCAGAAGTATTCCAAGTGGGGGCGGAAAAACCTTCCCTGGAACTTGAAGGAACGCAGACTGGTCCCTCTCAGCATGACAGCAGCAAAGGAAACAGAGGTGGGAGATCAGATAGGAGTTTCTCCACCCCCAGGTATAACCCAAGGCAGACAGGTACCCAGTCCAGATGGACAGGCAGGGACCATAACTTCTCTCCAAGAGAACACTACAATCCGTCAGATAGACAGAAATTCCCCTCTCATCGATACAAACAGTTTCGACCTAGAGGTCACAGGGATGACTACAGGGATCCCCACAGAGAGGGTTCTCCTGACACAGACCGCTGGTCGCCACCTCCGAATTACTCCCCAGGTAAAGATAGAGGAAAACACCGTAAGAGCTCCCCAGGAGCCGCAGCCAAGTCCTCAAAGCAGGAAGAGTCACTCAGCTCAGCTGACATTGATAAATTAAAAGCACTCCTGGAGAGACTTTCAGGAAAACCTAAGGAAAAGGATCCTGATGTGTTAACAATCAGCATACCGGAGAATGAAACCCATGACTCACCTGACCCGAATTCCTCCCCTGAAACGAGGAAGGTGGAAACACCCAACAGATGTGTAAATCCTGGAAATGACAGTCAAACTGACCCTGTTCATGCTCCAGGTGTGTGTTCAGCAGAGGGGGGAGTCGAGGATTCCCCCACTGCTGTCTTAGTGATGCAAATTGACCAAACACGCAATGCAGCTCAGTCAGGTGAGGAAGCGATCCCAGCAGAACGGCCAGTTCTGGAATTTCTCAGTAGTCTCACTGAGAAGGGGGTAGCGAAGAAATTATATCTCTTATTAACCCTGGAATCAGTATTGAGGTGTGAAGCGTTACTGGACACAGCAGCTGACATTAGCCTAATGTCAACCTCGCTTTTCAATAAACTGAAGTCAGCAGCAGAACAAGACCGCAGACAGCTAAGACTGCAACGTTGTGAGCTGGAAATACGACCATACGCAGACACAACTACTACTCTGACAGCACGAGCACTGATACAAATGAGAATTGGGCCCATGACTTTAGTCCATCCAGTGTATGTATCCCCTCTGAATAAAATTTCACTGCTGATTGGTAAAGACCTCCTGAACAGATTTGAGCCCTTGATTGATTTCAAAAGGCTTAATTTATGGGCCCAGGTCAGACGACCCCTACCTCTCCTGCCTACTGACCAAACAGACTCCAGCTGGGTAGCTGTTGACATGGTAACCCGGCAGGACATGACATCACCGGGTCTCAGTCAGCTGTCTGAGCAGAAACAGACTTCAGCTGACAACACCCCCCATGGTGAGCCTGTAACAGGCTTATCACAACGCGACACTTTTCTGTGTTCCCTACTGACAGCGAACACACCACAGTATTTCCCCAAAATACTGGGAGGCCTCAAACTTCAGGATTCTCTGGTTGAGGATGTGAAATTAGCTTTGTGGTCTGATAAGTCAGCAATCAGCCAGAAACTGTATGAGACTCTGAGAGCTGACAATCCTGAGCTTCCCTCCACAGAAGCAACGACACGATTCCCCTCAGACAACAACCCGACCACTATTCTGAAGGCTACAGGGGTCTGTACGCTTAACGTGACATGGAATAACAGACACATGTCTCACAACTTCCTGATCATCCCTGACCTGCCCCACTCGGTGTACGTTGCAGGGGACATCCTAGTCAGATTAGGGGTACAGGTAGACACTATCAACAACGTCTTGTGGTCACTGACATCTCCAGGAATCGATTCTGTTCCTCCGGATCCTAAGAATGACCAGACAGATGCCTTGGCTAAACAAGGAGCTGTCCATGGCACGGCAGGGTCGTTTGACCCTGCATGGCTGCCACGTCCCGCCGTAGACCCGCCCTCCCACCCAATGGTTTCTGTGATCACAAGATCACAAACCTCCACCGCTAACCAGACCCCGGACTCGGCTGAGTCCCTGTCTGTTACTCCTGCCTTCTCTGACTCTGACTTAATTGCTCTTCAGGCACAAGACCCAACCACGGCCTGGTTGATCAACTTCCTTTCGGATCCCGGCTCGTCGCCTCCCTCTGCAGCTGACTTCCATAATATTCCTGACTTGACGGGCCTCTTTGCAGTGCGCTCCTCCCTGCGTGTGGTGAAAGGTGTGCTGGTGTTTGTCTCAGGGTCGCTCACATCTCCTGCATACGTGGCTCCCCTTAGCCAGAGGGGGGTCATGCTACAACACACGCACAATTCTCCCACTGCTGGGCACAGAGGAGTAAAGGCAACACACAATGCTTTAAAACAGGTCGCTTTCTGGCCAGGAATGAGAAAGGATGTCGCCGATTATGTCAAAGGATGCCTGGTTTGCTGCCAGTTCCAGCCAGCAAACCCAATCCACAGAGCCCCTTTACAGAAAAGAGGCATCTCTTTCCCATGGTCTGATCTCCAGATTGACTGGGTCGGACCATTAACTAAATCTACTAGAGGAAATAAATACTTCCTAACTGTAACCTGTGCCTTCACAAAATGGCTGGAATGTCTACCGGCCCCAAATGACACTGCTGAAACCACAGCGTGTCTGCTCATGAATCATGTCTTCTCCAGGTTCGGACTACCAAGCCGTGTAAACTCGGACCGAGGCACACACTTCACATCAGAGGTGATGGCAAAGCTGTGGCAGACACTAGGTGTGAAAGCTAATTTCCATGTTAGCCACCACCCGCAAGCGTCTGGCCAAGTAGAACGCTGCAACCGCACAGTGGTTGAAATCCTGAGGAAGTATGTGAACTCAAATCACAGAGACTGGGATGTTAAACTCCCACTGGTGCTGATGGCTATCAGAGCCACACCCCATGAGACTACAGGAGTCTCCCCTTTCGAGATGATAACAGGCAGACAGATGACCCTGCCTCTGCACCTCCTCTACCAGCCAGGTGAAGCCAGTGTGGCAACAGCATATACTACCCACCAGTACATGACTCAGCTGCATAAACATCTCCAGGCCACATTTGCCTTTGCGCAAAAACACCTGGAGAAATCAGCTGAAGGACAGAAGTCCTACTATGATCAGAAGACATCACAGGATGAACTTCAAGTGGGAGATAAAGTCTGGTATTATGCGTTCATTATACCCACAGGCCAGACTGGAAACAGATCTGCCAGACTGACGCGTAAACTGCTCCCACGCTGGACTGGACCTCATGTGATCACAGATAAGCTGTCATCTGTGGTCTATCAGGTCAAACTTAACAGAGGACAGAGAGAACCCACAACAAAATGGGTTCACAGAAATCAAATCAAACCACATAAGGTTTTCCCCATGGGACGAGTTGGGAATGCACAGACCCCTGGGGATTTATAAATAAGGAGAAATAAAAAGGAAGGAGAGACCGAGCAAACTCTCCATAACTGAGGAGTTGACGTGTGGCTCGTGACTGTATTAGGAATTTAAAGAGTCACAGTAAGGTGCGAAAGGTGGTTTCAAAGGTACATTGAATCTTAGCAGTACTGACAGAATTCTTCTCTGTTTAAACTCCAGTTGTTGTTAGTCTTACGGGTACTGAAGGTAGAATATCTTCTGCAGTGGTGAGCACAACCCAGAACTGACCCCAAGTGGGGGTGCGTGAATATTGTTCCTATGTAATCATCCAGAACCTGTGATGAATTGTAAAACTCTAACCAATCTTTGTCTGTCTCCTGGTAGGATGAGCCGACTTTTGACCATCCTGACCCTGATGACGATCCTCAGCTGCACTCAGTCTGAGCTTGTAGAACCTGGACCCGAATCAGGCATTGTCCTGGTAGAACAACCAGGCCTCCTGATCACCAACTGCCGTGTACACACGCAGAAGGTGTTTGTCCGGTTCGATCCCGAATTGGTCTGCAAAAAGTCAGTCCCACCAGGTCTCACCTTAACATCATGGGCAGGTGTACGTTGGAGTCGAGAGGTGACTCAACACTGACATAACACACATGCTCAAACAGCTGCAGAAGTTCACAGTGACTCAGGCTGAGCTGAGCGGAGTGAACAGGAGGGAGAAACGGTTCATCGGAGGACTGTTAACTGCAGCGGCGGCACTGGGATCCCTGTTCAGTCTTGGAGTGTCTTCAGTAAACGCGGTTAATGTGGCGGCAATTAAACGTCACATGAATGAGTTGCAGAATGAAATTCCAGTGATCCAACAACAACTGAAACTCCAAACAGAACAATTAGCCACAATTGGTAAAACGGTGCGAGAAACTGTTGTTGTGTTAAATTCCCAGGGAGAGGCTCTTCGACGAACAACTGCTGCTGTTAATTCCCTGTTGGCTGTGTTACAGGTGGACTATGCTTACACGCAGTGGCTAACAATGCTGTTGGCAGATTACAACCGAGACGTCAGCTCATCCATCGACACTCTCGCCATCGGTCGCATTCCACCCTACCTGGTCCCCTTCAGCCTCGTGGAGGAGATCCTGACTGCCACCACGGGGGACATGGTGTCGCCGTTACAGGCCCACCTCGCTTACACGCTAGGTAGTGCGATCCCAATACATGTCGACCCAGAAGCGCGGGAGCTGGGATTCCTTATGAACCTCCCGATAGTGACACCTGACAACATTTATCGGCTGAAGGATGTTGTCAACGTCGGACTATGGCGCGGAAACACACACGTAAAGATACATACACCTGATGTCGTCGCCTACCATGATAACACGCCAGATTTATACCTTGCGCCCAACCTTCAAATGTGCACACTCACCCGCGACATTCACTACCTCTGTCCCAGCAAACCCTTCATCAGAGATGACACCGGCGGCCTGTGTGGCATCAGGAAACTAAACCAAGATTCCAGGTGCCCCACCACGCTCACACCTAAATCTCAGGTGACATCTACTCAAGCCGAAATAGTCGGGACCAGGTGGTTAATAAACACCCCCGCAACATTCGCCACAGTAAACTATGATCAACATGACACCTCCAGTAAACTGGAGCTCCCAGGTCACACTCTCTGGATCTCCGTTCCGGAGGGCGCTATTGTACATGTGGGGGATCTGGCACTCTATAACTTGAGCCCAGAACAGTACCACGTGGGACTGGAAATTTCCGACTTCTTTAAAGAACACGCGCTGGAGCTCAGCAATGACGTAGTGTCGCAGCTCCAGTACGAAGGAACCAAAATTGTGGATGTAAGCCCGGTGGAGAATGTACTGAAAGATATTGCAAATAGAGAACAGAGACCCGTCCAATCACTGTCCTACGCATGGTCCACGGCAGACACCGTGATTGCGGCGATGGTAGCGCTCGGTTATATTTTTGCATTCGGGATGGCATATTGTTACCTGCGCCATGCTAAATCACTCCGACGCGAGCTGGAGAAATGCAGACAACGTGCGCTTCATATCCGAAGACGGAAGAAGCCGAAACAAACGGTAAACACCACAGACTTGGTAGACTTCAGTGAAGGGAACTCTGAGGGAGAGGATGGTCCCCCACCCTCTGCAGCCATTTTGGAGTTACAAGAAGTCTAAGCCTTCCCTAAGCCCATAGCACGGAAAATTAGTACATCTAACTTCCCCTGCCTCTTAATATGCCTTATATATCTTTTTAATTTCTCCTTTGGTTCTTTTGCATGCTTTACTTTTGTACGTATTATCCTCGAAATATTTTAGTTCAATAATGTAGAGGTACTAGTGTTTATGATTTAGTAATGCATGAAGAAGAGTGTTAATGAAACCTGAATTACGTAGGAAAATTAGTAACTAGTTGTGAAATAAGACCTTTGATGTACTGTGAGACACCATTTGTGATTGTCCAATAAAGGCCCTGTCTCCACCCGAAACGGACTGTTCATGGAACCTCTTCAGTCCGGATCCTTCCTGGAATACCCTCGAACGACGGTGCAGCCGAATTCTTCCTTGGACCCAGAACCGTCTGCAGTGGGGGATTATGTAGCCTCCAAGGCTCTTCCAGGAGGAATAAAACAACTTTTATTTTCCTTTTCTTTTTCTCCTTGGCAGGATTAAATTATGGGCTCTTGATCTCCTCTTGCAGTCAGGGGGGTGTCATCCTAGAGGACTGGAGAAAATGACCTTTTGTGACCCGAAAGAGGAGGACAGCTTCGGGTGTATTAGTTTTCTTTTCTTCCCCCCCCCCCCCCCCCCCCCCCCCCCAGATAAACACACAATTCACATTTACCTCCAGATTTCTCTTTCAGGACCTCCTGCAGACCCCAAACCAGATGGTCTGAACAAAACCTCTAACACAATTTACAGTCCCTTAGGTCAATAGATACGGAATGTCACATCGAACTAAGCAACTGGCTCTTGTCAAAATGACACCTTTACACCTCCAGATAAGACTCAACGGCGCCAGGAGAGAGACCCGGCAACTCTGCTTTGATCCTCCCCGAATATACATTCTGGGTGACAGATCCACCCCTCTTCCCACGGGAAGAAACTCCAGATGCACTTCTTTGTGTCTTAAATCTCCTTTCACTAACTGGTTTAATGTAGCCTACATGATTTTTGTTGATAGGTTTGACTGAAGTTTCCCTTTTTATTCATTCGCATATGTGATTTAAATCCTTGAACTGATCACACATCAGAATCAATCATGAACACTTTACTACATAATGTTGGATATATCTTTCCAAGTTTGGAACCCCTGTTAAGCAAATAATAGGAATGGATAAGAATGTAACACTCTTTCAGGATTCATCGGCTGAGGAAGACAAGTCATGCCAATGGATTAATCCACACTTGATAAGAAATATGTGAAATATACAACAATTGGGTTTCATGTGTAAAAGTATTACTATTGGTAAATGTTCCCTTTTCAAGCAAACAAAACATCTGCATGAGTCCCCAGAATGTTGATTGCCATGCTTAAAGCTAGGAAACAAAGTTAATAATTTGATTATCATGATCATGTTAATGAAATGGGAGAAAGGAACCAGGGCCCGCAGTGAAATAAGACCTGAATCACTCCTACCCTCTTGGTTAACAATCAAAGCTGACCTGATTGGGTAAGACTGACCAGCCTTCTGACTATTAGTGGTTTGCGATTGGTCAGGACCTAGGAGGAAGGGTCCAGTTAAATGGACCCGCGCTCTGGACTTAGGGCTTCTCTTCCTCTTCTTTTTGTTTTGTCCTCCCTTGTTCTTCTCTCTCGGCCCTTGACTCTCGATCGCCGTGATTCTTGTACTGTGACTTAATTTCGTTGCCCTCTCGCAACTTTCCGCTGTACGCAGCTGTTTCTTTGTTCTCATAAGTTTACTCCATCTCTCTTCTTTTGTGCGCGTAAGATCTTAACGAGATAAGTTCGAACAGAAAAGTAATATTTGTGTTGAAGGCGAAACAAGCCTTGTTTAAGTTTACCCAGCGAACATTTTTATTTTTCCTTTTTGAGATCAGTAATTCACCAGAACCGCAGTTCCACTAATTTTTGCGTCTGTACAAGTACTGCCTACCCTCAGACAGTACACGTGGAACACAACCTTTGGAATAATTTGAGTACGAGAAACACCGCCCTTGGCTCTGGGATTCTGCTGGACAGAGATCCCAACCCGTTCATCAGAGCAGCTCCAGACCTACTTCTCCCGACGCCAGAAGGTCCATTTCCCGGAGACTTGCAGTCCAGGACAGAACCACCCGGTCCGCCGGCTCCATCAACTGACCCAGCGGGGAAAAGTAGGATCTTCATAGCGCTTTGATATCACTTGTGGTGTTCAACAGTACATCAAATTTAACCAAAGTATAAATTTGAATTCTCATCCAAACACTAAGTATAATTTTAACAAAGATTTAAGTGAAATAACGATACCGATTTAATTGCTTCAATTCCAACCAGTTCCTTTCTGCCCCATTTCATTCAATTCATTTTTACCTCTCATTATTACTATCATAAATGAAAATCCCTGTAAACAAATTCACTTGACCATCTCACCAATAACCTCTCCATCATTGCTCATTTTCACTGCTGTATGTTTACCATCATTGTAATAAATATGTATAATCAATTCATCCGTTCTTGTCATAATTTCTGAATGTACAATTTCTGGTTCATTCGTTCTGAGAATTTACTACTTTAAGTGAGACTGTGTTTATTGAATTAAGTATATTTCAGGTTTTTCTCATCCTCCTGAATCTTAAGTTAAGTAAAAGTGATGAGTGGTGCTCCGAGGTAATTAAAATTTAATAAGTAGTAATTGATAGAGGCATAGTTTTACTACATCTGGCTGTTGAGAACAATGTTCTGTTACTCTGCGCTCTAGGTTGGGAGAAGGAGTGATCAGTCCTGTCCGTCAGTCACTTCTTCCTTTTGGAAGGTACTGGTTCGACTCGAGTCTACATGCACCATGTTCACCAGCAGGGACAGACAAACCAGTGTGTGCCTTTACGCATTACGGTGCATTTTATATCCAACCACTTCATGTTCAGTACATCTGCAGATGGGGAAATCCCCCTGATCATAGCTTAATGACGGGCGATTTCATTAATTAATTAATTAATTAATTAATTTTAATTGCAAATACTCACTTAGATCTTTATTGATATGGCAGTTACAGTCCCACTCATTAATTGTGTGATCTGGCTTCTATAACGTGTAAAACTGTTTAGTTTCAGAACAGATTTTTGTGGTTGACATTTTACATGGTGGAGTAACTATCAAATCCACATTTTCTCATTTTTTGCAAATGCTGTAAATGTACAACATTCTGTATGAAAGTTTATATTTGATTTTGAACAAATGTCTTGTGTATTTATAAATCTCTAAAGTTGACTATAATTGGCGTATGCCAGGTTTTGTGTGTCCGGCAGCTTTATAAATGAGGCCCCAGGGCTCTTCTGCCTATTTTATTGCTTCAAAAATACCTAGGTGGTTGCTGGTGCTGTTTTTGTTGGACTCCGCAGCATGGATCTCCAAATCCAGTCCAAGGACTGGTAGATGTGGCCCTGCAGCAACACATTTGATTCAATTAAAGGGATTATTAACAGACTTGTAAATAACTTGACTAGCTGTGGAGATAAATTTATTAGATATTTATTTAGTTGTTCTATTTTGGACACAAGATTGAAAAGATCGCTAAGTTTTGTGTTTCACTTATTTCTGACCCGTGCTTCTGACTAATGCGGTACGAAACAACTATGGCATTTCAAAGCGATTGGTAACGTAATTAAACATGATTTGGAACAGTCACGTGACATCCACGTCTCAATTCATGATCATGGAACGCTGTTTCTCATCGCACGTTCCACAGTAGTTTCAGCACGGACTGGAACCCCGTTTCCATCTTGCCATCACTACATTATACCAATGCTGATTAAATTTTTCTTCACAGAGGAAAGCTGGCCAGTCCTCCTTTACAAACACCTATCAACATTTCACTTTGAACAATTTTAACAAACAATTAATCCGTGTGCTTACTTATTGCCATTATTCAACACATGCATGAACTGTAAAGCAGTACTTGGTGATGGAGCCACACATCTCCATAACAATGGCCATTCTCTGTCATTTTAAAGCGGAATTAACTTTTATTTGGAATTAAAGAAGAATTAAAACTCCCATGTAAACATTGTCATTGTATTTGTAATCTAACAGTGTATCCATATCACAGGAATGTAGGACAGGAACATCGGCTGGGAATAAATGTGGGCGGAAATGATCTGCTTGGCGGAGGTCTGCGCTCTCAGTGCTTTTCTACTTTGCTTTTTTGAATTTTTATTTAAAATTCTTCACTTTTTTGCCTGTATTGTATCCTGAAGGCTGTTGCTTATTCTCCTGTTAATCTCATTTCTGTTGTCCCTGCACACCTGGCCTTGGCTTTCCATTACCACACCTGCAATGATCTAGTCATTATTTCCCTCAGTACACACGCCAGGTTTTCCTTTGTTCTTTGCCAGGTACTTGTTGTCTTTGTTTTGCCTTGTGTGCTTTAGTCCTCATGCCAAGTCGAGTTCTGTTCATGCTTCATTCATCTCATGTCTTGGATTTCTTCGCTTTGGGATTACCTGCCTCAGCAGTGACTTAGGGTTTGTAATGGATAAAGTATATTTACTTTCCACTCCTGCATGGCCTCCTGAGCTGCTATTTGGCTCATCTTATTTACACAACCATGACACAAATTTTTAGTGATTTACATCCATATAAATCTGACTTGCATATGAGACAAAATAAATTGTATTAAACCTGTTTAGATATCCAATTTTGGCTAAACGTATTTGAATGGAAAATTAATTACTTGGATTAAACCAACTATTTCTAGTAAATCTCTATTAAAACATCTGTAGATTTTTTCTCCTTCTGCATCGGTAAACCTCTAAACTACCAAGTCAGCAACATCCTGCACATAATTCTTTTCTGAGGAGAGTCTAATCCAGAGCTGCTAAAGCCTTCATCATGGGGTTTCTGAGGAAGATCCTGATCTTTAAAGTGGACCAAAGCCTCTAACGGCTGCCATCAAAATAGTCCGTGAGCACAATAGCAATACACATAAATCTTAATATAAATAGAAATTACAGACTGGGCAGCAGCTCTACTGGTTTTCCTTTTTTTTTGTAAACATGTATGTCAGATGAAACATGAACCATGTTGGCAAGTTGCTCACTTGATTTAAGATAAACATTATATATCTTAATCTTTACGTTTCTTGAGGAACAAAAGTCAAATGGAAAGACTCACGATGTTTAATTTAGCAGAAAAACTGATAGCGTTACAGCGATACTGAAAGGTTAAATATAAATGCTTGTTATCAGGCAATGCCTACAAAGGCACATGAAGTCATGGTTTGTATTCTAATTACCATCTTACTGTGAACTTATTCTACTCAGAGAGGTTGAGCTCCTTTCTAACACATGGCGTTCCCTGAGAACGTTTCTTCTAGTTAACACACTGAATTAATAATTATAAAGCAGTCCTTTTCAAGATCAAATGTCTTTTATATGGCATTAAATCAGACTGAAATGCACCAACAGTAGGTCATATATTTAGATTCTGACATTTTCACCACTCAATAAAATCTGGAATATTCTTCATTACATTTGACCAATTTCAACCCTCTGTAAAATGATGGGAAATCATTTAGTATTGATATTACAGTTTTTGACCTCATTTTTCAGATAATGTCTTGATTAGTTACTGGGAAAAGGGCGTAAATATCGATAAAGTTAAACTTTTTTGACCACAAAGTTGGCAAATGACAGGCAGTGATAATTTAATGATGCATTTCTACATTTCCTTCAGAAAAAGCTGTGTGTGTTCATAATATGTATGTACTACATGCACTGTGCTCTGTGTTAACTAAATTTAACTAATTTAAGGTTTTTGTCACTAATCCCACCTTTTTGAAGGTGGGATTCTTTTTTTTTGGCTCTTCTTAAACCTCCAGTTCACATTTGGTGTAATTTTGTCAAATGCATTTTTAAAAAAAAACAAAAAAAGGAAAAAAGCAAGCTAAACAGGAAGCCTCTTCTTCAGGCTTCATCATAAAGTCCCCAGCTCTCTGGCAGATGGAGGATGAATGTTTGAGAGTCTCTGATGGTCTAAAAGCACTAAAGTAAGTCATCCCTTCAACACAACTGTGGAAGTTTCCTTGTGCTGTGGACAGTCTGTGTCAAAACTAGGGACCAACAAGGTCAGAAGAAAAAAATCAATCCTGGTAATTGGGTTTGTTGTCTGCTGTGTAAAGATGTTCAGTGGGTGTGGAATGCTGTGTATATGGGATTTGTACGTATATCAGACTTGCAGTGTTTCCCCTATATTGATTCAGCTGTGGTTGGCTGACATACATTTGGCGCCACGCTTTCAAAATCAAAATAATTTCATGAACAACATCAAAATGTTTAAACCTGCATTGCTGTTTCCAGCAGTGATAGGCTACTCTGCTGTCCAACATCTGCTCTGCATGTGAACGCAGCATGCAGAGTGTAATGACGGGCAGAGCGGCGAGGACTAATTAAACTTCAGTAGTTAATCACACAGGCGGCAAGTAAACTTCGAGAATATCCAAGAATGTTATTACATGTGGAGTCTGGCGAGAGGAAAGGTAGCTGCTGATGAGTTGCTTCAGGTTTTACAAGCTTGAACGGACATTCCAATAGAGAAACAGATCATAAACAACAAACCTGATGCTATGTAAAGTTTAATTATGCCACAGTTGACCTATGAAATTGACACTGCAGCATAAAACAATATAGGCTATCATCTATGCACAGTAATGTATTTACTAGCAGTTGCAACTTCAGATGAGCCTGGTAAAATATCTTTTTCAAAAACCAAAATACAACAGAGGAAGAGTCAGTTAGATTTGTATGTGACGCCCGTTGACTGTGGTACTACTACAGAGCTAAAATTTTGAAGCTGCTGTACTACGTAAAACAACTTCTGAACAACAAGAAAGAAGCAGAAATGTTGAGTTAAATTGCCAGTGTTACACGCAGATCACTTTCTGCCACTTTACTCTTCTACACAGAATGCTCCAATCAACCCTAGAAGTGACCTTTTAAAAGCAGCAGACCCAGAAGCTGACACTCTCTGTTCCTTTTCCCAGTGAGCGTTTGGACACACTTTTCCATTAAATCGATAGATCCAATGCGAACGTGTGTCCAAACTTTTGACTGGTAGTGTATGTGGTGGGAGGATGTGGACCATGCAAGTTTGGGATGTCCTTTACACGATCTGCATGTAACTCAATATCTTCAAATACACTAGGTTAGATGTGTATTTTTTGGGTTAGTTTTGTTTGTTTTTGGTTTGCAGAGTAGCTCCTGAGTCTTGTTTTGTTTCATTAGTTTCATTGATTTGGCACAACCACATATGCCTTCCTTTCCCACAAGTTCCACAGCATTTCCTGCATGCAGTGACCTAAATATCTCCTTAACCACATACAACATCTTCTTTCCAGTCGGTGGTTGTCTGGGGGTTATAAAAACGGCCTATTTACTGCAAGTAAACAATGAAGCAAAAAACAAATTTATGCATTCTAGAGGTTTTTGTTTTTACTTGTCTATGCAAACTTATGCTGGTTCAATCCTCGGCTGGGGTGAGGGTTAGACAGTGGTCTTTCTGTGTGGCATTTGCATATTCTCTCTGTGTATGTGTGGCTTCTCTCCAGGTACTCCGGCTTCCTCCCACCGTCCAAAGACATGCATGTTAGATTCATTGGTTATTCTAAATTGCTCATAGGAGTGAGTGTGAGTGGTTGTTTGTCTCTGTGTGGCCCTGCGATGGACTGGCGAGCTGACCAGGGTGTACCCTGCCTTTGGCCCGACGACTGCTGGGATAGGCTCCAGCTTCCCTGCGACCCTTCATTGGGCTAAGCGGTTAGGATAATGAATGAAAGGATATTCAAACCTAATTTGGTTTCACCAATAATGTTTGCTTTGTGAGCAGCAGGCCTTCAACAACACATCATACATCACTTCCTCTGGTTCATTGGATGGTTTGTTTTCTTTCTTACCACAAGCAAACTGGACCAGGGTTCACTTGCAAGTGAACATGTTCAAAATTTCCCTCCACATTCATGGTCCCTGAATGATCAGCCATGTGTCTCCTACATCTGCACAGCACCAGTGATTTAGAGCAGACATCCCCTTGCTTTGTTTTGCTGTGTCACTCACTAGAAATCTGAACCTCATCTACCTTTATAGGTGAGCATAGCTATCTTATGACTTGTAGATTGTATAGCTCTGTCAAAAGTAAACCCTAACACCAAAGCGTAAAATCATTAAATAAATATTAAATAAACAACCTAATTCAGTCAACTGAAACAGGCGGCTAACCCTTTATTCTTCAGCTTAATGTGATGCTGCTAAATTATGCTTACTTTATAATAAATAAAAATGCCAATGTGAACCATGAACTTCTCAGTTGAAGGAAAAAAAAAACATAACATAGAGAAGTTGAGTGTCGCGGAGCAGTGGTGAGGACCCAAACACAGACCAGGAACAGGAAACCAGAACTAAAGACCACACAATAACCCCACCATGACACCGACAAGCTGATCACTGGCAGCAAGTGCCATGATTCGCGCAACAGAAGGAAGCAGCGCAGAGGCAGAGTCCTTCGGTTCATAACATGCTGTTTATTATGAGCTGCGATTGTCAAACTTAATGACAATTGTGAGAAAAATCATCATTCCACGATCCACCAGTGTGTTTTCCTCACAAGCTCGAACTGTGTCACAAAATGGGCACAAAAAGAAACTGCATGTGGCCCCAAACTAAGCGATCAAAACAGACACATGCTCATCAAATAAATACGTGCCACACTGCTATCCACAAGCTCCCAATTCTGAGCTCTGTGGTACAGAAGATCAATGTGTCAACACAACAAAGAAAGGGTGGTGGCCTCCGTGCCACATGACAAGGTGGGAAGATATTGAGTGCCTGGCCCCTGATCTTTGTTGTGGAGACAGATTCTCCAGGGAGGGAAGAGAAAACAAACAATGAGATGGAGAGACAAGAGAGCTTGAGAAAAGTGATAGTATAAAGTATAGAGATGAGGAGTAATGATGGGAAACAAATGAGACAGGACGGACTGAGGTCTTAAGAGCACAGTGTAAGAGACAGACGCATCGAGTGAGGTGAGAGAGAGAAAGGTAGGCCAACAGTGCTGGATGAAGGAGCGTGGGAGAAACTGGGAAAGTAATCCAAGACTGATAGAAATAACGTGTTTACATGCATGCCTATGCATTCAGAGAGCATGAGAACACACTCAGAGACTGTTTTTTTTTTTACTCTGAGTGAACTGGTTCCTCATCCTGATAGTAGTCTATACATTTTGTAATCATGCACAATAAGAAATATAGTTAGAATCTGTAAAAACTCTGACCAATCCAAACGTTTGGGCTGAATTGAAGTTGTTCATTTATTTTATTTTGCAAGCTTCTTCTCCCGGCTCCTCTCCTCCTGCAGCGCACAACTGAAATAGCATATAAATACCATGTTAGGATGAAAATACTGGGAGTGGGGAAATCGAATCGAATATCAAGATTTTTTGCTTTTTTTTGTTAAAAAAATTTATGTTGGAAAAAAAATAGATAAAAGTAATCCATTGTAAAATTTTTGTCATTTTTATTGTTTTTATTTGTCTTTTTACTTGTCTTCTTATATCAGCAGAATGATGCTCTGGCTCATTGTGTTGTCTTTTCCTAAGTTAAATCAAGAAAAATTAAGAGCATTAAAGTTTTGTACATTTTTTTTTGTTTGTTTGTTTTTAATCTACAAAAATTAGCAGTATTGAAGAATTGTGAGAATCGCAATTTAAATTGAATTGGCACCAAAAAAATCGGAATCGAATCAGGACAAAAGCATATTGTCACAGCTCTAGAAAATACAAAGTAGTGAAGAAGAAAGTCGGAAGGCAAATGTGGCTTAAAAAACTGCAGGAAGGATTTACCGACCCGGCTCGGTTTATTTGCCTCCTACCGTTAAACAGCCGAGAAAAGAGAAAATCGTTGGTGGAAAAAGCTGCGAAGTAGAAAAGCACTCAGAGAGCGCAAATCTCCACCATGGCCTTTAAAAAATACCTGGATCCAAATAGTGATCCGAATCACCACCAAAATTAAATCAATTCTTATTTTTCACATTTCCAACAACTCCTGAAGATTCCAATAAAATCCGTTCATAACTTTTTACGTTACCTTAAACTAAAACAGAAAAATGCCGGTAAAAACATGACCTCCTTGGCGGAGGGAAGAAAAAAGCCTTGGATCACTCAAGGATCAAAACCAAAGGAGGAGGAGCCAAGACTAGGGTGCTACTTTCACATCTTGCTAGCTCCCCAACATTACCTGCCCCAGCTTTAAAGAATCACATTCCTTATTGTGGGGAATGTTTATTTACATTCAAAAGTATCTTTCAAAACAAACATAGCTGTGAACAAAAAGCCATTTACTACAAATATTCAGTGATTAACATGTCATCATGGCTTAATCCCAACCTTGCACATAAATAACCTCTGTAGTGTTTTTCCTCACTTTGTTGCACATTATTCTCAGATTTCACAAGTGAATGAACACTAAGCAGTTGGGTGATGCATACTATAGAAAACCATGTTCAAACAACTTGAAGAATTTGCACATAAGCACTTTTCAGCTTGATTCTGCATCTGCATGCAGCAAATTTTGATTAATGTACTGACAGATACTGGAGACCATCTATTAATACAGTATGTAAAACACTGTGCACAACTACATATTGTAAATACTGCTGACTGCATTATTTATTCATAGATGCCTGTAATCACAAGTTGCGTGTGCGTGGCTCGCTTTCCTGTGCATGTGTCTTATATCTCTGCATGCAGGAAGAACATTGCAGCAGCAGTAGGAATACATAACTGCATTATATTTGAATATCTATACAGGCTTGCATCTAAGGGCTGTGGGGGCTCACTCCACACTACAATACTGCAATGCAGAGGATTCCCCATGAATCCCTCTGCTCTAAAAGAAACAAAGACATTAAAGATGTAACTGTTCTCTATCTAACACCCTCTGTCTTTGGTTTTCACATGAACTCCCTCCCTCCCTCCTCTAGCTGCACATGCACTTTCAAGTGTGCACAGAGATCCTTTGCTTTTTTTAAACAAATGTGATCCTAATTGAAGAAAGTTAGCAAATACAATGGATATCTGTAGTTGGAATTTACATAAACTGTTAATAAAATAAAGGAATATTCATGAATTTGTCCTGATGTGTGTGTATGTGTGCGTGTGTGTGTGTGTGCATGTGTATTTGTCCTGCATGTCTCCAGCAATCTTTGCATAATGGTTTTATTGTGCACAGTGCGCATGCACTGAAGCTTTGTTGTACAATTCTGTACAGTATTTGTAGTCTTGTGTATGCATACACTATTTGCACATTTGCTCTGCTAAAAGATAAATACTTGTGTATGCGTTTGTTTGTGTGCGCACGTGTGCAATGTGTGTTTACTGAATGCGGCTGGCTTTAGATCCTGATGGTCCAGCTCTGGGGAAAAGGGGGGGAGGAAGACTCAGGGAGGCGAGGATAAAAATGTGCAAGTCCAATCCTCTGAAGCTGATGACTGTGTGTTTGTGAGAGTGAATTTATTTATCGCAGATGCCAGAGAAATTAGCATTGAAATGATTCTGGTGACAGACCAGCCCTGGATATCTCTAGTGGCAGACACCCAAAATATTTATGCTTACAGAACTCAAGAGGGGAGAGTGAAAAAGGAACGGTGATGTGAGTGAGGGAGGAAGAGATCATGATGGAGAGCAAGACCGTGCAGTAAAGGGGCAGATGCTGAGAGGGGTAAGATTAGGTAGAATAAAATACTAGAGCAAGAAAAATAGGAAGAAATGTTGAAAAGGAGATTTAAAAAAAATGTGTAAAAAGAATAGGGGGTAAAAAAAAAAAAAAAAGATGAAGACAAAAATGAAGACTCCTCTGTAAAAATAGTTCAATCATGAGTCACAGTCGATAAGGACTTCAGCCCGGAAAAGAGTGTGCTCCTACATGGGGGGAGCACAAAAACAGAACAGAAAGATACATTTTATGTATAAGGAGAAAAGCTGCAAACAGACAAAAGATGCTGGAAAACAGGAGGAAAAAAATGCTTGGAGAAACGTTTGGAGAAAAGTTGCAAAACATTGGGTAAGTGCAGCAGAAGACATCAGTGTGGAGCATCTCCATGACAAGCAATCAATCAAAGTTTTTTCTATCGCACTTTTCATACTAAAGTAGCACAAAGTGCTTTACAGAATAAAAAGCAATGCTAAAAACACGCCTTCACATACAAAAACATATAATTCACCCAAAGTCGAACACATCCACTCGTGTTTTCACACACACTCACAGAGTTAAAACATATAAAACACTCCCATCCAACCCCTCAGGCAAACATTAGACCCCAACACCAGGCTCAGTGGACGATGAGGAAATGATATTTTAGGGGTCCAGCCACTCCAGGACATTAATCATGACCACAGATGCCTCCACCGCAAGACCCACCCAGTCCATGGCAGGCATAGGCGCCCACCACCACCCATTAGGACAGTGGAGGACGCCACCAATCCACCACGACAATGGCAATCTCAGCAGCGGTGACTCCATGAACCAGTAGGACCCGGCCCCAGTGTGTGGCAGACGAGAGAGGAAGAGATCATTTTGGCAGATAAATGAACAAGGCAGAAAAGGCAGAATTACTGTAAAAGGCCTGTAGATAAAGCATAAGCACCTTATTCTTTTATGTGCATAATATAATCTCAGCAATAAAGCCTTTCCATTAATAACTAGCATATAACCGAACAGTATGTTTGTTTCATGAGCTACTACTGCTGCTCTGCGGGCTAAAGAGAGGGACTGATGCACAAGAGCGAAATTCACAAGAATAACAGTGCTAAAGCAAGAAATGGGTAAAAGGAAGAAGAGAAAGAGGAAGAACTTTTGCCAATCACTTCTGGAGACTGCACAGAGAAACACTGTGTTGCCATGGCAATAGATACACTACCAGCTAAGTGTGAATGTCTGCATAGAAATTGATGTGAATTTCAGCTATTTATTATAAATAAATATGCCAATAGAATTTTTCTCATTTATTGCACCTAAGCTTTTAAAGCCAGGGTCTGTCATCACAATCCCCCACCTTTCAACCATATTCATGAAGCTTTATTATGTTTGCAAGCATCTCAGCTCGCATCAAGGCAATCTGATAAATGGAATATTTGCTTTCACAGAAAATGAATCAAGTCAAAGTTTCTGTGAACGTTCATAAAGCTTAACAGAATCTTTGGGTATGATTCATTAATAAGAAATGAAATACCACTCTGCTTGCATTGAATTGAATTGCTATGATATCTGACTGTGACTAAACAGGCAAAGATTGCAAAACAGTATTCATTATAAAGCTTGACTGTAAGCAAATCCATAGGGGATGTATAGAAACCTCATTAAATCATGCAACGAAGCCTCAAATGAAACATTTAGCCTCTTCATTTGTGTTGATTATGAAAGAAATCAAAAGTCTTAACTAATGCTGTTATGGGAAAGGCAATCACGCAAGTAATTGTTCACTGTACACCGGCCAATATCATCAACCAAATTTACTCTAATAAGATATCCAGGGCAAATTTTAATGCAGAATCACCCCAAACACGAACTGAAAGTAAAAAGCAGATGGGAAATGTTCAATCTCCACACAAAATAGCATGAAGTATGACTTCTCCAAATCAAATGAGCAATGTTTTCCTTAGGTTGTGTTGAAACGAGATAAAGCATAAGCAGTTAAGTAAACAATCCTGCCATGTAATCCTCTGATGCTAAGATGATAAAACACAAATCCCTCACAGGCTAAGAGGTATAATTTACCCCCCTGTTTACTTTTAATTTTGCGATTAAGAAGCATATTAAAAGGGGAAAAACATCCTGTGTCGCTTTTTAGATTAAAAAGGCATCTATAAATAAAATATTACAATAGACAAACAACTGGAGGGGATAAAGAAAACACGATGAGGCTCACATTTACTCCTGCCATGGTGCACAATTCAGTGGATGCTGGGGCAAAAGTGTATAACAGCATGAGCACAGAGTAAATTTAACTCATTTCTTTAGAGTTTTCTGTTTGTTATCCAGTCATTATAGTAATTAACCACTATCTTATGAGCTTAGGCTGAATATGTTGTGGCTCTCGTCTTACTGCAGTGACTGCAGCAATGCTTGGGTGCTCAGAAGAGAAGAGCATGTTTCTGGGTCACCAGCTGCCTCCGTTTTCTGCAAACACAGCACTGCTAGACCTCACCAGCTGTTTTCTCTCACCATCTCTACCCTGGCAAACTTCCTCTTTTTCTGTTTGTGTGTGTTTTTTTTTCCTTCTGTATGTTTCTCTACCTCGTTTCCAGATGCTCACCTGCAGCTAGACAAAAATTAACTGTCTCCTCGCCTAGCGACGCCCTACTACTGCATATGATTTAGCTTGCATATTAATAAGGAGACTTAGAAAGGGCTAAAATGTTATGACATATCGATCATGAGTTGGGAGTGGGCGTGGTGGGGTGAGCATGGATCAAAGAAGTGGAAATACTTGATTTGGCAGTGGTATGATCAGCAGGAGGGTGAACATACAGCCCAGAGACACACACGATAGCTCTCTGTCCTCCTGTGAATTTAATTACCACTTTACAAACTTGTGAATTAGGTCTAGATGGAAACAGGGATGCAGACAGAAATTTCAAAGTGCAGAAAAGGAAGAAAAGAGGACAAGAAGAAAGGGAGCAAGACTGCAAACAGACGTGCAAAAAGTAATTTGGACAAGTGTGATCATTCTAATCCTGCAGCAGTTAAATGTGCATAAATAGGTTTTAATCTATGGGGCGGCAAATGTGCAGCACTTCTGTGGTAATAATCGTAAGCGTGTTTTAATGTATGTCTCTTTTTATGTTTGAGCCATTCAGACTGCATGCTGATATCTGAAATGCTATTACATACGGTCTGTTTGAGCCCATTGTCAGTTGTCAGTGGGTTGCTGTGTTTAGGTTGGTGCATTTTGTTGATTACATTTTAACACCCATCTTCCCTCTATAGCCACAGAAATTGTATGATGTAGCTCCAACTTTACCTAGAAATGTGACTGAGAAATAACAAAAGCAGGACATGAGGGAACCAAGTTGGGTTTAGTGGAAGCGTAGGACTTGCCTTTGCTTAATAACTACAACATGCATGTGGTAGAAATAATTTGTCAGCTCGTACAAGCCTGCACTCCGAAGATAATCTTGATCAATATGCTCCAAGACGTTCAGCTAATCGCTACACAGTCTGCATGAACAATACTCTTCAATCCTTGTGTTTTGGAGATAAAAGATCAAACACAGTGAAGTACTGGGATTAAAGCTTGGATATCAGATACATCCCACAAACTCAACACGAGCGAATAATCTTTAGGTTAGACCTAAAAAAAAAAAAATCACACTCATGCAAAGACATGCCCATACATCAGTTACTTCACATACTTCTGGATCTGGACTGAGTGAATAAAGCATAACAGCCTTAAGTGAAGCATTTGAACTTTTTCACTGAACATAAAAGATGTGGAAAAGAGATGTGCACATGGAAGGAGGAGATAGTGACATTTTAAAAGCAACACCGGAGGCCTATCTGAATTTAAAAAACAAGCAATCACTCACTTCGAGCAAAAATTATCATTTTACTCACACACTTTAAGCCAAGGCTGGTGGAAAATGTTAAACACTCTGACAGCAGCCAATATGTCCTTGAACACACTTCACACTGAGCCACAGTTCAGTAAATCTACCGGGAGCAGTTACAGCACACTACAGCTGCACCATACCATCACAAGCGTCTGTTCTCCATCCTGAATAGTTTTATTATCAGACTTAAGACCTAATTTTGACTTGGCAAGCAAGAGCCATTCATTCATGTACAAGTATGGATCAGTTCACAGCTGAACAGGGTACTTTGACCATTTTGTTGGTCTTCCGATCAGGAATAAACTTCCAGTTTCTCTAGATCAGGGGTGTCAAACTCCAGTCCTCGAGGGCCGGTATCCAGCAGGTTTTTGTGGTTTCCCACACCTGATTCAAAACAAATGGATCCAATAGCTTCTTGTTAACCTAGTCGTTCATTTCAGTCAGGTGTAATGGAGCATAGAGACAAAAACCTGCAAGACACTGGTCCTCGAGGACAGGAGTTGACCCCACTCTAGATCAGTGGTGCCCAAAGTCATTCCTCAAGGCTGCTATCTTGCAAGTTTTCAATGCATCTCTGTTGCAGCGCAGCTGGCTGACATTGAAAGGATCCAGGAGCCAATGCAATTCTACACAATGACTGATTAATTTGAGCCAGGTGTGTTGGAGCAGAGATGCATGGAAAACCTGCAGGATTGTGGCCCCTGACAACCGGATCTGCACACAACTGCTCTTATAGAAATGGAGCTCACCAAAAGAAAAACATCTCCAGTCAGCAAACACACCCTGCATCTCACAGTAAGTGGAAGGCTAGCTGGTCATCAACAAAAAGCACATCCTGTCACAGTTTGTGGAGGTGTGTGGACCCAATTGCAGGAACAAGCGGCAGGAGGTAGACAAGGTGCAGGAACAAGATTTAATCATCAAATAAACCTAACGGAAGACAGGACAGTGACATCACATGCAACTACAAACAATGAACCAGCACTGAGATTAGAAACCAAGTGGAATATACAGACAAACAGAACAAGACAGGTGTATTAAATAGACCAAATGAAATCAGGTGAATTAACAAACAGTAGGGAAAATGGGAAACCATTCATAAAGGGAACTAAACAAGAAATAATAGAACATTAAAACAGGAGCAGGAACTAAACAACACAGACACAACATCATAACACATTCATGAGGCTTTCACTAATATGTTGCTTTGCCATGGTTGTAATTTTCCAGTCAATATAATGATTACATATTACTTTTTACTAAGCATTATCCATAAAGATGTGGCAAGTGACAAGTTCAACTCTTCATATATGAGTGTGAAGCTGCTTTAGTCTTCAGTTAATTCCTTTCTTTTTTTATTGATTTTACTTTAAACTCAGGCTCAATAAATTCCATCAAAGTTCAAAAACCTTCACTTTTAACAAAACTGATAAAAAGCATGTCTTCATCTATCATAATGGTGACAAGGTCCACCATTTGCTCCTGACTTTTAAACTCAAGCTTACTTCATCTAGTGACACAGCTAGCGCCAGACTGCTGATTTGTGGATGGACTTTCTCTTCATGCTTCACATGACATAATTATGATTGACTTGCAAGATGCTAGCTTCCTTTGGCAGATGTTGGATTGAATTTCATTTGTAGTTCATTCTTGAAGAGGTTCCATGCAGGACATTTACTTTCTGTCTTTGGCTCCACATCAGGGGTGGCCAACTTGAGTGCTGCAGTCCCACACGGGCTGCAACACACCTGACTCAAATCAATGGATAATTAGCAGACTTGTGCAGAGCTTGGTATCAAACTCTGCAAAAGTCTGCTAATTAAGTCTAGTGTGTGTCAGGTGTTTTGAAGCAGGAAAACTCCCAATACATGCAGGACTGTGGCTCTAGAGGACCAGAGTTGGCCATCCCTGCTCTACATGTTCTCCGTTAGCATCTCATTTCACATGTTTACACACTTTGTACCAGAGCTTAGCAATAGTGAAGCATTTTCTTGTGGGTCTGCGAACAGCTTGGTAAACTGACATTACAGTGTGATGGTAATAACTCATTACTAGCAGGTGCCAGTTAAAACACTATAAGCTACATTGGCTCAAGTACTGGGACATCTGCCTTTAAATGCATAACTTTTAATGGTATCCCATTCTTCAGCAATATGGTTTTGGCCAATCCTTTGTAGTTAATACCCAGAACTCTTCCAGGAAAGTTTTTCATGAGAGTTAGGAGTGCACTTATTTAACAATGACTAATACTGTCAATAGGTACACCAGTGATGTCAGGTACTGATGTCGGACTGGCAGGCCTGGCTCATAGTTTCTGCATTAATTAATCCTAAAAGTATTCTGCTGGGTTGAGGTCAAGGCTCTGTACAGCCAAGTGGACCAAACATAGACCCAACTTGTCCATGTCTATACAAGCCTTGCTTGAAAGAAAATAATTGTTGCGTATTGAGGTGATAGTTGCGTAAACACTGAGAACTAGAAAATCATCACCCTTCCATATTTTACACAGGTATGCATCTTATCTTAACACAACTTATATTTTAACGTCTATGTGCCATTTGCCAATTTCCCACTTTGGAAATATGATTGTATTCCAGCTACTGGATTACCGTAACTGTGCAAAATGTTGCTTGAATTTATTTTTTTAGTCATGTAGTCAGTTTCTAGATTTGACAACTCTCTTAAACAGAAGCTACAGGGGTGCATGATCAGATTAGTCAGGCCTCCTTATATTATCTACTATTAAGTTATTGCAGACACAATTTAGTCAAGTGGTGCACTACTCTTACCTGTGCCCCAAAGAAAACCGGTTTTATTCAGTCCTTGATGGTATCAAGGGTCTACCTACCATAAAGGAGCCAGATAGAAGTGTAATCAAGAAAGGCCACTTACAGCTTGGGCTCATGTAAAGTTGCAGGCAGGATTCTCCTGCATGTAGTCGTTCACTGTGAGAACCTTTCTGTTCCCACTAAATGAAGTCCTCAGGAAAGGCATTGAATATGCAGGACTGAACAAAAAGAGAGAAACCAAGATCATCAACCTGGACAAGAATCGGAGTGAAAGAAAGGACTGTTGTAATGAATTACTGTGAGGACCCGGAAATTCAGCCACACATAAGGAGCTGTAAACAATAACCAGTTTATATGTGAGATGAGACTGAGCAGAGGATCAATCCAGGTGAATGAGCAGCTGTTAGAGTCCAGGCTCCAGAGACAAGGTCAGGATGGAGGCAGGAGGTAAAGATTATGGCAAAGTACTTATCCAGGACGAAAGACAAGGCTCGATGATCCAAAGACAAAGCAAGAAACTAGAGGTGTCCGTCATGGGTAAAGTAAGGTGGGTAAACCTGGGACGTGAAGCGGTAGGTCGGCAACTGGAGACAATCAATAGAATGCCGGAAAACAACTAGACATGAATCTGCTGATAATCTGGCAGAGGGGAAGAGATTGGAGAGAGTCTAAGTAGGTTGTGAGACATGAAAACCAGGTGAACTGAATGAAACTGATGAGAACAACAGAGGCAAATAGGAAGCCACAGGTGCATAAAGTTTCTACTGATAAGTGCCAGCAGATAAGGGAATGAAAACATGACAGACTGTAATAAATCAAGAAACTCTCCACTAAAACACACATTAGTGCCTCTAATCTGAGTGTTAAACTAAATATGAGATCTACCCTTTTTTTTTGGGACTTTTTTTTTTTTACCATTTTCGGAATTAACAGCAAACAACCAGAAATGGATCATGTCTTGTTTCAACAGGTTGATGGCTGCACCAATATCTTTGTCTTGTAGTGAACTTGAAGAAGCCTCTGACAGAACATACTCTGGTATTTCTAGAGTATCCGTATGTGTTTCCACAACACACTTGTGATGTGCAATACCTTGGTGCAGACATGACGTAGTCTCTGCTCTGTCCCTTCCTATAGATCAGGGGTGTGAAACTCCAGTCCCTAAGAGCCAGGATTTAAATCGAATGGCTTCTTGTTAACTCACTTTTTTTATTTCAGTCAGTTGCATTGGAGCATGGAGACTAAAAAAACCTGCAGGATATTGGCACTTGTGGACTGGAGTTTGCTGTAGATGCTTCTGTGTTGCATTTCTAGTCCAGTGTGTTGTCCAGTTTAACTCTGAATTACTTGTATTGGTTCATTACCTCCACCTCTTCTCCCAGGATGTAAACAGTGCTTCACTTGCTTGCGCTCCTCCTGAAGTCAACAAATCATCTCTTTTGTTTGTGTTTAAAATGATCTCAGTGACAAATGTGGTGTACTCATTTTTTTAACAACTGCAAAGTAATCACAGTATTTCTGTAGATTGTATTTCAAGTCAGTGGTGTATAGTGTGAGAAAAAGGCTTAAGTACAGTCCCTGTGTTGCTGAACACATCAACACAACATTTGAGTTGATTAATTGTGGCCAGATTAAGTAGTCACAAATGCAAGTGGTAATGGTGGTATCCAGTTGGAATTTATGTTTCTCACATAACTGAGCAAGTAAATCGTTATAAAAGCACTTTTAAAAAAAACAACAAAAAAAAAAGCATGATCCTCATCATGCTCTCTGATATGTCCAGATGAAAGTGGGCTCACTGTCCAAAGTGTCTTAAACCAAGTCCATTACAATAAGCAAACTGCAGTTAACACATCTGGCTCACCATTCCATTTTAGGATGACCTGACAGTAAACAACAACAGGCTAGTGTTCAATGTCTGCCTTCAGCACATCCAAACTATCCAGGGAATATTATGGCAACTAGTGATCCACGTTGACCCTCCAGCATTTTCACGCCATTTTGGTATCATCACAACATGAGGGATGAGTGTGTTCCAAAAGACATCCACTATGCAGAGCTGGCATCTACAAAAAGCCCCAAGCTGCATTGGTGGATGTCTGCACAGGAGACACAAAAGCCTCTGACAATTGATACTGAATCCTGGACAGCACAAGGTGAAGAAGCACTTTGACCTAACACCTCAAGACAAGGAAAGAGAAAGTGATGAACACGGTGCCAGACAAGCTGAAAGGAGAGCAGCGAGTTGAAAAGACCACAGACATATGTAACATTTGCTATTCGAGTAGCCTCCCCAACACTGGTTTCTTCAACCACAAGAGATGCTGCAGCCAACCAGGAGGGTAGGATGAAAGGTGCAACGCCCATATTTAATCACAGAGATTGACTATTGGGTGAAAAATCACAATTTGGCAAATCTCATGACCAATCAGCGGCGTAAGATCATCAAAAGGTTTAAACCTTTTTGTTTTTTGTTTTTTTATCACATAGTTGTATTAAGTCCTTTAATTATTGCCACTGCTCTTATTCATTTTGTTTTTATAAGATTATTCAATTGTATTTTTGTTTTTTTCTCAACTCTAGCATTTTCCTCATGGGGATCCTTCTCACCAGGAGCTTTGCCTACTCAGTCTGTGGGATGTTAACACAATGATCACCCTTATCTAGCCCTTATCTAGGTGGCTGGGGGCCTCACACTGCAGCCGTACAGCTGTGGTGTGAACTGCTCTGAGATGGTTGGACACAGCAGTGTCAAGACAGATAGTACTTTTTTTTTAAGACTAAAAGACAGAAATCAGAGTTTCTGTTTGTGTAGAATGGGGGAGGACAACTGCCCTGTTTGTGCATGTGTGACTGTGCGTGAGAGGGAAAATAATGTGTTTTTAAATTACTATGTTGTTTACTTTGGTGTCTGAAAGCTTGTTGTACTTTAATATGCATAAATTGTTTTTATTATTTAAAGCACTTTATGTTGCCTATGGCTGGAAAAAAGCTTTATGAATAAAGTTTAATTTGATAATCTAAGATCCTTTACAATAACCTAAATAATAGTAAGTAAAAAGAAAATGACTGATATCCAAACAATACTTCTCAATGGAAGAGACAGCACAAATTATAGGATACAAAGAATAAATACTAACAACAGAGGATGAAGAATGGTTGGAATCGGAAAGACATGGGGGGAAAAAGTCAAAAGCAGTCACCATGATATCCACACTTTCTTATACTCACTTCACCACTTAAAGTCTAGTCTGAGTGATTGCTCTTTTTTTTCATAAAAGTGGCACTATTAAATAAAAAAGCTACTAATTCTGTGCTTTAGGAATCATTTCTAATTTACTCTCAGCAGTCCTGATCTGCCAAACAAGCTATTATAGGAAAGTCAGGCTGATAAGCTGTCAGACGTCAGGGGAAAAGATGTCACAGCAATAAGCACGTAATTACTGGCATCACATTATTTTCCCAAGACTAAGTAACTTTTCCCTCATTTTCCATTTGGCCTCTCTTTACCTTTTTGGTGATATTTAGGCACAGGTGGATTGTGAATAATGAGAGTGATGGTGTTTGTTATGTTTCGGACTGTGTGATCATGGATAGTGTAGTCTGGGTGTGTGTGAGTTCCTTGCATGTTCCTATTAACATCTCGCTTGCTTTCAGTGGGTGACTAGGTTAACATGCATGGTTTGACGTCTGTAGCTGCTTGTGCACTTCTGTCGGGATTTATGGTTTATGCTTTCATGGGTTTTCATGAGTAGCACTGACATTTAGAAAAAGGGGATTTAACAACTTTCACATTTCTTACTCCTTTCTGAACATGTAGATCGCTCCTTTGTTGGTTTTTATGTTTTTGCGTGTCTTGTGCGATTTATTAATTTCGTTTGCTTTGTTGTTTTGTATCTATATTGGAGTTATAATCTAACCATTGTTCAAAATAAAGGAAAAATCAATCAAAAATGTTCATTATTATAATTTCACAGCTTTGTAAACAGCATTTGCGATTCCAAAGCAAAAGACGTCACTTGTGGAAAAAGATCACTGTAGACGTCTGAATAATAGGTCTGTAGGTACATGTGGTAGGGTGGTGCTCACATGCATACAGGAACAGTAAGCATGTAATTCTTGAATATGCCTGCTTGGTATTTACATTTACCTTTTATTTTCATGAGGAGGAATCAGGTGTTTTTGTGAAAGTAAAGAATGAGTAAAAGAAGGGAAAAGGAGGAGGGAAGTGCTGGCTTGTATTTAGGGTGGCTGGCTGTAGTTACACTGACATTTTGTTGAGATGTGCACTTTCCAAAAGCCCCGTGGGGGGTGCAAGGGGCATGCCCAGCCATGCCAGCCTACTCTATGCAGTCACACTGTATCCTGACAGTAAGTGTAACAGACAGAACAGCCCATGCGCCCAAACACATTATACTCTTCCCTTTCTAACACTCAAACAAAAGAAGCATCATTATCATCATACCTGACATACACAGAGCACATCCCAAGAATCTAACATGAATATATTCACACATACACACCTTCCTCTGCAGCCCTGTGAGGGTGTACTCACCCGGACCAAGTCTGCTTCTTCGATGCAAATCAGAATTTGTTTTGTGCATTCACATTTCCCCAAACAAAGCAGACTTTCCCAGCAAACCGACTCAGATTCGAATAAAAAAGGCTGATGTGAATGTGCCCTGAAATTATGAAATTGTGGCCCCTGCAAGGTCATTTGGAGATTTAACGTTTTCATGCATAGTGGCCATATAGTGAACACCTATTTACAAGCTTTTTTCTTGCATATTCATGAATGAGGATGATATTTTTGTAAAGAAACCACTTTAGTGGATGTTATTGAGTCATCCAATATGTTTCCACTCACTGGAGAATCTATAAATATATGCTATAATTAAACATTATGTAATTACACAACTTTGCCTTTGCGATAAATAGGAAAAGAAAATGACACAGCTACAGTTTATAGAAGATTTACATCATATAATTGTGATTATATATTGTTTTATAAATATTTTATAGAATATGTTCAAATAAATCAGAAATCATGATAAGTTCTAAGTATCGCTATAAACAAAAAAAGTATCATTGCACATGTCTGTAGAGGTAAAATAGTATTTTTAAAAAATGTTGCTTTGTTTTTTATTAATTCATGCATGAATGGATTAAACTTCAAACTTGCTTATCAGGACCATATATTTATGGCTTTGTAGCATAAGCACAGCCAGTTCTGCATATGACCCACAGCTTTCTTGTAGTATATAGTGCAGATACTTATATAAAATAGTGAACGCTCTTAGGCGGAAGTATGGAGAGTGTGATCCGGTTGTTGTGGAACTGTTGTTGTGTTTTGGCTGCAAACCGACGGCAATAAAAAAGGGGACACGCAATACACAACCTGGTGTCTTGTTTGTCTACTCTGCACCACAAAGCGTGTCGTATTATGGTAACAGAAAATACCACATGGTGTCAGAAGTGGGATGTAATTGTATTTTGAAATGCATACCCTTTTGCAAATTTAAAAATTAGTGTTATATTGTACTGTTGAGCTAAGGTTACTACATGGTCATACATGATGAGAAATATATTTCAAGTTAGATATACATCTACCAATATGTCAGTTTATTATTTTGAAGGTTAAAAGTTACAGGCAGTTATGTCTAGGACTTAAGTATTTTATTTTACGTCTCCACAGCTGAAACAAAGTTTTGTTTTTGTAAGAAAGGAGGATGTAGTATATAGTGCCGCGCACATATACTTCTATAAAATAGTGCCCGCTCTTAGGCAGAAGTATGGAGAGTGTGATCCGGTTGTTGTGGATCTGTTGTTGTGTTTTGGCCGCGAACCGACTGCAATAAAAAAGGGGACACGCAATACACAACCTGGTGTCGTGTTTGTCTACTCTGCACCACAAAGCGTGTCATATTATGGTAACAGAAAATACCACGTTTCTGGACTTTGAACTGGTGCAGGAATTTCAGAGGATGCAAGGCTGGGTGAGCAGGAATATCTGCAAAAGGGATGTGCCTGGACAAGACAGTGGTTTTATTGTAGAGACTGAGGGGGATTATACATTTTGAACTCTGACACACTGCTACAGAATCATCTTGGGTGGATTTAGAGGGGCTGAAAGGCTACAAGGTACTTTCATTCCTAATAATACACAGAAGGCTAAAGTACTGACTGAAAAGTGACACTACTTGACGCACAGAATATACAACACACATACTAATCAGACAGTCAGCTGTCCCGGGGTGCTAAAGGGGATAGTAGTATGGGTTGATTCTTTCACACTGACAGAGCCACTGAAACTAAAATGTCAGCACAGTCAGGGAAGCAGAACAACACAAAGAGGAGAATAATGGGGGAAGAAGGGGGTTTAGTGCATGTCAACTAAATTCACAGTACCTCCAAGCACCCACTGGGGTTATTATTAGCGAAGTTGCCAGCGCTCCTTTGCTGGGTGATGTCCATCAAATTTCAGCAACTGTGTCACACCATCACACTGCACGAAAACTTCCAAAACACCTGTTTTTCATGAACAGCAATCATAGGCCAACACCGGAAAATCAAGCACATTTAAGCACTTCAGCTCCAGCTGCCCTTTTATCTATGGTCACACACACACACACACACTTTTCCAAAGATCAAACAGCTTTTATATTGATTGCATCTCATTTCCTTTGTTCAACAATCTCAATAATCATCTGACAGTGATTAGCACATTACAGACAGAAAGCATCAAATTAAAAAAAAAGACGGAACGTTTATATCTTTTTAATGAGAATTACAAAAATGTTACAAATTTATAGTTATTTTTGTATAATTTAAAACAAAAAGTCAGTGTTTGGAGCAAGCAAAAAATACTTTTTTTTTTCTTTTATACAACCATAAAACAAATGAATCCCATCTATATAATCGTTTTGTTTTTTTTAAATAAAATAGTTCATTGACATTCACCAAAATTGCTTGAAGAACTGACTGACTGCACAGTTTGCATTAAAAACAGTTTATGTTGCATATCAACTTAAATTGTATGACACATCAGGTTGCCTCTTTTGTCTCTGTCGTGTTTTTTGGTTTGTTTTTATTAAACAATTTATTGTGACCTTTGAATTTAGGACATTACAAGCCTCTGTTAGCTGTGCAGGGTTGAGTTTGTTACAATAGCTTCTCCTCCAGACCAGTGAGCATCTTCCTGCCACGGATATGCTCCACTGCATCAGTTTCTGTTTCCATTTTTACTTTAAAGCATGTTTGAAATGTTGCCGTCACTAAACCAGTTTTCACAACCAACATATTACTACAGTTTCTCTTAAATATGCCAGACACAAACTGTGTCAGCCAGTTCTGTAAAGGATTCCTCTACTAGTCATATATTTGAGGTAGTTATGGCCTGAGAGGTGTCTGAATCATCTTTGAAAACTTTCTTTAAAGATTTGGTCAAAAGCAACATTACATTAATATCTGATTGGATACAAGAAGAGTACAGCCTCTGCAGAAACATTCTCAACCTCTGTAACATGTAACAAAAAGGGGGTGTACTGGAAAATGGTATCAGTATAACTTTCTAAAAAAATTGCCTAATTGTGTCTTAAAATGTTCACAAAATGCAACTAAACTGATGCTTCCTAAAGACCTCCTGCAGCTTCGTACAACAGCGTGATCAACATGGGTTTATTGTTATTTCTTATTTAGACCTTTTTCTCTCCCCTTAATACATGTCCATCTGAAGTCAAATAAACTATGTTTCATGTCAAGTTTTTAGTCCTACAGTTACATTTCAGGATGTATCAAAGCCTGGCTAGAAAATATAATAGGATGGATAAATAAAGCCAACAAGAGGTCAAACTTGGAGCAGAGAAAACAGTGAATGCAAACAGATTAATAAAGGCTACATGACAGAAACTGACCATAACAGAAATCAAACCACAGAAGCAGTGAGTAGAGATCATTGTGGTGTCATTCAGACAACAGACCTTTAGCAAAGACACATTGCCTGTCAGAGGAAGCTTGTTATGGAATAGTTCACCACAAACTTCCAGTCTGCCTGTATCCCAGAGAAACCTGAAAACCACATAAGTAATATCTAAAATCAAATGGTTTAACAAATTTTACAATGCTGAATGTGCTATAATAATAGGAATCAGCTCTTACTTTTTTAATTTATGTATTTAAGTTGGATTTTTAGGACTATTGTTGAAATGACATCAACCTGCACATTTACCACAGATGAATATCAGCTAAAATTCTGACACAAGTAAGACGGATTAGGTAACTCTCCGACCTTAAAACTTTGCGTTCCAGACTTGTTTGATGACACAGTGACATTTATCATGTGCATTTCTGGAGCCGCTGCTTCCCAGCAGCGTTCTGAGGCTAAGAAACCAACACTATACAACTTTTTCCTCTCAGCATGACATTGTCGCAGTTTTGCTTCGCGCTAGAAAACAATGAATATAAACACACTGGCCATTTTGAACGTGCACTGTCGCTGATTCAGCAAAGAAATGCAAGACAATTGAAAGAGAAAAGGAACAAAACAAGACTCATTGTAAGATTGTCTATTGCTGTCTGGAGAGAGTTAACAGGTCAGGTACGAATAATCTGTATTCTTTACAGATGGATGCCAAATTAGCTGTCAATAGGGGGCGCAATACAGGGAACATGGCAAAAGCCTTCCTTGAACACACATGTTCATTAATGTTCACTGTCCTGATTTTCATAAATAAAAAATAAATATAAGTCTAAAAACATGGGCATTACTTCATTACTGACTACATACTGTAAGCTAAAAAATTGCAAGCCAACCAGCTATAAAGATTAATTTATTTATAAACCCAATGAAAATGTTCAGGCCTCCTCATGTCTTTGAGGTGAAACAACAAATTGTGAAATTGGAAATGACTTATACTCACTGAAATGAATCAGGTATGTCCCAGCAGGAAAGCATCTAAAAGCTGCAGGACAATAGCTGACGAAGACCGGAGTTGGACATCCACAGCATACATTAACACAGTGGTTCCAAACTGTAACACTACCGATGGAAACAATGAATCAACAAGAAAGACCTAAAGTACTAAAAAAAAAAGGAGAGAGAGGAAGAAGAAACTGTGATGGAGCACATCTGCCCTGGGCTTGACTGGGTAATGGTCAAGTAATAATCAGACCACAGTGTGTTGGATGTATCCAAATATTATCAACTGATATTATGAAGTATGAAGTCAAACAGTTATACCACTTGGGGACTTTTCATTCTGAACACAAAGAAAAGCCTGTAAGTCACTTTAGAAATAAACCACCAACTTTCATATGCAGCGGAGTTGTTTTGACAAAGCGGCATCGTCTCATTGACAGCTCTGCTCACATTAGGTCGTTTGCAGAGATTCCTGGTTTTAAATCTTTTACACCATCACAGAAGAATGGATCACACTACTGGCAGGGTTATTTATAGTTAACTAAACTGCAGCCAATAAACTAAGGATGTATTTCTTCGGTTCATGCAACAGTGGAAGGGAGGTGGGGGATGAAAAGGGTGCCCCACAGCCATTTTCTTGAATGGGTTTCCATATGGTAGCAGTAAGCTGGAATCCTTTACTTTACACCTGTTCTTTGGTGCACAGCCAACATTTGGAGTAAACTAATTGAATGCAAAGCTTGTAATCCTTAAATTCCAGATATTACTGTAAAGACTACATACTTGTCTTTTACTTCATCTACTTTATCTCAGTATTGTAAAAGCTGGTTTACAACATAGTGGATTTATCTATAACTAGACTACTTATATCAACTTCCACTGTTTCTCTGGCCCTGTTTTGTGCCGTAAAATGCATCCTAAACTGTGACAGTGTGGAAACGTAATCTGGCCAATTAACTGAGCTGACATTAATGTTAGAGTCTGTTGCATTAGTGTCAGTCAGTAGGTGCCAGTCAAAGCACATTAACATTTCCGCTGCTCGAGCTGCACCTACCACAGCAGCACTGAGCTGGAACATACAATGCAGGCATTAGGTGAACTGTCCAGCTTGACATAAAGAAACAAGGCAGGTTCATCCATCACAACAAAAATAACAGAAGCCATGGGACCTGCTCTGGAGCCAGATGGATGAGCTGTGCTTTGCTGTCAACAAGAGCTTTTATTATCAGCTGATGAGAAATAAAGCCCAGCTCATTGGAAGACAGATAATGTGCAGGGTGATTTGATCTCAGTGTGATCAAAGCTTTCTCACTTTAATACAGTGAAGCGAGGCAACTCATCTGAGAAGGGAGCACTTTCCTCACATGTGTGACAGAGAACTTTGAAGCTGAAAAACACATGGAGTCAATGGATGTGATGCAGGGAATCCATATACTTTCTACATGTCTTTTAACAGAGTCCAGGCAAACTATACTTATGTGTATTATCATTACCGTTTCAGGGTCTGTTAAATTTATTATCTGTACCATTTAATTTTCCACATTCAGCACGTACCGACTAAAATAACATGGACATAGATCTGTACTGGTGGGAGCATAACACCCATTTTGTTGCTCAGCAGTCCTTAGACCTGCACCTAAACTTTATTACCAGTGCCTTTCAAAACACAAGTGGACAAACAAAACCAAAGGACATCCCAGTTAGGACCAAAAGTCAAACGAAGACCATGGTGGGGTTTTACTTTTAGGTAAGTATCATCATCTTTCTAAATCAAAGTGCTATTATCAGATAGACATTAAATTTCTTTCAATATTAGAAATAGACCTTCAAAACCTCCTACATAGCAGTAGAATGTGTCTTTGAGGAGGAATAACGAGATCAAGAATTGTTTTTGGATAGATTAGTCCAGCGGTGTCCAAAGTGGGTTTTCGAGGGCCGCTGTCCTGCGGGGTTTTTATGTATACTTTTTCCAACACACCTTGCTTTCATTTAATGGATCCAACAGACAACGAAGTTCTGCGCAATGACTGATTAGTTTGAGTCAGGTGTTTTGATGCAGGGATGCTTGGAAAACCTGCAGGCTTGTGGCCCTTGAGGACCGAAGCTGGACACCCCTGGATTGGTGAAATTATGTTTAAATTAGAAAACCAACACCCCTCCTACGTTGGTGAAACAAATTGGAAAAAAACAGGGAAGCTTAATAGCACTATTTATCACACAACATCTCACTCAGTACAAACAAACATCGTGTTCTGGGCTTTTTCTTGGCTGATGTAATGAGAATGTCTTGCTATCCATCCATTTCTATTCCTAGTTCATCCTGTGCAGGGTAGCGGGGAGCACAAGACCTTATCTCAGCTGCATAAGAGGATGGGTACACCCTGAGCAGGTCGGATCAGTAAATTTAAGGCAGACAAGTGGGCCTTGTTCTGCAACAGAACAATGACTTCAACACAGCGAGAAAGACTGAGCAGTTGGTTAAAGCACTGTGGTATGAGGAAATTATCCTTTAGTAATGTCCAGTAGCAGAACCCAATGACGAGGAAATTTCTTTCAGCTACCACTTCTGCAGCAAAGTAGACCTGAAGACAAAAACCCAGTACATATACGGTGACTATTTTCTAAATACTCTGTTGCCCTGGTTCAGTCTAAATAATTTTTTTTTTTTTTTTTTTTTTTTTCCAATTAGCAAAGAACTCTCAACATGTGTCATTGTGACCATATTAGTATTTTGGGATTAGCTCAGTACTGTGGTTTAGTGTAAAAAGTAACTTTGTTGCACAAGCTAAACTAAACATAACCAGCTGCTTGAAGCATCTCAGAGTATTACAGAGCATCATCACTGATACAAACTTAAGATATTCATTACGCAACATCACTCATTGTGTGTTCAGAGTTGACAAAGAAAGGCTATGTTCCTCCCTTTGATCTTTGCCACTATTGTGTGATCTTTTTCAAAGAACAGCGCTCTGATCATAAATCCATTATATCCACCAAAACGCCCTTCTTGCTGGAGAACATTAAGAACTCATTAGGCCAAAGATGATTATGCTAAACACACTCTAACCCTCTGTCCAAATAAAAAAAAAAAAGAAAAAAAGAAGACACTGCATCCTTTGATTCCTGGCTGTGTAAATAGTGGAATAACACCAGCAGGAGCTGTACTATTTTACTCAGTTGTGCCACCGAATTTGAATATACTGCTCAGGATGATCCTGTTTGTTCACCATTTCAGCTTTCTTTTGGCAAATTCAACTTGCTGTTCAACAACAAAACCCAGATCGGACTTGAGATTTTTCTCAGCACATAAGAAGAAGAATAACCGTGTCAGCTGTCAAGTGTGTGTTTGTAAAATCATAAACAAAGCATGTTTGACAGTTGCAGAACAACATACTTCTGTAAGGGTTGATCTGGTCACAGAGTTTAAATGTGGGGAAATGGATTTAAAAGAAAAAATACACCTTGGAAAATGTGTGGCAGAACTGTAAGAAATGCCCAATTTCGTTAGCTGAACTTTAATATTTACATAAAATGTTGTGTTTTTGATCACTTTCATCTTTATCAGTGAGCATCAATCCTTTAAAAGATGATATAGCATGACTTCATTTATTTCTACTGGAACGAGTCATGGCTGCCAGAATAACAGGCCCTGCTCTTAAGAATTTACATCTTGTCAGCGTATTCACTGTGAACAGATGCACAGTTATTTCTCGGTTCTGACAGGAAGAGAGGATATTGCTGACATCATGTGTAAAATCAGTGGTATGAGAGGATGAACCTCACATTGTGGTTTTCAGCAACAAGGAGAGGACCAACATCACAATAGTCCGCTACACTCGGTCCAACTGGGAACTTGGTTCATTTGGGTGGGGGGACAGTGGTCCAGTGGTCTGGTTGATCACATTTCTATCAGAACTTCGATCAAATTTTACCCCATCTTCCCCGTTATTTTTTTTACCCATCCAGAGTTGTTTATTGTCCCACACAAGTATATTTTTGTTGTATTTACCCACGATGCTGTTGGCTGGACCCACAATGCAATTTTCTTTGTAGTCTGCTTCCCATTTTTGGTCCACTTGAAACAGACTGAGACCTGCGTTTTTAGGCGGACTGAGTCCACCTCTTTGATCCAGATCAGAATTCTTTTGAGCAAACACAGCAAGCCCAAATGAGGTGAACTTCCTAGCCAACGGATTATGATTCCAATCAAAACAGCGGATGTGAATGGGCCCTGTAAGACTAGGCAAGGAAAGGAAAATAAAGTTCAGTGTTTACTGTAGAAAAACATTGCCAGGCTGTGGCCATCTTAAATTTAATAGACTAGTTTGATGCTTCAACAAGCACAAATCGACTGAAGAGTGGCAACAACATTGCTGACCAAGAGAGTCCAATTTGTGCTTCTTTCTCTTTTCCTATTCTTTATGTCAGAAGTGTATATGTGGGCATAACAGTTACACAATGCACACACACACACACACACACACACAGGTCTAAGACTCCAGAGACCTAGAGTGCCCTTTCCCTCTCCCACTTTTTCTAATCCTGGCAATTAGCGAGAAATAATTAATGATAAAAAATGGAAAAGTTGAGGGCGGAGAGCCTTGAAGATAGAGTTCTGCACCGTAAGCATCCAATTTCCCCTCACAAGGTCCTCAAGGTCCACTGCTCTCTGGCTCTGATCCTCACACAGTTACTGGGGAGGACTTGAACAAAGGCCCCTTTGATATCAGCCCACCCTCCCTCACTCAGTTCTATAGACTCACTACGCCTTATATCCTCGCTCATTTGTCTTTTCCTGCTTTCCCATTGTCTTACCCTCACACACACACATACACCACAACTTATTCTAATTTTATTCCTCTCTGTCTCTTTGATTTCATCCAATCAGGGTCAAGGCTGCAGCACACATTTGTAAATACATGGTCACAACCAAAAGGGCTGAATGTGTAAGCACTTTATTTAAGTGAACATAACTAAAAGTTTACCTCAACCTGTCTGAGTTTGAATTCATGCAAACATCAAACTCTACAAAACGTGCTGAATCTGGAAGTGATCCATTGATCACTCAGTCTGTACCTGATTAAATAAAAAAGAATTTAAAAAAAAAATACAGAAGAGGAAGCTGATGGAAGTAAATATCAATTGGCATTTCAGTCATATGACAAAAAAAATACAAGAGACCAAATGTGTCAGTGAAGAATTCATTGTATATTCTACACTGTTGCGATGTCAACTCATATATCGGGATTATAACTGATATTCCACAATGGCAACAGAAAAAAAAACACCTTAAAGGGACCACGCACAGACACACAGACACACAAAACCCTTTAAACTGCCATTTTTCAGTAGCTTTATAAGAAATTGCACCAGACAGAGTTACAGATAAATCACGTGCAGATGCAGCCAACTGAAGCAGCATCGAGGCGTCCTGAAATTTCTCAAAAAAGGTTATGCAAGACATCTGCTGCGCCAACCAGATAAGACTTTGTTTGATTGCCTCCCTGTGAAATTATTAAGAACAGCCATTAACAATCTGGCATAAATAGAAAGTCAGTTGATGTGTAGCTGTGAAGGGATGTGTGGAGCAGCTGAACCTTGATAAAACATTGCAGCAGTGTGCTATGAGTAGAGACGAAATGAGGAGGTTGTGACCTTGTGAAGACACCTCAGGGACACATACAAGCATAATGTGGATTTGTGCCCAGACTTAAGAGAAACGTCAATGTCACTTGAGGCTAAAAAAACAGCAACTATAACATGATCTTCTCAAAAGTGTTCCACTTAAAAATGCATCTCTTATCCAGGTTTTAGCCCAAATAAAGAATTATTTCTATGTGGCAGTGCATTACTGCAGCTATGTATAGGCTATATGTATGCATGTCTGGCTCTGCAGTTACACTGAGCATACAAACCACTGAGGAGTAAGTGATTAAGAAGACAGCATAGGAGATAAAAAAAATAAATAAATAAAACCTTTCCTGAGCACTTGTGCCCCCTGGTGGAGGTTTGCAGCATCACCCTGCTGTACTGTGCAAAGAGCTGCAGCAGAGCTACAGCAGAAGAAGGGACTGCTGTGTGAATAGTCAGGGGGTTTCTGCTTATTGCACCACCACAGCCTCCTGAAGGGTGGCTTTGATCTTTGCATACATTTGAATTCCAAACAGGTCAAAAATACCAAGGGGTGATAAAGCTTATTCATTCATAAATGCAGCAACTGGGATTAGATCTCAAATTACAGAGAGACTAGACATCATTTCATAATACTCTTCGAGCAAATTGTGTTTCATTTGGCAGATATTTCAAACACTTGATGTAAGACTTCACAGCATTGGTTAACTTGCCAACAGCAGTGATAATTCAGCACAGTTTTGAATTATAGAGATGCAGCGGTCCTGTGAGCAGCTTGTTATCCACAGCTGATTAAATCTTGTTTTTAAAAAAAATAAAAAACACTGAATACTTTAATTGCATAATGACTGATTATTCTGAATCAGAGTTGAGATGGATATGAATATCAAAGCATTAAAAAAGCTTGAAAAGAAATTTGACCTGGTAGATGTGACTGAGCAATGTGTGTAGTTTATGGCTTTGGCCAGCAGATGGCATCAGCAGGTAGTTCAGTGTACTGCAGGGCAGTGATGTGCATGCACCCTGCTGTTTGCCTGTCCTTCAGTGCCTACAGCAAAGGAACAATGCAATGCCATGTTTCCCCATTTTGACCATACACTTCCAGTTTCTTATTATACAGTATGTCAAATGCAGGGAATTTTTCCACTTCTGAATGAAAGTTTCTATCAGTCTGCTAATTCTTCCATCCCCTTCGACTGCTAACCCACCCACACATCAACACACAAATGCTTCCCTGTCAAAGGGTCTTTGACATAGCAGCGCAGCAGTTAGCTTGCTTATGAAAGAAAGACAAAATGAAATAGATCATTAATACAGAAGCTAAGGAGCATAGAACAACTTGTCCAGGGAATCAATATAAACATCAGAAAGAGGAACAGGAAGATTAGATATTGACGTATGTAATGGGGTAGGGTGAAAAGAAATTGCATTTAGCCAACAGTGTTTTCATGTAGCAATTCTTTTATGGCCTGTCTGAATGGGAGAAGGGATCCTACGTTTATAATCAACTTCCAAAATGTATGGATATAAAAATGAGGTATTGACAGCAAATTGTACAATAAGGAGTGCGTCGACATCATTTATAATTATGCTACATTTTCATAAAATGGTTTTTAAATGATGAAAAGCGTCAACCTGCGTTGTTTTACCAGCTAGTTCACCACTTTGGATGAAGGATGACAAATATTCAGATTTTTTGTTTAACACTATTACTATTTTTTACACACAGACACATAAATACATATTATGGATACACACATACATATATACATACATTCATATACATATATATACATACATATGTATATATATATATATATATATATATATATATATATATATATATATATATATATATATATATATATATATATATATACATATATATATACATATTTATATATATATATATATATATTTATATATATATATATATATATTTATATATGTATGTATTTATGTGTGTGTGTGTAAAAAATAATATATATATATATATATATATATATATATATATATATATATATATATGTATGTATATATATATATATATATATATATATATATATATATATGTATGTATGTATATATATATATGTATGTATGTATGTATATATATATATATATATATATATATATATATATATATATATATATATATATATATATATATATATATATATACATACATACATACATACATACATACATATATATATATATATATATATATATATATATATATATCTTCAAAGTAACATCATCCAGATGGGCAAGACCCGGTCAAACAAGGTCTGTGTCACACACCGAGGAACCAGGGTGCTGTGATGAAAAATGGGTAACTGGAACACAGATTAGATTAAATTGGACATGAGAGGCTAATAAGGAACTGTTGGAATGTTACTATGCAAGTAACCCTAGTGAGTGGGGCTATATGAAGAGGCTGTGGGGACATATGGATACTTCGATACCTACAGTCCACAAAGACACTATGTCCCAACATATGCAAACGGAAACTGCTATCACAGTTGGAAATTGAGGAGATACAACACACTAATGCTGAGGGGGGGGGGGGGGGGGGGGGGGGGGGGGGAGTATGAGGAAGATAACATCAACTCCCCCATTGAGACTGGCTGAGATAGAGATCAGTTAGGGAATAATCAGCCTCAGAGACAGCATCATTCTATTCTATAGTCATTTAGCAGGCATATTTATCCAAAGTGATGTACATATATACCCTGATAGGCACATCAAGGGGGGCAAACTTAGGGCTCAGTGTCTTGCCCAGGGATACTTCAACACACAGGCAAGGGAAGCCTGGACTCGATCTCCTACTTTCAAGTTTAAAGACAACTGCTCTTCCTCCTGAGCTACAGCTGCCCATAGCTAAGCATCATAGCTAAGATGAGAGTGAGTCACCCCCAGCACCCACTGGCAAGAATTAGTCATGTACCACCAGAAAGCCTTTAACTGAGATGAATGCAGCAATAAGTACAATCCCTACCACGACCATCACTGAAACCAATGAGAAGATGAGGTTAGAAATCAAGATCAAATGAACTCGAAGGGAAGTTAGTCAACTGTCAGAACTCCAGAAGGGCACCACCACGTAAAGGGTGCCAGAGAGGTACAGCCAGATGTCTATACCCGAGGCCCTGGAAACTGCCTAACAAAGACTCCAAGCATTGGCTGTGCGACTGAAGAGATACACAAGAGAAGTTGAGGCCAGAAGAATAAATTGGCTGTTCTCAGCTAACCCAGCTAAAGTGTACTTCCAGTGGCACGTTAATAATATACAAGCTGACCCACCAAGGCTGGAGACGAAGCAATACTGGAAAGGCATATGGAAGAAGGAGGACTAACATAACAGTGAAGCACAGTGGTTAAAAGACTTCAGGGCAGACCACAACTCCCTCCCTGAACAAGGTCTAGTTACCATCACGGTGGCAGATATCCAGCATAGACTCTCATGTATGAAGAACTGGTCAGCACCTGGCCCTGATATGATCCATGCCTTCTGGCTAAAGAGGCTGACTTCACTCCATGAAAGCCTGGCAGTACAAATGAACCAACTCCTCAGGGATGGGACTCACCCTGAAAGGCTGACTAAGGGACGAACAGTCCTGATACTGAAAGACCCCCACAAGGGATCAGTCCCATCCAACTACCGGCCAATAACCTGCCTCTTCACGACATGGAAACTCCTGTCAGACATCATAGCAGTAGGTGGGCACATGGATCAATACATGGTGGAGACACCGAAAGGCATTGGCAAAGGAACCAGAAGAGCAAAACACCAGCTGCTGGTTGACAGAACAGTTGCCCAAGACTGCAAAACCAGACAGACAAACTTGTGCACCGCTTGGATTGACTACCGGAAAACATGTGACTCAGTGTCACACACATGGATCCTGGACTGTCTGAAGCTGTACAAGATGAACATGCAGCATAAGGACCTTCGCTGCAAACTCAGTGAGGCTGTGTTTTTGACCCTGGAGGCCACTTTCAAGCCAATTGCACAAGTCGTCATTGAATGTGGCATATATCAAGGAGATGCCCTGTGTGTCTCCAACCGTTGAGGACAACATGGGTTTAGCCCAGACCAGATGCAAATTTAAAAATTAACACACCCACATATATCTCAGATCAGCCTCTGCCAAAAAACAAGCCAACAAAGAAAGCTCTGCCCTATGTCCTGCCTGCGGACTGCGTCTGATTCGTAAACTGCTAAGAGTAGTTATACTGAGCAGTAAAGATGGGTGTGGCTTTCATCTCGTGAATGTGGACAACCAAGTCGCTCCCCCGGGATGTCACTAAAATTTTGAAGTAGAAAAATCTCTCTAAAACCAACCATTTCTATCGCCATGGCAACTGAATGTGGATTGCTTGAAAGATAAAAAAAAAACAGCGCCACTCATATGCCGGATGAGTAATCAACACTATAACACTGCAGAAAGCTCAAAAAACTGGAAATGGCATAATAGAGCCCCTTTAAAGCACATGCGTACAAGTTGAATGTGCTTTTTAAACAGGTGTGCAGCATGACATCATTTAGCAAGTCATTACACTGCCTGTCATTGACAGATAAATGGATAACCTTTCCTATCAATTTAATTTGTATTCATAACTACATAATTTATATTTGTGATGACATTGTATTTGCATTTAATAATAGCACATGCAGCCTTATTTATGTCATCTTAATTATTTTACGAATCTTCAAACCTAAACCACGTTCTCAATTAAATAATTAAACACTATGATCCAAGTCAGGTGGTAATAATTTTGCAATTGGTGCTAAGTTGTTAGCATCAAAAGAATTTTTACAGGTGTTATTTGATGTTAAAATCAATGTATTATTGTTGTGTGCATTTATTGCTCTACCTTTAGCAATATCGTGGTGCTGTGCTGTGGTGTGCTCATTAAAAAAGGGGAAGAAATGATTGTGTTATGGTTATACATAAATCTCAAACAGATAAGTTTATCTGTAATAAAACAAAAAACAGAGTAGCTTATTCTGGAAAACAAGGTAGAGGCAAAAGTAGCAGTTCTAAACAACCTGAAGAAAGTTGGACAAAAATGTATCCTAATTTAATAATCCATCCTGTAAGAACTGCATGGTTGTGTAAGCCTCAGAGTTATTGTACCTGTAGGTATAAAATAAGCAAATAATCAGCATAGATCCTTTTAAAAGGAAGAATAATTAAGCTTTATGAGAATAGAACTTATAATCCTATTAAAGCCTCTTTTCAGTGACCCACTCTACTCAGTTTATGCTGATTTACATCACAGTTGAGTGTCACCTCAGTGAAGGTGGAGTAATCATTGCAAGGTGGCCCTGAAGTCTCTTGACATCATTTGTTTGTGATTCAAACATGACACATTTATGGACATGTGAAGCAAAACACTTTAGAAAAGCAGAGAGTTTGTTTGGGTTCTTGTCTCATCCAGATTGGCTAATGCAATATTACACCATAGAAGACTATGGACAGCGCCTCCACAACATCACCCATAGGTGTCTGAAGAGCTGAATTAAAGCTCATAATCATTTAAAAACACCATAAGTCACCAGCACTGATAGCCTGCCATCTGAATTTTATAAAATCTTGTGTTAGTTGGCTCTCATGTTGTTTCAAGTTTTTGCTGAAACTATTGAAAAGGTTCAGCTTCCTTACTCCATGAGTCAAGGAGTAACTATCCTCATCCCAAAATCTAATAAAGATAATCTTTTAATTGATAATTGAGGCCAATGACCAACATGACTACAAAATCTTTGCTTTGTTTGGCAACAGTTTCATCAAACTCACAAATGGTACATTGCCAAGATTTTCTTTTTATAGAGGAATTAGACAAGGCTGCCTGCCCAGCTTCACCCTATTTCTTTTTACTAGTAGCTCAAACTATATTAAAACTAGTAAAATGAAAAATATTGCTTTGTTTGGAAGAGAAGTAATCATTACTAAGTTGACATATTTCCAACATGCCTAATGTATTTAGGAATAATGATCACAAAAGATGAAAATGAAAGAATTGCATTAAACTTTCCACCTATTATTAAAAAAAATTACTACATCTGCTTCTAAGGGCTCTATCATTAAGGTGTCAGGTACTAATTATGAAGGCAGAAGGTATTTCTAGACGGATTTATGCAGCCCTGGCCCTTCATTCAGAGAGTAAACATCTTAAAGACATTGATAATAAAAATTTTATTTTGGACTCACCACATAAAGAAAACATTTTAATCAATTCCGATGAAAACAGTGGCCTAAAATTCTTAGACTTTGAGATTCTGAACAATACCTTTAAGAGAAATTGGTTGAAACAAATGATTAATAATCCAACATCAATTTGGAATCCTCTCCACCTTCTAAATGAGGTGGTCCTCATTTCTTTTTCTGGTTTGTAACTTCAATATTGATAAAATCCCTATAAAAGTATCTGCTTTTCACAAACAGGCCTTGTTAACATGAAGCCTTATCTATGAGCACAATTAGAGTCATAAGTATGCCTTTTGGAATAACAGGGATGTTTTATACAAAGATAAAAGTATCTTCCTGGAATACTGGTTCAACAGTGGGATTACATTAGTTGATCAGTTATTTTGTAAGAATGACCAACTCCTCTCATATAAAAATTTCCTGTGCAAATTTACCATCCCTGTTTCCCCAGGTGACTATGCTGAGGTATTTAACGGGATCCCTTCAGAGGTAGACATGCTGTTCAAATCTCAAGCTATAACTATTAATTCATATGCAGCCATTATGTCTCCACTTCACACTTCCACTGGCAAAACATGTTTCTCTATTCTACCCTCAAACAACAAAAGAATCATAATATCCTTATTTCAAGATAATATTTTAACATTAACGCATGCTATTCCATATTGGAATCATTTTGTGAATGGATTACTATGGAAAGTGGTTAGGCTTTTACCAAACCATATTTAATTACGAATAAAATTAAAGAGATTTCTTTTCAAATTATCCACAAATTTGACCCTGTTAAGTATATATATATAGATAGATAGATAGATAGATAGATAGATAGATAGATAGATAGATAGATAGATAGATAGATAGATAGATAGATAGATAGATAGATAGATAGATAGATATTATAGAGTTTAAAAAGACATTCAGATAAACTGTAGTTTTTGTGGCAGCTACCCAGAAACCACAGTTCATTTGTTTTGGAATTGCCAATTGTTGAACAGTTTTGGACAAATGTATGCATGTTTATTTCTAGTCACATTGATATGAACTTCAAATTACATGGAGGAATATGTTGTTTGGACTCCTGAAGAATGACAAAAGGTTTGATAATCCAAAAATATATATAAGTAATTTTATCATCATTATAGCAAAATTCCATATTCATAAAGGTAAATTTGCTGATAGAAAACCCTTTTACAATATGTTTTAAGCATATTTAAGCTATGATTTGTGTTCAACCCCCTTCGTATTTCTTTCTTTCTTTTTTTCTATTATTATATTATTATCTGTTTTGTATTGTTGTCTATCAAAGGCCTTACTAAGGATCACTTTATTTTGTTTGGTCTCCACTCTTTTATTTTAAACAAAAGCTGACTTAACATGTTAACACCAACTTGTATGGCGAATGAGTACTGTTTGTGCTTGTTTGTTTAAATAAAGTTTAATAAAATAAATAAATAAATAAACTGAAGCATATTAGGCGGTTCCCACCATTGCCATCTTGGCAGTGTCACGTGTGCTTTCTCTCCTGGAAAATACAAAAATAGACAAAGAGGTAAAGCTGAGAGTGGGGGTTTGATCATGGTGGTAGATGACTGACGTCTATGAGACGCCAACCTGCCTGTAGCAAAGAGCTAACTGAGCTAACCTGGAGCTAATGGGAGCTAACCAGCTAACAGAGCTGTGCCGTCTTAAGCTAAGTCACTCTGTTAGCTGGCTAAAAAAATCGCTGTGATGCTACAATTTGCCTTCTTGCACAGGGATATTGGATGCCTGTCAATAACAAGGACACGCACCTAATTATGTCAAATTTTGAGATTAAATTACTTCTAAACAGAGGAGTTAGAAAACAATTCACTTCACCCACAGTTTTCATGAAGTTAAACCTAAACTATTAAACCTAAAATGGTTTATTGTACCAGGCTGTAAACATGTTTATTTCTGCTTGAAGTTGGTCTTTTTAACATGGGAGTCTATGGTAGTTTGCTCATAGACTGTATATAAAGAGATGGACAGAGCCTTTGTGACGTCACCCATAGGTTTCTGAAGAGCTGAATTGAAGCTCGGTGGGCAGTTCCTACCGTCGCCACGTTGGCAGCATCATGCGCGTCGTCTCACCCGGAAAATACAAATATGGGCGGTGGAAAGATGGAGCTGATAGGGGCAGCCGTGAGCATCACGGTGGATGATTGACATCGAGCGAACTCCGAGCTTTCTGTAGCTAAAAGCTAACCGAGCTAACCCCGAGACAATGGGAGCTAACCAGCTAACAGAGGTAAGCGGGCTAAAGCTAAGTCACGTTGTTAAACGGCTAAAAACTGCAGTTGTTCTACGTTCTTCTTACTTGGAGCCGGAGATTGGTACCTGTCAATCAAAAGGACACGCCCCTAACTTTCCAGAATGTCAAAATTAAATTACTTTAAAATGGGCGAGTTAGAAAAAAAATTCACTCCCCCCACAGTTGTCATGAAGGTAAACATGACCTATAAACTGAAAATGGATTTTTGAACCAGGCTGTAAACATGTTTATTTCTGCCGTGAAGTTGGCCTTTTTAACGTGGGAGTCTATGAGGATTTGCTCTGTTTTGCAGCCTCTAGCGGATCAAGGGGGAACTGCAGTTTTATGCACTTCCGTATAGGCTTCACTTTTTACCGCCAGAGGTTGTCGCTTGGATTTGCTCTGTTTTGGAGCCCCTAGTGGACAAAGGGTGAACTGCAATTATTGGCACTTCCCCAAAGGGTTCACTTTTAACCATTAAAGGTTGCCGTTTATATCCCACTGAGCCAGTCAGTGGCCTGTAGTTGTTACATGTTCATCTCCACTCGGCTTGCTTAGAAAACCAAACCCAGATGCTGTAAAATACCCGGTACAAGGTAGTACTATAAAGAAAAACAACTAGAAAACTAAGTTGATTCAGATCAAGCTAAATATCGTTAAACAGGCCAACTGGAATAGGAAGATAAATGTATATTCTGTTTGGATATATTTACAAAGATTGTGAGAACTGGGGCTGAATATTTGGTAGTATAAAACAAAGATACATAAATCACAATAATGCGGGTTGTTACCACTAAGATTTATGCACTTTTTAGGCTATTTATTCTTCTTGGATGGCTAACCTGTATTGAATGAAAATTACTTTATTCATTTAAAGGGAAAATTACTTCAGCAACAACTGTTTATTTTATTTAAGTTTTCGTTCAGGGCTTCACATTGTCATCGTGGTTAGCACTGTGACCTCACAGCAAGAAGGTCACTGGTTTGATCCTTGGCTGGGGCAAGGTTTGGTCAGTGGCCTTTCCGTGTGGAATTTGCATGTTCTCCCTGTGTATGCGTGGGTTCTCTCTGGGTACTCCGGCTTCCTCCCACTATCCAGAGACATGCATGTTGGGTTCATTGGTTACTTTACTCTAAATTGCCCGTGTGAGTGTTCTTTTGTCTCTCTGTGGCCTTGTGATGGACTGGCAAGCTGTCCAGGGTGTACCCCACATTTTGCTTAAAGACTGCTGGGATAGGCTCCAGCTTCCCTGCAACCCTTCATTGGATTAAGCGCTTAGGATAATGAATGAATGACTGAATTAAAGTTTTTGTTCAGTTTATACCTTAGATTTCAGCTGCTATAAAAACATAGACTTAAACACAATCAAAATACTGAACAGCATCATGAGGAAGTTGTCTTTAGCCCTAAGGATCATATACGAAATGTATTTATTACTGCAGTCCAAATATTTTCATCTGATGACTGATTCCCTGTTATGTTTTTTGAGGTCACAGCTTAAATGCATTACCACTCATGCCAGTGCAAGTCCTCCCAGTTAGATGTGTGGCGTGTCACTCGGTCTCCAGCATCAGAGCAGAGAGATTAAACTAAAGCGATTAGAAGTGTGGTGGGCTATACGTCACTGAAAGGTGGCTGACCTGGATGTGAACGGATTAAGAGAAGAAGAGTCAACATGAATGACTGCATGAATGACAAAGAATGAATGAACTGAGTCCTGCACTTTTCTTTTCCATTTTTTACTTTTTATTTACATCCCCACCTAAATCTTCATTTATCTTTTCATTTATTTACCTTTATCATTTTTGTTAGAAGATGAATTTATTACTAAATGTTTGTTTCCATGAAAACACTTTATTCATGAAAAATTCAAGCAGTTCCTTTGTTTTAAAGCCCATTCAGATTTAATGTGATTATTTCCAGGTTAAGACATTACAATTACTAAAATACTGAGATCAGCAAAGTGATGTTAATGAACTAATACTAGTATTTAATAAAAATTAGTGTGACCTTATGATTGTACTTGTAAGTTTCCCATAGTTATGATTTTGCCTTTGTTTTATGAAGTAAAAGGTAAATATTTGAACAGTGAGTCATACAGGCTATATTAAAAAAAAAAAAGTTTAAACAAATGACAATAACTTAATCATTAGGGAAAGTCATTTTATGGTATGAATTAAATTAACTTCAACTGGGCCCTGTGATGGACTGGCGGGCTGTCCAGGATGTACGCTGCCTTTCGCCTAAAAGACTGCTGATAGGCTCCAGCTTCCCCGCAACCCTTCATCGAACTAAGTGGTTAGGATAATGAATGAATGAATGAATGAATGAATGAATGAGCGTCAACTGTTAACACAGCAAATGATTCTCCATGGACTTTGTAATTGTGGTAATTGTTTTCAATTTTTTTTAATTTCCTAAACTTCAAAATTTAGTTGGGTCTGCAGTTTAAACCAATATATCATATTTAACTTAAACTTTTAAAGTTTGCACAAAGAAAAAAAGCAATCGAAAAAGTTTCTTTGTATTTTTCTTTTATTTTGAAAATTAATAAGGAAAATCAAATTTTTTGTTTGTTTACAAATAAGATAAATGTGAGAATTCATAATGGGATAACAAACATTATATACCCGAACAAAGTGGTAGAGATGGATCAAACACAATTTTTCAATGAAAGTAATTATATTCACTGAACACTTTGCTCAATCAAACAATATAACCAGCTATTATATGGTTTGGAGCATACAAATAAACAAACAATGTGTCAGCACCCACATATATACAGTATAAACCATCCAGTCATCCATCCAACCATTCATCCATCCATCCATGTACTGTCGCTTATCCTGGGTCGGATCGTGGGGGCAGCAGTCTAAGAAGGAAAGCCCAGACTTTCCTCTACCCAGTCACATTTGCCACCTCTGCGGGGGGATCCCAAGGTGTTCCCAGGCCAGCCGAGAGATATAATCCACCTGGATGGGCACCTGGATGAAGTGGGAGCAAGCAATAAAACAGACCATACCATGGAAGGGCATCTGGCAGTGGAACCCCCAGAGGATCAAGTTTCTGATACAAGGAGTTTACGATGTCCTCCCAAGCCCAACCAACCTGCAAAGATGGGGCGAAGCAAAGAAACCTGAATGGCCCTGTTTTCTAAGGCAGCGACACTGGAACAGGTCTTGAGCTGCTCCAAGGTGCTGGCTGAGGGCAGGTATCAATGGAGGCATTACCAGGTTCTCAAATCCATTGCTAAGGCAATCAGCAAGAGCATCGAGGACAGTCGACAGACCTGAGCCACAGATAAGGCCATCTGTTTTGTCAAGGACGGAAAAAGTGTCATGATTTCTGCTGACAGCAGTGGGTTGTAGGTGTGGTTTTCTTTGCAGGGAAGTGTCCGTTCCAGCAGCTTGCTGTCACAGCTGAGAGTGGTTTCCTCATCACCTGCTCAGCATTTAAGCCCTGGGTTGATCACACACCTCTGCCGGATCGTTGTTGGCCTTTGTGTGGTAAAGTGGTTTAGATCAAGTAGTTCTCAAGTTATTTCTCCTGTTTGTTGATGTGAAAACTAACTTATTTGAAACTCTGTTCAGAAGTTGCCTGTCTGCTTCCAAACTGTCTGGACACCTGCGCAACGATTTACTTTGTCAATAAATCTTTTGGGGTTTTCAACCTCGTCTGCTTTTGGGTCCTCTCAGCTTCATTTATGACAGAAAGGTCAGTGAAACCACCGAAGAAATGCTCCAATGGAGTACTCTCCACGGCCCAAGATCAGGTGATGACAGTTGACCTAGAGAGACATCACCCAAACCAGTTTGAGATTCAACATCACCTTGAGACAACAAAGCAACTAATCCTGCTTGAATTAACAGTGCTCTGGGAAGAGAGTATGGAGGAGGCACATGAAAGGAAAAGGGAAAAGTACCAAGAGCTGGTGGAGGGTTGTCAGAGACATGGATGGGGGGCCAGGTGCATGTCAGTGGAGGTAGGCAGTCAGAGATTTGCAAGTCATTTCCTGAGCAGGGCCTATGGCATATTGGGTGTAACAGGTGCCAATAGAAGAACAGCTATAGGCAACAACGTAGAGAAAGCCTCTAGATGGCTCTGGTTAAGGAAGGGAGAGCAGTGGGGGTAGCAGAATGCCACTTGGATACAGTCCGGGATTTGATCCGCCCCAGTCGGGTCACCTGGTGAAGGGTGTCTGTTCAAAGACCAAAAACAGCCTGTGATGCTAGGATACAACACTAATGATGTGTCCAAGGTCTGCATCAATAGAAGTTTTCTTAAAAGAAAGTGATAAAGGGTAGCCTTAGCAGAGTCCAACCCTCACTGAAAGCGAATCCAACGTACTGCCGGCAATGCAGACCAAGCTCCGAGACCTGTCAAACAGACCGGACAGCTTGAACGAGGGGGTCTGGTATTCCATACTCCCAAAGTATCCCCCTCAGGAGAATATGGGTGGTACAGTCAAGTGCCTTCTCCAAGTCCACAAAGCACATGTAGACTGGTCGGGTAATCATTCCCTGAATCAGGGCCTATGGCATATTGAGCATAACAGGTCTAAGATGTAAATAAAATCTGACTGCAGTTATTTACACATCTTATACATCCACATTTATTTACAGTACAGCCAAAGAGTGATTGATTCAGGGATCCTCAATTCTGGTCCTCGAGGGCCGGTGTCCTGCAGGTTTTTAGACTGTCCCCTGCAACACACCTGATTCAAATCAGTGTGTATATGGCTGACATGTGCAGAGTTAGTCTGAGTCAGGTGTGTTGCAGCAGGGACACTTGTAAAACCTGCAGGACACCGGCCTTCAAGGACCAAGACTGAGGATCCCTGGATTAAATGTCACTGACTGACTGACTGACTGGATAGATGGATGGATATATTTGATTGCATATTTACAAAGTTAAATACATAGTGTTTTTTTCCCACCTTATAATATCTCCTTTTCTTATAATAACTGTCTTTGTCCATTTTGTAACCGAGGAGACCAGTTCCTGGACTTATAGCAAAACAACATTGTCCTGTCTTTTCTCACAAGATCCTCATCAACAACTCTGCATCTTTTATTGTATTTTGTGTTTCATGAAGTGCTAAATGCTTTATTTATTTAGCAAAAAGTCTGGACAGCTGGCAGGACTCTGCACTTTACCCTACTGTGAACTTTATCTTGCTGAAATATGCAATGCCTTCCCTTAAAAAAATGTATATTTCTCTAAAACGTGCATATACTTCATCAACAGAGCCTTTCCATTAGTGTATGTTGTATGTTTCTTTGGATACAGGTTTTTGTGAGAAGTGCTAATAATAAACTACAAAATAATTGCAGAAAAGTTCTGATATTGTATGAAATGTAAATGAAAACAGAATGCAATAATATACATATGTCATGATGTGATGTGTCATTTTTTTCTCAGTTCTGGCTTCATGTTTTATTTTTTAGTTTCCCTATTTAGTTCCATTTTGTCTGGTTTCCTGTTTTTCATTTAGTGACTGTAGATTATGAAATTTCAGCATCATTCTAACAACACTTTTGCAGATTGTTGAACAGTTTTATTACCACTGAGACTCTACTCCTTTAAGGTGCTCTTTATGAACCCAATTGTTACCTAAATAGTTAACATCTCATGTTATTCACCATTTGTGCTCCTCCATCTAATCTTTTTGGAGGGATGTTGTTGCCATTTAAATACATGACAAATCAATAGTTTCCTTAAAATGGTTACTTTGTCATTGCAACATTTAGTTTTGTGTGTTTAGGGTTGATTTGGAAATCTTTTTTTTTTTTTTTTTTTACATATTACACAGCAACTCAACATTTTTAGAGGTTGGTTTCCATAAACATCACTGGAATGCAGCACATGTCAAAATACATTCTGTGCATCTGAAATAGCTTGCAGGCTTTAATGTATCTAAATTGTAATATACCTCAGATGATTTGCTATTAGGGATGGTGATTTTTAAATATACCATAGGCTTAGAGTGTGTATCCACATTGGCGGTAAAATTTAAAACAAGCGGCATCTGAGTTCAGGGTAACGTGTCACAAAACTTCCGAATAATTCACCCAAAGTTGAAATACTAACAAAACAAAGTGGGAAACTCAGTGGAGTGGTAGACCTCTGGATGCCCTAAGTCTACAGGATGGCTCAGTGTGAGCTGTTCTGTGATAAAGTTACTAAAGCAAAGTAATAATGATGGCTTTAAACTTTAAATATGTAATATTGTTTTATTTATGTTAAGACTCAGTTTGTTGCATCTTCCTAAAAATCAATTTATCCGTTAAGACCGGACCGATTAAAAAAAAATGTTAAGAAAAGTAATTTTTCTTAAATAAGTTCTTTATATGTCCCTTTAACAAAATAAAAGAAAAATAGTTATTTTTCTAGGGATATTTACCATTTATTACCAAATGATGCATCTCAATTCTTATAACATAATTTTCTGCTTTCTGGTGCCTGTTAAGTAGCAGAAAACAAGTATCAGATTATGATTAACAAGATTTTGAGCAAAGTTTTACTATAAAGTGATTCCAAATATCTCTGAAACTCTATGTATCATATATGTCACACTGGGCTCTTATGCTTTAACAAAACGTTTTTCCTTTTTTTTCTTTCTTTAGTGTTCAACTAGAGTTTTTATTTAGAGGTCATAGTGTCTTAATAAATAGTACTATAACACACAGTGACAAGGTGTGACAATGATGAGAAGCACATAAACACATTAGTATAAAACATATCATACAGTCACAAGTATGACTTATAGGTCAGAAACAATCTAATTTTTACACAAATCCTATTCATAAATACATTACAAACTCCCAATGTAATCTGTACACCATTAAAAAACTACATGCTCTTTGTAATATTTGACAGAAAAAAGTGTTGATGTAGCACATCACAGCAGTCATTGTACACTAGTATAAATCCTCTTTTGTTCCTGTAGGGCTCAGAATAACCCACCATTGTTTCTCTGGACTGTTGCACATTAGAAAAATCTCATCATTTTTCTATGAAATGGTTTAAAATAACCTAAAAGATATTTTTAAAAATCCTCTCATTATCACTCATCGTGTAACTCCTTATCAAAAGAGCTGGCAATGATATTTTAAGGATGCAATATTCATATCTCTGTATGCTGAAATAGAGATCAGTAAAACACTGAAGGGAAACCAATGAGTGAGCCGTGTGTGTGAGTGTAAGAGTGTGTGTCCAGTGGGGATGTGAGGGTCAGAATATGGATTGAATAAAATAAATAGTCGCCAAAAACAGCCCCCAACTACCCCTCACCCCCCAACCCCCTTCCCCCAGCCTGGGGTTTGAATTAATGTGCTTCTATTTTTAGCCCTCCCGTGTTTCCAGGGGAAACCTAATGACGCAATGACGTCAATGCAGGTCACCAGCAAGAAGCAGACTGGAGGAATTGAGTGGCTTCCATTAGAGGTTTTGCAGCATTTTCCAGAGAGGAGGGAGGAGGACAAAATGGATTAAGACTAAGAAATGCACAGAAATAAAAATAAATAGAGAGCGGAATGAATGGGAGGCAATGCGACTGACGTCTGGCAACAGAAAGGATGGAGGGAGGGTGAGAGGGTGGAGGGGTGGTGGTGTTGTGTGTGTGTGGGGGGGGGGGGTGTTGTTGGGGGGGGGCTACTGCTGCATATCAATGGGTGCCGTTCAAATTCCCAGGGATTATTGGAGGGAAAAAAGGGGGGAAGAGAAAAATGATGCACGCTGCCTCGGATCGGTGATGACTGGGTGAGCCCACTCTGTTTTTATTATCTCCTCTTTGCTTATTGTTGAAGTGAGTTAAACAACGAGCTGTTGTTCTGCCTTCTTTCCCTCTGTATCCTTCTGTTTTCTTCTTTTCTCCTAATCGTGCTTATTCTGAGAAATTGATGCGCGAGTTTTTTTGTTTCTTATTTTTTTACGGTAGAGCACGAGAGGAGAGACGTGTTGATGTGTGCTGATGTGGAGATGTGGAAAAGCAAAACGCACCAAAAAGAAAATAACATGTTCTACTAACGGCGCCTTCGTGTTGACTTCCAGAGACTTGTTTGCAATTATTTATGATGCACCGCAGCCGCGGACGTGCTCCGTCTGCAGCTCCGCTGCTCCGGTGCAACAGCAAGCCAGCAGCCATCGGTGCGTCGCGGCTGTCAGACAGCCTGCAACCTGAAGGGGATGCGTTTCAACTACCTGCAAGTGCAAATCTGAGAGTCGTAATTCTGAAAGCACTTGGAGAGCCATTAAAAGCTTCGGTGCAACACTTGCACAGCGCTGTCGTGTGGAATTTGCAGCGCGAGCCATCTGATGCTCTGCCTTATTTCTGCTGTAAAAACCTGAATGATTCTGGTGAATTTCATTAAGAACAAGCTGTGTGAAAAGAAATGGAGCCTGGTGATCATCGTTTGCCAGGAGGCTACTTTTCATTGCCAGGCGGTGTGTGCGTGTGTGTGTGTGTGTGTGTGTGTGTGTGTGTGTGTGTGTGTGTGTGTGTGTGTGTAGTGGATGATGAGGAGGAGGAGGAAAAGGAGGGGGGTCATTATTCGTGTGCGTGAAAGCTACAAGAAGTAACCTTATTTCTTGAAGCATGAAATAGCGGAGATGAGAGCGGACGCACGCGCAGGCACGCACATATAAACTGGTTTTGGGCACTGAGCAGGTTCCTTTGCGTTATGGCAACAAGTGCCAATTCCTGCGCCGATCAGTTCACGCGCAGACTGCGTGCCATCCCGATGCTCCAGCAACTCCTGGTTAAAATGGATGTCAGCTGATTTCTTCTTCATCTCCCCCCCCCCCCCCCCCCCCCCCCCCCCCTCTCTCTCTGTCTCTTCTACTTAGTTTAACTTCACTTTCCTCCCAGTTTCTTTAAACTGGACTCCAGTGCAAGGCGTTCACCGCGCAGAGGTGGATTCAGAACCATGGACAGATCAGTGTGGTGTTTTTATTTTCTCCCCCAGGACCACGGAGAGCGCCCTCCTTAAAAGGCGCCATGCAGTCTGATCATACCTCCGCACCCGCTCCAAGACCGGGAGCTTTAGGTTGAGGGTCCGCAAGATATTTTGAGTCCGTTCGAAGTATAGTGGACAGAGATTTTATTCTCAGAGTAAATAAATAGTTAAAACACACCATCTTGCATTGCATGGGCGGCTGAATGTAGGACCATGTAGGACACATTAGAGAAGAGCAGGAATTGTGTCACTTTTTTTCTCCCCTCCTCACATATGACGCATGTGGTGAGGTAAGTGTGGCAGATGCCTACGTGTGCAGATGGTCCAGTCTGCTGGTCCCTATACGCCCTGGGCTTGACGTAACACACGTATACAGGCAAATGGTCCAGATGTGGACGTGTGCATGCACGCCTCCTTAGTGCACAGCACAAAGACCCCTTTTAAGCCCCTCTTTATGAACTTGTGCTTTACTGGAGCGTGAAATTTTATGATGTAGGTTTGCACACTGGGTGCATTTGCACTCTTAGATTTTGCTTTGATTCTGATTTGGCACATTTTTTCTCTCATTATTAAACTAAAAAGAAACAACCTTAGACTAAATGCATTATTTATTTATTTTTTTTTCAAATCAAATATTAAGTAAATGATTACGATTAATGTACAAAATGTGGCACAAATGATCGCATTTTTAAACACAGAACTACGTGAATATTCCTGTTGTGTTAATCGATTTTAAATGGCTGAAAGACATAAAAATCAGCTTTAGTGAACTTAAAAAATGATGACAGCAATTATCCAAGGCTTGCAGAGAACCTTAATATTACCTTTAAATGAGCCGATCACAAACACTCAGATGTTTAAGCATAAGTTTTTAATCATATCTATTTAAATAGTCAGGAAATGTCCGAAAAGAGACATAAATGTTCTTAATAAACGTTTAATGTGAGATTTCAGTAGCAAACTTTGTTGGTGAGACAGTGTGGAAAGTTTGTGTGAGGTTACACCAGATTACTTGTGACCTTCAGAGTCTTTCAGAGATTCAGCAGGTTGGAGCTTTTGCTGCTGATTATTTTGATCGTGGTGTAGCACACACAGCTATGTAGTCATACACAGAGCTGTAGGTGTACTGCTTTCCTCACAGCACGGTGCACTTACACACATGGTTTCTGGCTCCTTATCATGATTAAAGCAGCTTAATGTTTTATGTTTCCTGATTATCCTCCGAAGGATTCAGACTAAAGCAGGAGTTAAAAATCAGCCGGACTTAAATACACCAGCTACAGATCCATTCCAGCTAGAGAGACATGTGGATATAATAGCTGTGGTCATTAATGTTACTGTTGCATGTTTGGGGTTCGATTGTTTATGTCTTTTTATGGTTTCACTGTAATCTTAGAGAAACGTTTGAAGGCGATCAAGTGAGGTTTTCCATCATTATGAATGTTTAGTTGCTTCAGATCATCGACGAAGCAACAGCTGGGACTCTAAGAGCATTTCACCCAGATGTTGTGGCACCTCACACACATGTGCTTGCCTGCAGACAAAGCTCATCGGTATCACTTGCGATAACAATTAGTGGATTACAAAATGGGGTAATGGTATTAATAGGATTTGGCGCTTTAATGCAGTATCTTACTTACACTTGAAAAGGGGGCGGGGAGCATACGCAAGGTTAATAAGGTGGAAGCAGTGACTTGCATGTAGGTCTGTAACATCAGGGATTATGCCACATTATATGTTTGGTGAAGACATCCTGTTAGTAAAGGCCACCAGTGGCACTTTATGCTGTGGTGCCGTTCTGGTTGCGCTCATCCTCAACAGTTCTACTGCAGAGCTGCAGATCTTGAATGATTAGCTAGATGGATATCATTGTGGAGAATGCCAATAAAGCAGGTTAGACCAGTTAACTGAAGTGCAATTATGATGTTTGGCCAGTAAAGTTGGAGATTAAGGGTTACACCACAAAGCATGCCTTACGGATGGCATCGTAATTTGACTCCGTGTCACTCGATTTTACACAAACAAGAGTTAAAAGTCTAGAAACTGTTAACCTTTTTAGCATTTTCTGTATCATTAGACTCTTATATTTACAAGAAACCTCCAGATATGGTCTCCTTCTGAAATGAAATGGAAATTTCTACTATTTTTTGCCTCTTTTGATGATTTAACATGTGGAAAAACGGCGTTTGCTCAGACAGATGAGGCTCTAAAAGTTCCACACTGCTTCTGTCTCTTCTCCAGGATGTTGGAGCTTAAAGCGCCATCATGTCTCTGCTTGCATGTGCTCACTAAATATAATGTAAAGTAATACAGAGAAAAGCCAACAAAAATCTGGAGGTTAAAAATGCCATCAGGTATGAACTTTTGGTGTGAGGGTTCACTGCTCTGTCAGCAGTTTAAATGTAGAAAACTAACATTTAAACCCATATATACTGCTCATATCAGTACATAATTATCTATATCTATCTATTAGTTATTGATTAGAATGCAAAACATTAAATAATAAAATACTTTTTACAAACTATGCAGGTTTATATTCCCTTGAAGGACACAAGCTCCTCAAACAGCACCGATTTTTTTTATGATCTTTTACATTACAGACCCGCTCCTCTCCATCATTGTCATCTGTAATCAGTTTTTCTCCACACTGACTTGACACATCCTCCTCTAAATCACGATCAAACTCGTCTCGGAAGATCTGATCAACAGTCTGTTGCAGAGAGTGTTACAGCCATGATGTCAGTCACAGAAATGGCAGCTCCTGCACCATTTTTTTATTCATGTTCTCTTCACGTATGTACCACATGTGATTGCTACCATACAGTTGGACTATTTCACTTTTTCCAGATTCCCGCTATGCTTTTTCAAAGACCAGCAGGTGTCTGTCTCTGGAGGACCCGTGGAAAATCACTACTGTCCCATCTCTGCTTTGCAATTTTAAGATTTCTTAAAAACACGAACATTTTTTTTTTTTTTACCCATCCTGGTAAATAAATAACAACCATCTCAATAGATGCAGGTCAAACAAAACACAATTTCAGTCATAATCAGTCATTCAAACAGCAGGACAAAACAACACATCATAAGTATGCTGGAAATGAGATGAATTTTTGCACACTGCAAAGACATAGAAGTAGTGGTGACAATCATCTGCATGCCTCTGTCTGATTAAGTCGAATTAACAGTTAAACTAAAGTTTATCATGCATTATTGTCTGTGCATGTCCCACACATGGATTCCTTCAGTTTCGTCCCATCTATGTTTTACTAATGCAGCCATTTTGGCACCGTTGGTCACATTATTTGTCATCCACGACCTCCAGTATGCATGCACAACGGGTCTGCAAATGACCTGCAGAGCAATTGCTTCGACAAGCAGCTCTTTTTGAGCAGGAGTCATGAAGTAAACAGGCAGACGTTTCTGCAGGTTCAAGACATAATAAGCTCATTTTTTCACTGATCAAGTCTTGATTTCATGCTGTATCTCTTTCTGAAGGATTTCTGAACAGTATAGAGACTTTTCAGGAATGCATATTAAAGAAAAAAGGAAAATCTGTAGTGAATGAAGATACTTCATAACTGTCTTCCTGTTTTTCTTTATAAGATTGCTGCAGATGTGCTGAAAGCATCTTTTCTTTCTCCAGGTCCTGAGAACATCTGCAGGATTGAACGACACAAGATGTAAATATTGTCCTTTGTGGGTCTTTTTGCGGTCTGGGCTTGCTGTTCCTAAGGCAGTAGCCAGGAAGCCCTTACCCCAAAAAGTATCTGCAGTGGACTCCAGCATCTGAAGCAGACAGCAGCTTTCTCTGCTGGCTGATGCAGCAGAGCACGTCTCCGATCTGTGAGGCTTCTTCACAATCCAAACTGGCTGCAGAAGGTTGATCAGCTGCGAGACACAGGAAGAGAGTTTAAAATAGGAAACATTTGAGAGGTTTAATAGAGGATGCGGTTAAACGTTCGTCTCTTTCAGAGAAGGTAATCTGAGAAAAATCCATTTGGAGAGGATCGCATGATGGTGAGAAACCGTCAGAAGGAGGCAGCAGCTTTAATCACCTCACCTCCAGAAGGAAAAGCTAAACTTCCTGAAGTCAACCTTAATATCAAATTTTCCTTTCAGGGAAATGTAGAAAGCAGCGTCATTACACTTCCCACAACAGCAACAATCAAATCTGTTGTTTTGATGTATTTGTACATTTTTACACTTCTTTTTAAATTGTTATTAAATGCACTTAATCTGTTTTGGATTATAATGCTGCTCTGAACTTGTGAATTATACTCAATCTAAAACATGCATGGATTCAAAGAAGCATCCGGTGAAACGGTGTAACCAGGACGCAAACACGGAACGAACAAGCCAAGGGGAAATGGAGGTGCAGCTTGAAGCTTTTCATGTACTCTGCGTCACATAAATCTGATTATTTACCACGCTGAGCCTTCACATTGTAGTTCATGTACATCAAAACCCGGGGCACTTCTTATTTCTCTCTCTTTCTGACAAAACTTCAAGACGTCATCACTCAGGGTGTGTTTACATGTGTTGTAATATCTGTGCACACCAGTGCATGCAGCTCATTGTGGACAAATGAAAACAGAAATCTGTATTTAGTTATATTTTACTATACTGTACCATGATTTTACATTTCACTTCTCTCTCTTCCTGTGGTTTCAAATCATCACCTGACTATGCAAAGCTCATGCATGTATTTGTCAAATAAAACCAAAATGAAATCCAAACCAACCTCGTCCTCTTTTCGGCTCCCAAATATGAAATAAACTGCTTATTTTCACTAAATCTATAATATTTCATGTGCATTTGCCTCAGATTCATAAACTACTTTATTGCTCTGCTGCACAAACACTGCCACACAGTCAGTAAAATATAAACATGTGATCAAGTTTATTAAAGAGGACAAGAAATTCAACCTCCTTAATATGAGCTAGACCTTTTCTGGTCTATTGGTGTCTATTTTATAGCCTGAAAGAAACAATGCTAGTTAATCCCACACCCTCATCCACATTTCCTGCTCTGCTGATGGGCTGCTGATGTCAAACAGACTAATATAAGTAGTGTGACTGAGCCCCTGCATCTATTCATTGACCAAACAAGTGACTAGCATCCAGATGGGAGCGAGATATTCCCAGTTAAACAGCGGCCCACAATTTGTGTGTCACACACCGCCCTGGGAAATAGGGCAGTGCCTCATCCATGTCATCCGATAGCAATGCAGGGTGGTGGATGCACTTTTGCTCCCTTCTACTTGTAATGGAGTAAATTGATTTGGCATCCACGGGCAATATACAGTGGATTTTCTTTTCTTGTTTGTGTCGTCGACCTCATATAATCTACACTTTGGAAAGAAAAGGTATAGTGAAGCTGTTTGTACTCATGCATAAATAAATACCTTAAATATATGAATTTAATCCTTCCAAGTCCCATTAAAATGCATTCCACTTGACAAATAGGTAAAAAAAAAAAAAAAAAGCTGATAAAGAAGAAAAACAATCATATTAATCTGCATTTCTGTTTACATCATAATCAGATTGAAGATTAAATGCAAACAAATAGGGAAGAATAAGAAAATATCACAAAATGATTGACAAAATTAAGTTTTAATTGCATGAGATATGATGTGTTATTCAAGATCTTTAAATCTTCAAGAGGAGAAGATAAATCAAAAAAAGATCGCTGTGTTGAGTGATACTTGACACGGTGTGTTTGGTAAATCTCTGGGTGAGTGTGGCCATCTAGAGGACATTTTAGGAACTGCAGCCGATGATCTGCAGCTTTAGTACAAAACAAAACAAATCACCAGTAAAAATCCACAAGTTTTAGGTGTTTTTTTGGTGATAATTCATGCTGATTCTCCTCTCTGTGATAGATTGTCCCAAAGTGATGAAAAGTGGTGAAGGTAACCAATTCAGCATTTTCTTTGGACACACTTTTCATTACACATTCTTGTCCTTTATTTTAAAAACAAAAAACAAAAAAAAAACTCTCTAATAAACTCTGTAATACAAACAATTGTGCGAAATCAATATAAAAATATAATTTAAAATCCAGATTATCAAGGGGAGCACTATATCTGTAAAGCTTCACTTGGCAAAGTAAATTTGCTCAGCAGAACAGAATCCAGACCATCATTCTGCTTGCTTAAATGCTGGACAAGACAAAAAACTGCGGAGTCTTTGCATCCTTGCCAAGTTTTTGCTGTCGTATATGTACAACTCAACTATATGAGCAAATTTCACTGCCTGAAGTTGATTCATGACAGAGATTTGAAACCATCTAAAAGAAAAAAAAAACTCAGCAATAAATAAATTTTCCATTTGCTTCCTGCTTTTTTTCTATTTTAATAATTTAAGTTGTCACCAAAATGGATTCAAGCACATCTATTAAAGTAAATGTGTTTCCATGAGTGTGTCTCCTTCAGATGTACTGCGAAAATCCCCATGATTGGCTGTTTAGTACTCAGCTCTCTGCAGTTGTAGGTGTTTGTGTGAATGTCTTCAGATAAAAAGGAGCTGAGTGAGATACAACAGCGTCGATGATCAAAGTTGAGTTAGGGTTAATCCTGCACCTCCAAACAGGATAACGAGCACTGAGTGCATTGCAGCATGACACCAAAAGGTTGTGACAAAGTGTGTGATGTATCGGCAATGCAACATGCTCAAATCTGTTAAATAGGATCACAAATAAATACAGCTAATGGCCACAGAACCACGATTCATCCATGTGTTTAGGTGTGAAATTACATTAAAAATGATCAGTGTGGAACAGGATGCACATGCACTAAAAGAACTAAAACAACACATTTACTGCCAAAACAGTTGCAAAGTCTCACTTAACTTTGCTGTTTTAAGGTGTCTTAGGCTTTCCAAACATTGTTTACATGTGTTCCTGTAATGCACTGACAAACAACATAAATCCACACATTGCTCCTAGTTTGTTGGTTTGAGAAATTTGAGAATTTTTTGGATGGATTAAGGGTTTCCAGGTTACAAATCCACGCTGCCATCACGTCTAGCTTGTGACACGGTGCTTTATCATGCTGGAAAAAAACTTTTTTAAGTTGTTCCTTCTCTTTTCCAAATGTCCCAAACAGACAACTTAGAGTATAATCTTACCCCAATTTTCTACTGTTTGCTCTTTCTGCAGAAATAAATTCGGTTCTTGATGTTCTTCTTGGAAATAAGTTGCTTTTTTTGCTAACCATTTTAACTATAAGCCATGGCCAAATAGTCTTAATCTGATCCTGCATGCAAAAACACACATACCTGCTTCTGTAAGACCACACCAATGTTTAAAGCTGACTTTGTAGGAGAAGTCTTCTGCACTGCAGCTCAACCTCTGTCCTTGAAGTTTTTAAAGCCCTAATTTCCTTGCACATATGAACATTTTAAAGCAAAGCAATGATGTTTTTCTCTGTTTTTTTCAACTAAAGCTCACAAAAATAATAATGTTCCTTTAACAGACCTCAAACTGGTCATGTGACTTCCACTGACTTCAGTATTCACTGCCTCTGCTGATACCAAAATGTCGGCTGATCATTTCATGTCAGAACCCACGTACAATATAAAAAAAACGTTATCATTTATACTAAAAAGAAAAAATCGTGTGGGGACTTTCGAGTGAAGTTTCTGACAACTCATTACAACAATGTAAATGCTTTATTAACATGCAAGCTGAAGCAACAAAGTAATGCCAAAACATTCAGCCAAATCTGTAGACTGGATATCAGATGTTTCAGCGTGTTTACGTATTTATCCATACCAAGTTTGATTCCAAGAAAAATATCAGCTGTGATGTAAAATCCTTGCTAAAAATCCCAACTAGCTCATTTATGTGGCTTGTTTCATTTAGATACTTCCCCTCTTTTAGATTTCAACACTGTTTCACCAACAAAATCCACATTTTTAGGTCTATAAAACCAAAAAGATTATTTAATGATACTGAAAAGTGCCTTATCTGAATCAGTCAAAAGGCCATAGCCTTGGATTAGGCAACCATAAACTCAATGCAGGTCTACTCCTATTCAGGGTGTTATAAAACCTTGATAGCATCTACACAGGATCGTTCCATCTAAACAATGCACTGTGTGCATGAGAGTCAAAACAAATAATGTCTTTTTTGACAAGACGATGTATAAGTAAGGAAGAATAAAACCCTTTTTGCAACCTTGGAATGGCAGAAAATCACTTATCCATTTATTGTCACATAAAACAGTCCACAACTACCAAGATCCCCCTGGGCAGACCAACCAGTCTGCTAAGCAGCACCTCCCATAAATACCAAGATACACCTCCCCTTCAGTTCAACAAGCCAATCACAACAGATTTCTGAAAAGGATCAATCAACAGAATTATTAACAAGACATTATTCTGAAAGCATCTCACATTCAATAATCCAGAACATGAATTGATAATTCGCATAGATTCATATTAACATTTATACAGTTCTCAGTGTCCATCTTGATCACCTCCACTCAGTCATTTAATAAAGACCATGCACTCTGCAGGAGAACTGATTGTAGGCTTCTCAATGAAGAAGAGACATTTTGGAGGGGAATGATTACTTAAGCATGAATATAAACAGAATGATCGGTAAACATAAGTTCAAACACCAGAGGTGCCTCATGGATGAGAGTTTAATTTACCTTTTTCTCTCCCAACACCTCAACAAGTGGGTCTGAGGGGCATCCCAGTACAGAACAGCTCTGTACTGGGATGCCTCAGTGCAGTCAAGCCAGCAATTATATTAGACTTTACTTTTCTCTTTCCCTTTGTCTTTCTTTCTTCTATCTTCTCCAGTCTGGTCCAGCATAAAAAACTCTGTATTACAATTATACGAAATAAATAAAGATATAAAATAAGAATCCAGAAAATCAAGGGGATCATCACACCAGTAATGCTCCCCTTGGCAAAGTAAATTTGCTCAGCAGAACACAGCATCCAGACCATCATTCTGATTTCTTAAATGCTGGACAAGACACGAATTTAAAATTTAAAAGCCAGACAAAGACTGAAATTGTGAGATATCTGATTAAATTTTACCAATCACAGAATTACATACTGTATACACACCATGACTGCCGTCCTCCCAGCTGCAACGGGTCTCTTTTTCTTCAAAGAAATCAAGTGTGACACAGTAACCCCGAACTTTAAAGAACCTTTATTTATACAAGTATCCACACTGAAACACAGTCTCCTTCATAAGAGACTTGGTCCTTGTTATCTAGTGAAAATGAAACAATTAACCTGTCATGTTGAGTGAAACCATTAAAGGTAGAGTATGTAAGATTTTCAATATGTTCAAAATAAATTAACTAAAAAGAATAACTACAATCATAATTAGATTAGGTTTTTTTAAACTTGTAGGTTCCAGTCTGTCCATGTTTGATGTGTTATTAAATTACAAGTTTAATTCATGACAAAGACCCTTCTTGAATGTTTTCTGACCAGTAAAAAAAAGTACTTTTTTTCCACCAGTAGGGGGAGTATAAACCCATTTATTGCAGAGCGGCTCTGAGCTACAGCTCACAAGCGATTCCTGCCCTCATTGGAGCTGGCAAGGAGGAGGGGTGAGTTTTGCTCATTACTGCCAACCTGTGGTCATTTGTGGAGGTAGCAGTTTTGTGGTTTTACTCATGACCTGGTGTTTGCCACCTAGTGGTGGAAAGAATCGTCTTGAAATCTTACATACTCCGTCTTTAAAGAAAAAACAGTTGATCACGCCCGCTCTCGCCTTCTGTAGATATCTGTCTCTTTTCAGAAACACTTTCTGACACACACATCCCTTCAGGTTATACTGGGAAGTGAATCCATCAGGAGCAAGCCACACATTCTTGCTTATTGAAGACTCGCTAAAAGCCATCACTATGGAGTAAAACAAATCAAAGGAAAACTTACAAGAGTACAAATAATATGTGCATTGCATAAACTGACAGCATTATGCAGGCAACCCATGTGCTGGTGTGAACACTAACAGGAACATGGCGTCTGTGCATGAAGTAGGATTACAGGCTTTAATTATTACAAACCTGGTGCCCGTCTTGCTGAGATGTTTCACCATGATGACTTATGGTGAAAACTTTAAACCAGTTTAAGAAAGAATCAGCTGGGGCCAGTTTAAACCATTTCACTCTCATTAACAAGCTTGAAGAGACATGAGCTATTACTTTCCCCCCAAGTCAGTGTTACAGGAGCACAGTCACTTGTAGAACGACTCGGGTACGAGTTATAATTCAAATTTGAATGTTAAAATTAAAACATAATTGCAAAAAAATATATAGAACATTTTTCTTTTCATGATTGATTCCTTTGATTGGTGGACGTAAGTGATCTGGAGACCACACGTGGTTGTGAGCGATGAGAAGCCAATTTAGTACCTCATATGTTGAGTAAAAACAACTTTAAATTAAACAAAAATATATCCTTAATGTATACGGAGCCCATTAAGGGATGCAAGCTTCACTGTTGCCTTGTGCAACCGCATGACTACCAAGATAAGATAAGTTGGTGTTTGTAATGCCCCTCCCACTTTAATTCTGTCGTATATAAAATGTGTCATCATGCAGCATCCTGTAAATGTAAAGAGAGAAAAACTGTCAGAATCTTCATAAATAGAGAGGATAAAGTGGTTTTTAGTGAATTCTGTTTCTGTTGTAATAAGACAGTTTCATGCCATGTAAAAATAAAAAAAATCATCTCTCGTCAACATAATGCCAAGTTCTGAGTTTTAACATGGCATGTGTGCTAGCTTTGTTGTTTATGCTTTAAATTCCTGAAAAAAAAAAAAAAGACGCTAATTTCACAGATTTATCTGCATAATTAGTTTGATTTTGACCTCCCTGGTCCAAATCCAGAATTTATTTTATAAATGTTGGTTATATCATTTTTTTACAGCTATCTGGTGACCCCCTGAAATGTTCTCAGGACCCCCATTTTGTGAACCACTTGCTTAGTGTATCCAACAGGTGTGCAAGAAAGCTTCTACCTGTACAGATGCACAAGTGTAGCAGAAAGCATCTGAGCAGCTTAATACACAGATCAAATGTTCAGACATGACCAGGACAATCTGATAAAGAATTATAAAACTCATCTACTGTTTCCAGCTTGAAGGGAAGGAAGCTGTCCTGTTGTTTAATGGTGGTGTGGTCTGATGGACCGTCCCAATCAGACACTCCAAGTGTTGACGGCAGTCAGTGTTTGTTCCCAGACGTCCACTGATGGAGATGCAGCACTAGAAATATATTACTGCCTGGATCCGGTTCCTGGGTCAGGATGTTTATTTATTTATTTCCTTTTGATCCTTTTGCACTCCTGGTGTTGTGATTTTGTGTCTAACTCTCCTGTCATTCCAGGTGCCTCGTCTGCTCCTTCCAGCTTCTTAAACACCCTCATGTGTTTTACCGGTGTCTCTCCCTCCCTTGTGGATGTTTAGGTGCCTGGCTGTCTCTTTTCCTTGCCAGATCATTTTGTGAGTCTCACCTTGCCAGAATTCAGATTTTTTTCCACCAGATTTTTTCCACTTTATCAAAATATTTTATTTATATGCCCCTTCACAGTGTGTAATCAAAACATGCTGCATATTCTGTATTGTTCATTTCTGCAAATGGGCCATCATAACAATAAACTAGTCTAAGCACAGACAAAGCCTCCACATTCTTTTCAATCATAGAAAATCTGAATGAAAAGTAAATATTTTACGTTTCTAGTCAGCCATTGAGCTTCAAAATTATTTACAACTCTAGAGGCGTCTTATTTCGGGTTAGCTTCATGTGCAAATGTTTGCAGAGATGGTCTCCGTGTGTCTGAATCTTAAAGGAAACTGATGTAGTTTTACACCCATGTTGGAATCTCATATTTAAGGAAAATCATCTTTTTACTGTCACTGTTTGTGTTGTTATTCAGTAACTTGTCCTTGATTTGGATTTGGTTTTATACTGAGAATCGGGAGCAAGATACAAAGTTACACCTTAAACACAACAGCATCAGTGCATTTCAGACAAACTTTCCACAATGTTTATTTACACACATAGAAACAGGAGAATTTTGTACACATCAAAACTGGACAGTAGTGTTAAAACCACACTTTAGATACAGCCTTCACTGGGAAAAGTCTCTAGGAATCATTTAAAGTTCTTGTTATAAATAAAAACGAAACAGTAAAGTGAGTAATAGGACAGAATGCAGAACAGGCCATTGCTCAACTAAAAGCAGCTGTTGGAAGCAGACGACCTAACACACACTTAATTCCTGCTCTGACTCAACAAAGAGCGGGTTTCTAGATCCTTACAGGAAAACTACAGCAGCTGGAATCACATGACTTGAGGAATTTCCTGTAAAAGAAAGGGTCTGTTCACTACTTGATCCGCCATATTACTTTCCTAAATTGTTTTTTTTATTTCTAAAATATGAATATGACTCTTAATAAGAACACTGGCATGTCAGTGAAAGAAGCTTAAAGAACAAAAGTCAATGAGATAAATCACCTGTAAAGTATCCTGTGCATCAGGTGCATAGTTACAGTACATTTCACATAAAATGGGAACATTCTTCTTGTTACAGAGAAACATTCAGCTGAACAAAACCTGCACATTGCAATGCTTAGTTTGCAACTGAGTTGCTGTGATGGCTTAAGCCCCACATTGTTTCCTTACCTGGAAGATGAAAGGCGTGGCAAAGGGCTGAGGAGTCTTAATTCTCAATGCCAGCTCATAAGGTTCTACCATGTGCTGCCTGGTCACGGGGGGGGGTTTAGCTTACCTAGGTCTTGGAGCTTTGTTTGGTTATTGTTAGTCATTTTGTTTTCTCCTCTCTGTGTAATTTGGTTTGGCCGAAGTGCTATATAAGTTACCCTTATGTGTTTTTGTAGGGGGTCAGTTTTCTTTAGTTGAGTTGAACAGTTTAAGTGACGCTGGCTGTTGTTATGTTTTGTTAACCCCTTTTTAAAGATTGGTTAGTTTATTAATTTTTTTGGACTTTTGCATTTATTTTGTAACAATAAAAGCCCAGGTTTTTTTAAATTACACCTGTGTCCTCATGGCTTTACCGTTTGGTCCCTGACAGTTGCACACTATAGGCACACAACCTTCGCTGGAAGTTGTAAAGCATGTCAGTGACACCCGATCAAATGTCAATCAGTACTCCATTAATGATTTGAAGAAGTGTTTGTGGAGTTGACTCATCAGGATTTCCCAAATCCTCATCTGTCTGAACATCCTAAAGATGTACAGGACTAAGACTGCAAACGGGAGGAAAATTTCCAGAAACTTTCCATGGGAAGTTAAGCCATAACCTCTTGATTTGCTTGCTTTGTCGATTTATATCCATGTTTGAGTTATAATCTAATTACTGTTCGAAATAAACAATAAACAAGAACAAGAACAACAAGCTTGTAAATTTTAGTAATATTCCAAACTGGAAACTTTCCAAAGGAATTATGGGAATTTATGAGAATTAACTGGAATCTGGAGATAATTTCAACAAACTGTATCAAAAAGGCTCTCTGCTCTTGTGGCCTCGTTCTGTTTGAACAGGTTGTACTGGAAGAATTTGTTCTGGCCCAATGGCAATGAATGATTCAGATTAAAATTATCTATCAAGGTTTTGTTTTGTCATAAGCAGACATCCATGCAAACAATAAAACAATGAATAAACATGACATTTCAACAGATTTATCTCAGAGTAGAACCTTCATTCTGATTCTGAACCATCAATGCTTTTATCTACAAAAAAAACATGAATGGTGAGTGAAATATTACTCATATGAAAGCCTCTTTGCAAGCCAAGTTTCTGCATGTTTTTACATTTTCCTGGGCCCCATCGTCCTCCTCCATGTTCCCCTCTTTAACATCCAAGGACTCCTCTTCAGTGTCGCTGTCTACAGCATTCAGCCTTTTTAGGATGGCTCTGCCTCCGGCTCAAAGAGCCTCAGGTTTGTCCAAATATCTACCAGTTTTCCCACTTTCACCTTAATGAGCCAGTTGCAGACCTTTGTGTGTGTCTTCCCAACCAGTGACCAGTTATGCTCAGAGGTGACTGATGATGGTGGAATGATGGTGAGAAAAAAAAAACTTTTCATCAACTTTATTTAACGTCTCTGTTAATAAACATTCAACTTTGTACATTTCCAGTCAATTCCCACATATTCTCAATTATTTCCAAGGAAAGTTTTCAACTTTGAATATTCCTGGAAATGTGCAACATTATACAGGAGCAATGGATGTTTGACCCACAACAGGACCACCCACAGGCCAATGGTTTGGTAGCACAGAGCATCTTTATAACCGACGAAAAAAAAGCAATACACAAACAGACACTTTAAGTTATTTAATAAATGTTCAAAGGGGAAAGTTTTGTCCTGAAAATGTGACTAGAAGAGAAGCTGTTTAAATCTTATATAAAGTATTACATCTTAGTGATAAAATACACCTGAGGAAAGCTATCCTCACCCAGAGTAGGTCAGTAACACGATCCACCCCTAAAGTTTATCGACATGTCTTCCTAATGAGTCTAGCTCTGACCGCTGTCTTATTTCCTAAGACTGAGGACCAGTTCAGAAACCTCGTGACGTCTTTCTGGATGTCTTAGACTGCAGCGATGTCCCTTTTGGTTTGCAAGCTTTTCCACCTCCACAGGCAGGATAAATACATGTCCTGGCTGTCAGATAAAAGTTGGAGCGGGGTTGTAATCGGATCATAATTCACATTTCCAAGGCAAACATTTCTATGTCTATATGTAAATAAGTTTTGGATTAAAAGAGAACGCTGCAGAGCTTAATCCCAGCTGACAGATGGGAAACATGCTCCTGACAGAGCAGGTAGTGAAACAACTGAAATCTGGGAAAAAAAAAACATATATCTAGTATTTTCTTAAAGTGTCAAAATCAAAAACCACGTTCATATAACAAGGCTGTTGCATGAACACCTCATTGCATTATTTTTTACATATCCAGCCTACTTAGTTTACAACCTAACATTCAACTTGTCAATGCTGCAAGGAAATATGAACTTCTGTTCCCTTCTTGCTGTACCACCATGTTCTGTGGGAAGTTTACTTAAAGACAGTTTGTAACAGATTGTTTTGCTTAGAGAAGACCTGGCGCCACATGAACAATAAAATTCCAACATGAACACCGAATCATCTGCAAATCAATGCCAATGCTGCAAGGGAAGGTAAACTTGTGCTATTTGTTTAGGCTTTACCACTGAGTTTTTGTGCAGTCAGTAAACTATAAAATCTCACTTGTTGGCTTTACTTTACAAATTATGCAAACTTGTTGCCTGTAACGAGGCAGTTGCCCGTTACCTTAAGTGTTTTAAGTAAGAAAAGAAAAATAATAAAAATATAAAGTAAGGATGGCACATTTGGGTTTGGTTTAGGCACATTTACACTTTATTCATATTTGTTCACAGTTAATATTCAATCATGGAATCATGCAAATGTTAATATTTACCAATGTCATTTGTTTTCCAGACAGCTGTGGAGGAAAGAAATGATTAAATGTGTAGAGGTGGTATGATAATGGCGTTAGCTTACCTGGTTGGTGTCCTCTCCCTTGGTTTATTCAGGCAAAAGTTTCCCTAAGGGCCTGAGCACTTTTTAAAGGTTCCAGGAGAGGCCATCAACCAGATGGGTGGCGCTCAGACCAAGGGCACTTGGGTTTTAGGTTTGGGAAATGGTTTTAGATTTAATTATATAAATTTATACTATCTATGGATGGGTATTTTTTTTTATATATTTATAAAATTCCTTTAGGGAGTTAGTTTTAAAATGTATTCAAAGGTATTTGTTATATGGGTGGAAGGTGGTTTAGCCCAATCAGCAGCAGAAGGGATAAATGGGGCCATTTGGGCTCATTGGCAAAGGGCTGCTGGTGGAGGCGAGGGCTGCTGATGATCATTGGTGATGCCCCTGGTCATAATACTTACCTCTCCAAACAAATAAAGACGTTTGAATTGGAGTCTTTTTGAGTGGATGTCACCGATTCCAGCCGCTCAGAGGCAAGCATTCTTCACATTGCCTCATAAAAATGTTAATTTGGGTGATTAGGTAGAATTCACTTGGGTGGTTTTATTTTGTCAAACTTTACCAACATGATCAGTATGATATGAGACTTGATTTGACTAATTTCATGTGCATTGTTTTGCAGAATGTTGCTTTTATTTTCAACACACGATAACTTAAAGTCCACCTTAAAGTAACTGATCGACTCAAAAGTTGTCACAACTTTGCAGCAGGAAGCTTGTGTGAGCAGTTACTCAAACTAATGTCAGCCAACAGACATCTCAGTGATGATACAGCAGTTGAATGGCTAACTGGATGTGAACACGAGGACGCTCCGTACCTGCAGAACAGAACATGTTTTTTCTGTACTCTAAAACTCTGGTGAAAAGGTGGATTATTGCAGAACATGTTTTCCTGTCTGTTTGAGTGAGACCTGGTTTCCTCACACCAGGAGCTTTTGAGCTGGGAAGCATCAAGGCTGTTAAATAAATTTTTTTAAACATTTAATTTTTCCTAAATATGCAAAACAGGAAGATCAAGGAAAACAAAAAATAGAATTTGGGATATTTTAGCTTGAATGATTTGAAAATGGATATGGCAGGTTTTCTGATATCAGAAGCTTTAATCAAATAAATTATGTAAAAACAATAGAAGCATTGTGTAATTTCAACTACTACTGATCTGCCAAAGTGAAAGTTAAAGGTTTCATTCAGTGAGTTAAATCAAATATTAGTAGAAATGAGCTACATGGTGCCCTTTGGGAAAAAAAAAAAAAAAAAACTACCCCAAGCCCACCATTTAAAACAAAAAAAGCATCGCCCGGATGTGTTGAACAAGCATCATCCTAACTGTATAACTCATTGTGTGTGCTGTTTTCAAAGTTGTCTAATTAATTGTTCAATAATTGTTCAATTCAAAATACAATTAATAAAAATTATTATAAAAATTTCCCTTTGGAGGATAAAACATTGTTTGTTTACCTCTCAAGCCATGTATTCTTTGGAGGATGTGTTAAATCAATGCCTTTTCAAAAATATGTGGTCACATGACCAACTTCTATGGCAGGGGGGTCCAGCTCCGGTCCTCGAGGGCCACAATCCTGCAGATTTTCAACGCATTCCTGCTCAAACACACCTGACTCAAAACAAAGAACCATTGTGTAGAACTCCATAAGTTGTTAAATCCATGTAATTTTAGTCATGTGTGTTGAAGCAGGACTCACTCTGGACACTCCTGTTCTATGGTTTTCTTGATAGCAGTGGCACTACTTCCCCGTTGGCATGAATGAACCCCCTCTCCCCTAGCAGTTATCTTTGATGGATTCAGCTGCGAGTGAGGTCCTCCACACTGTGTGATCCGTATTTAGCATCTGTGCAAAAAGTATATCATCGACTGTAAGCCAAAGTGTCATACATGCACTGCATTTTGTGCAGGAAGACAGTTTGCCAAACCCTTCTGTCTTAGTTACCGTTGCTAACGTATGATTGGTCAGTGGCATTTCTTGGATGGGAGTTAGCAAAGGGTCAATTATAAACTAAATGAGAATGGAAAAATACAGACTGACCAAAGAGCATTTAAAGGCATCACGACCAAATACTAAAATATAATTGAAATATGAAACTGGGCTAAAAAAAAGAAAAAAGAAAAAAAAAAAAAAAGGAAACACAAGTTGCTGTTGTTGACCAAACTGTAAAAAAATCCATCAAAAGGAAATCTGTCTTCCTCAAACATAAAGCATCACAAAAACCTGAACAGGCCCTGCGATGGACTGCCGAGCTGTCCAGGGTGTACCTTGCCTGTCGCCCAAAGCCAGCTGGGATAGGCTCCAGCTTCCCTGCGACCCGGAATTGGATTAAGCGGTTCAGAAAATGAATGAATGAACGAATGAATAAAAAACCTGAACTGAGGATTACAAGGTTATGGGGTAGCGAAGAGAAGCAGTCATGGACATTGGGTGACTGGTCAAGAGTTAATGAGTAATGAATCTGCTTTGGTGACTGGGGATGATGCAAGAACATGTGTTTGCTGCAGGTCCATCGATGCATATAAAGATGGTTGCATGTAAAAAGCAAATTCCACAAATACTGATGACGTGGTTGATATCAGAGTATTAGAGATGACGGCAGTCTGTATCTCTATAATAAATAGTCATATTGAAAGTTTGGACACGGACTCCTCCATCAATCCACAGCTGGAGTAATTCTATCCTCCAGGAATGATATTTCAGCTCAATGAAGTGGCCTGGAAACAGTTTGCATCTCTTTCTCATGAAAGATTATGGCTGAAATTGTGGAAATGGACAGTTATAAGAAAAGAAAGTTAGAATTTAACTGAATGAATATTGTTATCATCAGTAAAGTTTGTGCAACTGAGAAAATAAACTTTCAGAAAAGCCAAAGTGCAACAAAAGGGATTTTATTTGTTTAATCTATCTTTTCATCCAAAAAGTTTGTCAAATTTAGACATTTCATTCATTTTCATTCAGATATAATTTACAAAGCCAGAATGTGCAGCTATTAAACAAAATGACTGTGCAACTAGATTGGCAATTTGTTTAATATTTAACATATAAATAAAGCACAACCAAGCATAATAATTCCAACATTTTTGTCAGAGGTTGTAGATTTTACACAGTAAGACAGCAGGAAGCACAATTTATTAATCAAAGGACCAACAGGACATTGTCCCGGAAGTGGAGGTGCAGTAGGACCATTACGCAATACAACTAGAAGAAGATGTGAAAGAAACAACAATCCCAAAACACCAACAATAAAATCCAAAAATGAGTATTTTCTTTGCTTTATCTTCTCTGTCTCTGCACAACAGCCTGTTGTTTCATAATTCCTCACCAGTCCCAGTATGCGACCTGTTTTATAACTCCCTGCTTAAAGGTCCACCCTTTTATAACCAGTTCAGTAAACAACAACAAAACCCTTTCAGTCGACTCTTAATGGGCGGCCCTTTGGCTCCCAGCCACCTTCCTCTTTCTCTGCAATCAAACCAGTAGACTACAGCCCTCTTCTCCAATGGCACCATTGCATCCCCAGCTTACACAACAAGCAGCATTTCAGACCACAAACCCCAGTCTGGTCTGGAGGAACAGTAATATATAATAAATATGTCATGCCTGTTCCAAACGTGATTCTCCTTCTGGAATTCAAATAGAGAAAACCGTAATTAATGTTCATGCAAATATAATTAACGTGACCACAAAATTTTATTACGACTCATAAAGTGCAGAAAACTAATCTTTTCAAAGAATCAAATCAGTTAATAAACCAACGCTTGGCTGGTAAATTAACTGGTTAAAACGCAAAAACATCAACTCAAAGATCACAGCAATAAAATTATCTAAAAAAAAAACAAAAAAACAGTATTTAAAAGGGAAGAACAACTCATTTGTTAACCTACTGACACCCCTAATAAAAAGCAGAGTTCGAGTTACGGTACAAAGAAATCAAAGTGGCGTCTGTTCGGAGTCATAGAGCATGTATTGTTTTTAAACCTCCGCTTTTCCCAGCGGTTCACATTTTAGCTTTAATAGAGGAAATGGGCAGCGAGTTGAAGAAGTGCTGCAGCGTAGAGAGGTACTCCTCACGGTGGCATCGCAGGTGGGCAGCGTGCGTGGACTCCTTCCACTTCCTGCTGTCCACAACCACTCCCCTCCGCCGCCAGAAGTCCATGAGCTTCTTGAGAACGGCGGGGTTGCACATCACGTCGTTTTGGCTGAAGTAGAAGAGTGCTGGAGAGGTAATCGGGCTGTTGTAGAAGACCTGGATGCTGTTCTCATAAAGGTCTGCTGTGTGGGATTTGAAGAGCCAGAAGTAAAGCATGGCGGTGTTCTTGATGAAGCCTTCTAAACGTGGGACCAAAGTCTTGCCGAGCCCTGAAGGACGACAAGCGACAGGAAACAATTAAGCTTAGCATTTATAAAACTGAATACATTCATAAGTAATTGTTTAAGGGAAAATTTATTGTTCGGATGTCAAAACTGTCCGTGTTAAATGGATCTGGACTGAGAGGACAAAGCCCTGTTTTGGGATTTGCATTATATATGTATTTACACTTTAGACAATGACAGTAAATATAATTAATTGTGGTTCAAACTTGAATTTTTTCACTGAATTTGGGTTTGCAGAAGTGTTCTTAATCCCATGTAGATTTTTTTTCTCTATGAAGTCATCATCCGTCTCATTCTGACAGTCCTTACTCCATATTCCTCCAAACTACCTTTATGATGTACTGCAAGTGATGAAATCTCATAGTTTTTTCAAAGTTTCCTGATATTTTCAAAAGCCAAACATTTCCCTCCAGTTTTAGTGGGCTGAAATTCAGTGCAACTTGTCTACATCACATGCAAAACAACTCTTTTGTTGTAAATCATCACTAAAACTACTGAATTGACTTTAACTTTTTGAATGTTCTTTATTCAGTCTGGTAACTTGTATTTTGCCAAGTAACCTACATTGTAATGAGATGATCCATTGATTAAAAAATAAATAAATAAAAAAAATAATAAAATAAAAAAATAAAAAAAATAAAATATATATATATATATATATATATATATATATATATATATATATACATAATTTATTATATATCATATATCATTGTATAATTTTTTATTAAATATTAGGTTTAAATTACCTTTTTGGAAGCTGAATTGTGACGTCTAACACCAGTGACAGATATTTATGATGGACTTTATCAATATAATGTTGTGTAAAATAAATCCTTATCCTTTGACAGTCAGAGCGGCAGAAACTTAAAATGAAGACTTTATGTATAGGAAACTGAACACCTTCATCTCATTTGTCGTTTGACATTTTTATCTATTTTCACATTATTTGTTAACTAAATCTGCATTCAAATTAACCCTTTGATGCACAATAGTGCACACCCATCCTGTATACATCAGTGATAAACAGAAGAAAATTATACTCAGAAATATTCTATAAAAATTGACATTGTATAAATCTGACATTTGATAAATATGTTGACATAAAAGATAAAATGAACTAAAAATAAAAGATCAATAATAGTAAAAGAAAAGAAAAGTGTTTCTCTACATGTCGGTAGAGGTAAAATGCTGCATGTAAAAAATAAATGTGGCATTGTTTGTTAATACACCGTGCATCAATGGGTTAAGAAATCAGGCAATAAGATGGAAATTTTGACTCCAAAGTCCTAAATCAGGACAAACACAAGTCCACCACAGAAACCATGTACAGCTGACAAACTGGAGCAGTAGGTCAGCTACTAAACTATTTAAAGGTCTGACACACATTTCCAACACAGAGGTAACCTGAGCTTCATTGTGACTCTGTTGGATCACTCTCACTCACCTGTCGCCATGTGCTCCAGCGAACCGACCACTAGGCTGTCGTAGATGTGGCCGACCACCCTTTCTGCCAGGCCGCCGTGTTTTTTCGGTTCCCGAGCAATGTGGGTGAGAACCTGGGTAAAAGTGTAGCCACCAATGGAGGTGGCATGGACCAACAGAGCTCTCTCTGAGAACGGAGGTTCCTGAAGAATATTCAAAACCTCCAACCCGTAATTAAGCCCCCACCGAGGCCACAGGAAGTGCATCACACTGCTCTGGACTAGGAGGACATCCATGCCACAGTCCAGGTAGAGGTCCCTGTACTTGGCCACAGCGCCCGGCTGGGCCCCGAGCCAGGAAAAAAAAACAAGAAGGGGGCGGGAGGTGGAGCAAGAGTATGATGGGTTTAGTGAGGAATCAGCTGTTTCTAAAAGCAATGGAGATGAAGTATCTGCAGAGCAGGAGTCACTGAGAAACACAGCTGACGGTGAAAGGGAGGAGATGGGACATGGAGCTGAGGGGGTCTGAGGGTCTTCAACATGGCACGCTGTGACTGGAGTGTAATAATAAGTGATACCATTGCAGATCCTTCTGGTGATAAACTTCCCTTCGCTGGCTTCCCTAGATGTGGATGTATCGGCCTTGAGGAGACTAGAACAAAAGAAAAGTCACACTGAAAATTTGATCACTTTTAAATTAAGGATGGCAAAAATAACAAGTGGGTTATTCAGCCTTCACAATACGTCTCCTGAGAAGAAGACAAGTTCAATGCAAATATTAGCATTTTGTTGCACAGGGTATCTTGGATATCTCGTACATTTTTTAAAGCATGAGATCAAGTCGGCCTCCATCCTGATGAAGGCTTATTTTAGCAAGATAATGCAACTTTAACTGGCCTGCAGCTCAGACTTGTTATCCAATGACAAACATTTTCATGCACGATGACACAAATGAAAAGATTAAAACTAAAACAGACTTCCTGCAGCTGTTCAATAGAAAGCTTTCCTATTCAGTGTCCTTAACGTGTGTTACTGACACAAGATGCAAGCAGCAAATATCAGAATAAGCCTATGTTTTCTGTAAACTTAAAACATTTTCATTTCCTCAGTTATATTTTCAACTGGACCTAAATGTTTGCAGAAAACATACTAATTGCTGCAGGATTTCTGCAGGGAACACTGGTTTATTCTCAGGTCAAGGCTTTGTTTATTTCAGCAAGAAAAGGCAACCACATTTACTGGTTCAGATTTGTTACCTACTCAAAATATTCCAACCATTGTGATCCACATTAAAATGTCGACAGGTGACGTAATTTATTTTCAAACTTAGGGCAGTGTTGTTGTCAAAAACAACATCAAATATAAAAATAAGCATTGATTTTTCAGGAGAAATGACTAACTTTAATATTTTCAATCCCTTTGACAGAATATTATCCTGTAAGGACATGCTGACCTCTTTCCTAATGAAAGCTTTGCTTATTTCAGCAAGATACGGGAACCACATTTACTGGTTCAGATTTGTTACCTACTCAAAATATTCCAACCATTATGATCCACATTAAAATGTGGACAGATGATGTCATTTATTTTCAAACTTAGGGAAGTTTTGTTGTCAAAAACAATATCAAATATAAAAATAAGCATTGGTTTTTCAGGACAAATGACTAACTTTAACTAATATTTTCAGTCCCTCGACAGAATATTATCCTGTCAGGGCATGCTGACCTCTTTTCAAATGAAGGCTTTGCTTATTTCAGCAACGTAATAATAGAAGTCGTGTTAAATTGATCAACTTTTAGTTATTAAAGCCATTCACAGTATCATCAACCCAATTTATAACATGTTATGTTGTACTAGTTATAACTGAATCAAGTCATAATTATTAAAATTTATATTTATCTTATCTCTTGTATAGTTTTAATAACAAGGAGCTGAACTGCAAAGCTCCGTGAAGAGGATGAGGGTTGATCGCATTTCCAATAAGGGAACAGTGCTAATGACTCATTTTCACACCCAGGCGACCAGCTGCAGGCCGGTGAACTCTCTGAGCATCAAAGCATTCCTACCAGGTCCCAGAAAGAGCTCCGGTATCATCTAATTATTTCTCTTATTTGTTTTAAACAGGTAAATATCTTATACAAGCTCCGCAAAGCGCGTCAATGTGAAAGCAACGTCGTATGTTGTTACCCAGTGGAGAGCGGCAGGTTTCCCATGCTGAGAGGCGGCGGGGTGGACTTCTCCTCCGGGCTGTATGGAGGGTATCTTCGGACAGTCTCTCAGCGCTGCCTCGGTGTCTGTACGCAGCGGTGATAGACTGCCTTCAATGTAACCAACCACCGCGCGTTCACGTCCCTGCTCCACCGGCTTTTCCGTTAACCTGCCTCTGCAGTCATTCGTGAACGCGCACTCCGGTCTTTGCGCTCGCTCTCGTCAAGATGAACCGAATTAACCCGAGCGGCTGTTTTCTATGGAAAGTGACCGAAAAACCTCGGATAGAAGCTGCAATGTCTAATTAAATATTGTATTTGTGATTCATTCACCCATTTCTGAGCTTTATATTAGCTCAAAAGCTCATTTTCACACAGTAGGGTTCGTGTATTAGTCACTCCTACCACTGGAGAGGCTAAAAAGAGAAAATTAAATGTCATACTGTACAAGTTTGATCTGACCTACTGAGGACAATTAACTAGGCTACAGTAGCTGTTTCCACCACAAGATGGCGCCACATTACTTCTTATTCCCTGTCAAGGAGATGCCCTTTAAAATTGTCAAAGAATCTTTATGGAACTGGGGTCTTTATGGATGTAGGATCTTATTTCTCATAAAGTCAAAACTTTATACTGACTTTGATACAAAAAATAATTGTAAAGTATCCTCTACCTTGGCAAACCCAGGTGCACGTGAATGTAGCATATAATAGGCCTTCTTTTGTGTTCAGCATCAGTCCTACCATCTTCATAATCATGAATTTATACAGTTTCCTGTCCGCTTGATGACATGGGTGATAATATCTGTCTATGAAAGCAGTACATTTAATGAAAATCATGTAAAGTAATATAGCTCTGAATGTTACACCTGTGCAATGTTATTGGCCAATAATGCCGGAAAAAACATTTGAAAATGTTAATGGACATTTGGGCCTCTTTGCTTAGGCTGCTGACCCTAATATGACCTGACCCTGGATGAGCGGTAAATAGAAAAAGAAATGGATGTATGAATGGCTATATGAATGCTTGCTTTTACAAATAATATTGTCTTTAATACTTAAATAACAATTACAGCAGTTATAATTAGTGAATTATTTTCTAAACTCCAGACATTTTCTTTTAAAACAAAAGGTTTTAACATTTGTCACCCTACTCATGGGCTGTGGCCCCCTTAACAAAACCTTTCTAGGTCCACTCCTGGTTAAACATTTTGTTTTGAAAAGTAAAGTCTTACTTCAACCTTGTATTAATGTATTTTATTTAACAAATAATAATTTCAAAGAGTTTATGTATATTTTGTTGTATACTGTTTTTTTCTCCATTTTTTCCATTTCAGGTGTTTTTATTACATCTGTCAACATTTACATGTTAATGCAAAACGAATTGTCATCTTCATCTTCATCTTCAGCCGCTTATCCGGGGTCGGGTCGCGGGCGCAGCAGCCTAAGCAGGGAAGCCCAGACTTCCCTCTCCCCAGCCACATTTGCCAACTCTGCGGGGGGGATCCCGAGGCGTTCCCAGGCCTGCCGAGAGATATAATCCCTCCAGCGTGACCTGGGTCTTCCTCCCAGAGGGACGTGCCTGGAACACCTCACCAGGGAGGCGTCCAGGAGGCATCCTGACCAGATGCCCGAGCCACCTCAACTGGTTCCTCTCGATGCGGAGGAGCAGTGGCTCTACTCTGAGCCCCTCCCGGATGCCCGAGCTCCTCACCCTATCTCTAAGGGAGAGCCCGGCCACCCTGCGGAGGAAACCCATTTCAGCCGCCTGTATACGAGATCTCGTTCTTTCGGTCACGACCCACAGCTCATGACCATAGGTGAGGGTAGGAACGTAGATCGACTGGTAAATCGAGAGCTTCGCCTTCTGGCTCAGCTCCTTCTTCACCACGACAGACCGGCGCAGAGTCCGCATTACTGCAGACGCCGCACCGATCTGTTTGTCGATCTCGCGCTCCATCCTTCCCTCACTCGTGAACAAGACCTCGAGATATTTAAACTCCTCCACTTGAGGCAGGACCTCACTCCCGACCCGGAGAGGGCAATCCACCCTATTCCGGCTGAGGACCATGGTCTCAGATTTGGAGGTGCTGATTCTCATCCCAGCCGCTTCACACTCGGCCGCGAATCGCTCAAGCGAGAGCTGGAGATCACGACCAGATGAAGCCAACAGGACCACGTCATCTGCAAAAAGGGACCCAATCCTGAGGCCACCAAGTCGGATCCCCTCAACACCTCGGCTGTGCCTAGAAATTCTGTCCATATAAGTTATGAACAGAATCGGTGATAAAGGGCAGCCTTGGCGGAGTCCAACCCTCACCGGAAACGAATCCGACTTACTACCAGCAATGCAGACCAAGCTCTGACACCTGTCGTACAGGGACCAGACAGCTCGTACAAGGGGGTCCGGTACCCCATACTCCCGGAGTACCCCCACAGGAGCCCCCGGGGGACACGGTCAAATGCCTTCTCCAGGTCCACAAAGCACATGCAGACTGGTTGGGCAAACTCCCATGCCCCCTCCAGGACCCCAAAGAGGGTATAGAGCTGGTCCACTGTTCCGCGACCAGGACGAAAACCACACTGCTCCTCCTCAATCCGGGATTCGACAATCCGGCGGACCCTCCTCTCCAGGACCCCTGAATAGACCTTACCAGGGAGGCTGAGGAGTGTGATTCCCCTGTAATTGGAACACACCCTCCGGTCCCCCTTCTTAAAAAGGGGGACCACCACTCCAGTCTGCCAATCCAGTGGTACCGCCCCCGATGTCCACGTGATGCTGCAGAGGCGTGTCAGCCAGGACAGCCCCACAGCATCCAGAGCTTTAAGGAACTCCGGGCGGATCTCACCCACCCCCGGGGCCTTGCCGCCAAGGAGCTTTTTGGCCACCTCAGCGACTTCAGCCCCAGAGATAGGAGAGTCCACCCCTGAGTCCACAAGCTCTGCCTCCTCATCGGAAGACGTGTTGGTAGGATTGAGGAGGACTTCGAAGTATTCCTTCCACCGACCCACTACGTCCCGAGTTGAGGTCAGCAGCTCCCCACCTCCACTGTACACAGTACTGATGGAGCACTGCTTCCCTCTCCTGAGCCGCCGGATGGTGGACCAGAATCTCCTCGAAGCCGTCCGGAAGTCTTTCTCCATAGCCTCGCCAAACTCCTCCCATGCACGAGTTTTTGCCTCGGCAACAGCCGAAGCTGCATGCCGCTTAGCCTGTCGGTACCCATCAGCTGCCTCCAGAGTCCCACAGGCCAAGAAGGCCCGATAGGACTCCTTCTTCAGCTTGACGGCATCCCTCACTGCTGGTGTCCACCAACGAGTCCTGGGATTACCGCCACGACAGGCACCAACGGACCTACAGCCACAGCTCTGGCTGGCCGCCTCAGCAATAGAGGCACAGAACACAGCCCATTCGGACTCAATGTCCCCCGCCTCACTCGGGACATGTTCGAAGCTCTGCTGAAGGTGGGAGTTGAAGCTCGCTCTGACAGGGGACTCAGCCAGACGTTCCCAGCAGACCCTCACAACACGTTTGAGCCTGCCAGATCTGACTGGCTTCCTCCCCCACCATCTGAGCCAACTCACCACCAGGTGGTGATCAGTTGACAGCTCCGCCCCCCTCTTCACCCGAGTGTCCAAGGCATGTGGCCGCAGGTCCGACGATATGACTACAAAATCGATCATCAAACTGCGGCCCAGGGAATCCTGATGCCAGGTGTACATATGGACACTCTTATGTTGGAACATGGTGTTCGTTATGGACAATCCATGACGAGCACAGAAGTCCAATAACAAAACATCATTTGGGTTCAGAGGGGGAGGGACCATGCCTCCCAATCACTCCCCTCCAGGTCTCCCTATCATTGCCCACGTGAGCATTGAAGTCCCCCAGCAGAACAATGGAGTCCCCAGAAGGAGCACCCTCCAGCACTCCATCCAAGGACTCCAGAAAGGGTGGGTACTCTGAACTGCTGTTCGGCACATCAGCACAGACAACAGTCAGGACCCGTCCCCCCACCCGGAGGCGGAGGGAAACTACCCTTTCATCCACCGGGGTAAACCCCAACGTGCAGGCACCAATTTGGGGGCTGATGAGAATGCCCACACCTGCTCAACGCCTCTCACCATGAGCAACTCCAGAGTGGAAAAAAGTCCAGCCCCTTTCGAGGGTACTGGTTCCAGAGCCCAGGCCATGCGTCGAGGTGAGTCGAACTATATCTAGCCGGAACCGCTCAACCTTGCGCACAAGCTCAGGCTCCTTCCCCACCAGAGAGGTGACGTTCCACATCCCTAGAGCCAGCTTCTGCAGCCGGGGATCGGACCGCCAGGGTCCCCGCCTCTTGCTGCCGCCCAGCTCACATTGCACCCGACCCCTACGGCTCCTCCCGCAGATGGTGAGCCCACGGGAGGTGGGGCCCATGTAACCCTTTCGGGCTGAGCCCGACCGGGCCCCATGGGCGAAGGCCTGGCCACCAGACGCTCGCTTTCATACCCCACCTCCAGGCCTGGCTCCAGAGGGGGGTCCCGGTAACCCGCGTCCGGGCAAGGGAACATTCATGCCCAGGTTGGTCGTCATCATAGAGGTTTATGAGCCGTGCTTGGTCTGGTCCCTCCCCTAGACACCTCTTTGCCATGTGTGACCCTACCAGGGGCATAAAGCCCCCGACAACATAGCTGCTAAGATCTTCGGGACGCACAAACCCCTCCACCACGATAAGGTGACGGCTCAGGGAGGGGGCAAAACGAATTGATTTGTGGAAATATTGCAATAATTCTTTAACGCCACCGTAAACACCAACGCTTGTTATTTTGGGATTTGTGACTTAAAAGGATGATATGCAGTCCGGAACACCTCCACAGGGAGGCGTCCAGGAGGCATTCTGACCAGATGCCAGAGCCACTTCAACTGGCTCCTCTCGATGCAGAGGAGCAGCGGCTCTACTCTGAGCCCCTGCCAGATGACCGAGCTCCTCACCCTATCTCTCAGGGACAGCCCGGCCACCCTGCGGAGGAAACTCATTTCAGCCACCCATATACGAGATCTCGTTCTTTTGGTCATGACCCACATCTCATGACCATAGATAAGGGTAGGAGCATAGATCGACTGGTAAATCAAAAGCTTTGCCTTTAGGCTCAGCTCCTTCTTCACCATAACAGATTGAAGAAGAGTCCGCATTACTGCAGACGCCACACCGATTTGCCTGTCGATCTCATTCTCCATCCTTCCCTCACCTGTGAACAAGACGGCGAGATATTTAAACTCTTCCACTTGAGGCAGTACCTCACTCCCGACCCGGAGAGGCCAATTGGTGATAAAGGGCAGCATTGGTCCAACCCTCACTGGAAACAAATCTGTCGTACAGGGACCGGATAGCTTGTACAAGGGGGTTCGGTACCCCATTCTCCTAGAGTACCCTCTACAGGAGCCCCCGGGGGACACGGTTGAATGCCTTCTCCAAGTCCACAAAGCACATGTAGACTGGTTGGGTAAACTCCCATGCCCCCTACAGGACACCAAAGAAGGTATAGAGCTGGTCCACTGTTCTGTGACCAGGACGAAAACTGCATTGCTCCTCCTTAATCCAAGATTCAACTACCCTATGGACTCTCCTCTCCAGGAGCCCCGAATAGACCTTACCAGGGAGGCTAAGGAGTATGATTCCCCTGTAGTTGGAGTACACCCTCCAGTCCCCCTTCTTGAAATCCCGTCCTCCATCGGAATACATGTTGGTAGGATTGAGGAGGTCTTTGAATTTTTCCCTCCACCCACCCACAATGTCCTGAGTTGAGGTCAGCCACTCCCCATTTCCACTGTACACAGCGTTGACGAAGTAATGCTTCCCCCTCCTGAGTCACCGGATGGTGAACCAGAATCACCTCGAAGCTGTCTGGAAGTCGTTCTCCATTGCCTCAGATTCATTTAACTTCTCCCACGTCAGAGTTTTTGCCTTGGCGACAGCACAAGCCGCATCCCACTTAGCCTGTCGGTACCTATCAGCTGCCTCCAGAGTCCCACAGGTCAAGAAGGCCAGATAGGACTCCTTCTTCCCTTGCATCCCTCACTGCAGGTGTCCACCAACGGGGAAATGCCACCATGACAGGCACCAACGACCTTATGGCCACAGCTCCGGCTGGCCGCCTCAACAATAGAGGAACACAGCCCATTTGGACTCAATGTCCCCCGCCTCACTCAGGACATGGTTGAAGCTCTGCTGAAGGTTGGAGTTGAAACTTGCTCTGACAGGGGACTCTGCCAGACGTTCCCAGCAGACCATCATGTCATGTTTGGGTCTGCCAGGCCTAACTGGCTTCCTCCCGCACCATCTGAGCCAACTCACCACCACCAGGTGGTGATCAGTTGACAGCTCCACCCTTCTCTTCACCCGAGTGTCCAAGGTATGTGGCTGCAGGTCCAACAATACGATTACAAAATTGATCATCAAACTGCGGCTCAGGGAGTCCTGATACCAGGTGTACATATGGACATTCTTATGTTCAAACATGGTGTTCGTTATGGACAATCCATGACGAGCACAGAAGTCCAACAAAAAAAAAACCTTTGGGTTCACAGGGGAGGACCATGCCTCCCAATCACTCCCCTCCCGGGTCTCACTGTCATTGCCCACGTGAGCACTGAACCGCTCAATCTCACGTACAAGCTCAGGCTCCTTCCCCACCAGAGAAGTGACATTCCACGTTCCTAGAGCTAGTTTCTGTAGCCGAGGATTGGACCGCCAGGGTCCCGGCCTCTTGCCGCCGCTCAGCTCACATTGCACCAGACCCCCACGGCTCCTCCCGCAGATGGTAAGCCCATGGGAGGTGGAGCCCCTGTAACCCTTTAGGGCTAAGCCCAACCGGGCCCCACGGGTGAAGGCCTGGCCACCAGACGCTCGCTTTCGTGCCCCACTCCCAGGCCTGTTCTTAACCATTTCAATTATTTGTGGTAAAATAGACTACATGGTTAGAAGTAATAGAAATTTTTCATAGACTTGTGCATTAATAGAGACAATACTTTTTCCCCCTATTTTACTGGTTTAGCACAAATTGAAAACAGTAATCCATTGGCATCAAAAAAAAAAAAAAGAAACAATTTTCTAAAACGTTTATGTGTGTTTGGAGCTTATGGTGTGTTTATCAACATTGTTATTATTACTTTTAAAATTTTAATTATAAATACTGTCAATTAATAATAATATTTAATAATACATTTATATTGAGCTTTTTTGACGCACAAGTCTTGCAATGGCTCTATTAACCATTCGTTCTTCAGTCACACTTTTTTACAGTGTGTTAGGGCTGATTTATGGAAACGTGGCAGCCAATGTGCACCAACAGCCTCTCTGACCACCATCGGCATTATACACATTCATACAGTACACACATACAAATAGACCAGCAACCAACCTTTGTACAAATGATAATAAGTGGAATAGTGAAATCAAAATACATCAGAAATTCATTTGCTGAATGAATGAATTTACTCAAGTTTGACCCCCTCTTTCCTTTGAAAATTAAATCACCTACATCTGCAAAACTTCCTTCTTTCACCTTTGAAATATTCCCAAATTGTGCCCTTCCCTCTCGCTCCCTGCTGCAGAGAAGCTTGTGGTTTTATCAGTATCTGAAATTAAAAGAAAATAGATATATTGGATATTCGTAAACAAAAAAAAGAAAAAAGAGAGAAAGCCAGTATTGGCATTCACGATACAAAAGTCAAATTTGTTTCAATAGAAAATTACATTCAATAGTGCTGTCAAAAATATCGCATTATTATCGCGTTAACGCTAACCAATTATAACGGCGTCATTGTTTTTATCGCACGATTAACGCTCAGAGTGACCTCGTTATCTTGTAGTTTTTTGTAAGTTGTGGACAATAGTGGTAACATGAAAAAAAAAACTACAGCACGGGACCCGGAAACAAGCCTCCCGGCAAGGAGAAGAAGAACCCGAAAACAAAACATACGCATGTGCTTTTCACTGTCCTAACAGGCATGACCAAAGAGTATCAAAATGGACGAGAACAAGATTCTGAATGGAAAATTTAATTTCAAAAAGTTGCCAGATGGGTTGACTGACAAGACCAAGGTTATCTGTGTATACTGTCGCTGTGAACTGAGTTATCACCGTAGCACATGCAGTCTGAAATACCACTTGATGGCCAAACATACGGCCGATGCTAATTCTCCGCATCCTCCTCGTAATAATCAGACGACAATCGACAGCTTTAGACAGAGGCATATGGATACAGCAACCAAGAACACGCTTATTACAACTATAGCCAAATGGGTGGCTACCGCATGTAGGCCCGTTAACATTGTGGAGGACGAAGGTCTAACTGAGATCATTCGCATAGCATCCAATGACTGGACCTATGAAGCTCCTTCAAGAGCCACTATTACAAGCCGCATAGAAAGTTTGTACGAAACGGAGAAGTCGAAGGTACAGCAGGCATTGGACCAAACAAAGACAGTCACCCTCACTGGAGATTACTGGACGTGGCGCAGTAACGATAACTACCTCGGGGTAACAGCCCAATATTTCGACCCACGGTGGGAACTACAGTCGCATGCTTTGACTGTTATGAAGACAGAAGAACGGCACTTCGGTGACGTTGTTGCAGAGCATTTCATGCAAGTAGCCATGTAGTGGAACATTGCACAGAAGATTGTGTCACTGACTACGGACAGTGCACGCAACATGATAGCTGGGGCCAGGCAGCTCCCTTATGAGCACATGCCGTGCATCACACACAGTCTGCACCGAGCAGTCACGGTTTCCTTGCACAATAGCCTGTTTGACAGCACATTAGCAAAATGCAGAAAAATTGTAGGACACTTCAAGCATAGTCCAGCAAGTGCCGTGGAGCTCGAACAGCAACAAGTTGCACATCATCAGAAAAAAGAGTCGCTCACACAGGAAGTGTCAACAAGATGGAATAGTACCCTTGAAATGATCAAGCATGTCCAGCGGAATGCTGAACCTCTGAGAGATGCACTGGCCCTTCACTCAAACAACGTTGCCATGTCAACAGCTCCCGAGCTTGAGAAAATGAAGAAGCTAGAAGCAACGCTGGAGCAGTGCAGGTAACTTATTGTTTATCCACGTCGTGCATGTTTTTTTTTTATTTATTTATCAAAGTAGATCTGTGTCAGAACACTAATGTATGTGTATACAAGTGTAAGCGAGTTGGAGAACTCAATAAGATATCAATAACACAGAAGAGCTACTTTTCATTATTCTTGCAGATATGTGTCAGAACTTCTGGGTGGAGAGAAATATGTTTCTTGCTCAGTGGTGCTGCCAGCATTGTGTCACCTGTCCCGAGTGATGGAAGTCACAGAGGACGACCCAGCTTATATGATCAAGTTCAAGGGAACCTTCACAGCAGACTTGGATGCTCGCAAGGAGAAGACCAATGTCACATGGCTAAAAGTTGCAACAGCACTTGACCCAAGGTCAGTTTATCATGCTACTCTCTTTCTCTCATTCTCAGTAGTGTTTCTCTCTACTCTGTTTGTTTTGGGTTACTTTTTTTATTTTTACTTCCTAATTTACATTCTGATTTTGGCATTGTAGAGATAGGTGTGTGGCCATAATTTTGTTATGCCTGTTCCTGTGTTTGCATCATGAAAAACATTAATTTCATTTATTAATGTTTAATGTTTATTTTTTCTTTTCAAGGTTTAAGGACCTCAAGTGTCTCAGCAAACCTGAGAGGGTTCAGGTGTGGGATTCAATCCACGCCTTGCTCCTGGAGATGGAGAAGGAGAAGCCTGCACCACCTGCTGAGCTGGCTACAAAGAAACTAGCGCTCTTGCCTGCACAAGGGTCTTCGTCCGAAGAAGAGGAGGACAATATTGAGCAATGTCTGGAGCGCTACAAGGCAGAGCCACTTATTGGCATTGAAGATTCGCCCCAGGAATGGTGGTGCACACATGAAGTATCACACAGTGAGATGGCCAGCCTTGCACGCAAGTACTTAGCAACACCTGCCACATCAGTACCTTCTGAAAGGTTGTTTTCATTATCTGGACAGGTTGTTCAGAATAAGCGAGCTTCCCTGTTGCCTGAAAATGTCAACAGGCTTGTCTGTTTGAGTAACTGGCTCAAAGAAAAGAAGCAATAGGCTAGCACTTCTTTTTTGTAACTGTTTTTGGTGAATGCTTCTTCTTTCTGGAGAAAAGTTAATGGCTGAGTTAATAAGCCTCTGCTAGTATGTTCACAGGAAACGTAAGAAGGAAAGGTTTAAGCCATGGTTTAACTGTACTACAGGCTGAGTCCTAGTTTACAATGATGTGCACTTTATTTTGTATTATCAAGTTTATCCCTTACAGAATTGTGGAAGGGCCTTTTTTTGTAATCAGTTTCCCAACCAAATTTTGTCATTTGTTTACTGACAGTGTTCTGAGAGTCTGCTTCAAATGTGAATGACTGCATTAAGTGAGCATGTTAGTGTAAAATATAACACTGTACATTGTTGGGAATAAAAAACAAAAACATTTGCACAGGGCAAAACTTTTCACTTTTTCTTAAGTATTAAAATAATTCAAAGAACATTTAGAATAGATAAAAATTTTCGATTAATTGTGATTAATCAGGAGTTAACTATGACTTTCATGAGATTAATCGCGATTAAATATTTTAATCGATTGACAGCACTAATATTCAACTAAAATATATTAAAGGACAAGAAAAACAGGAAAAAAAGGGTAGGAGGGCAAACAGAAAATGATTAAGTCCCATTGACCACAACAAATTAAATTAATATTATAAAAAACTTTAGGTTGCTTTAATGATTTAAACATCATATTGAATCACAGAAGCTCACAAACTCTCCAACCAGTGGAGTTCAAGACTCATTGTAAACCTAAAGCTGATTTATTCTGCTTGTCTGGATAATCACATGGATTTTCATTTCAGTATTTTCCTCAGTTGCCATGGGAGCATTGTGTAATAGTAGCGTCACTTGTGATCAGCTCTTTCCATTTAAAATAAAGACAGTTTTAGGTCATCAGATCCTCTCCTGCTTGATCCAATTCCCTCATCAACACACAGAAAAACACATGAACATTAACTTTTATTGTCAGACTTGTGTTTAACATTCAGCCTTTGCCGTGAGTGCATTTATTTTTTGGTTTGTTTGCAAGCATTACTGTCATACGTAGTTGTGATCAGATTTATGAGTCCTCTCTTGGCACACTCAACATGATATCCTTGTTTTAAAGCTCTGGATCAGGCTTTAACCCAGTTTTCACCACAGAAACTGGGATGCTGTGACGTCAAAACACATTCAGGTTTATGTTGACCTACCTGTTTAAACCCTCACAGAAGCAGACAGAAAAAAAAAAACACACCTAAAAGCAGAATGTAACTAACTGGTGTCTAAACTCAGAAACTAAATTAAATTATAACATGCTGGCAAATTCCACTGAATGACACTGGCATTCATTTTGAGTTATGCTTTTCATTAACTCAGTAAGATTGAGTGATTTTCACCCATGCTACATTGATTTCACTAACAACTCATGCTAAGTTTGTGTTCTAGGGTTAATGTAGTCCAATATTTGATTTTTTTTAAATCTCCATTTTCTCGATGAATGAAATACACGGCTCTATAAAAAGTCAACACATTTGAATAAAAAAGGCCAAGTAAACATGATCATGTCTTGTTCAAAGATGAAGTAAGCCATCTTTGAGCTTAACAACAACCAAAGCATGTTTTGTCCACAAATTCCTGGCTGCACACTGCCAGTGACATTACACTGACAACATATCTGAGGATATGCAGTCTGCAACCAAACATCTATTAATTTTCTATGCCACTTATTCCAATCCAGAGTCATGAGGAGCTGGAGCCTATCCCAGGAACTAGCAGGTTATATAAGCAACACAAGCAGACAAATAACTACTCCTAGGGAGAATTTAGGCAGACCAATTAACATCCGTGTCTTTGAAAGGAACCAGAGTATCTGAGGAGAACTCGCACATAGTCCAGGAGAAGCGGAACCTCCCCCCATCAGAGGCTCAAGCAAGCGACTTTCTTCCTATGAGGCTGCAGTACCAACCACCACAAGCCCATATAGCCTACAACCAAATATAAACTGAAAAGTCTAACCTAACAATAAAAAATACATGTTTATCTCAATTATGTTGTGTGTTGTGTCAGGTTCTTGTCTTGTCTAGCTTAATGACTGCTAATGGAGCTTTTCTTTTGTTTTAAGGCATTAAAACAAAACATTTCTCAGTAAGATGATTGCAATAGTCTGCTGGCAGAGACAGGCTAGCATGATGTAAGTAACCGGTCTGCACATAATGCACTTTAACACTACATGTCACATTCACACACACACAGCACGTCTACATACTAAGTTCCTTAACTAGTGCACAAAACTTTCTTCTGGAAAAAAAGATGTGATATATTATAATCTGTGCTGCTTTTGTATCCATCTACCATTAAGAATCACAATGAGCGTTATCTGTCATTGAGCCAGCATCCCAGCGCAACAAAATTACGGTCATGAAGCAGTTTTTTCTAGTTGAAAAAGCTTCAAATGATCTTTTCTAGGAGTGTAAAACAGCAACGTTCAACCCAGACAACAGATCTGTCAGCTTTACTTCCCACAGCCCGCAGCTTTGTGGTGTAAATCGAGCCTCTTAAGGTTCATTGCATTGATTTCAGATTGTAAATCTTCATTTTGCTGCTCTGAATCTGAAGCTACACAATGCATCTGGATTTAAAAAAAGCAAGAATGCTGAAGAGAAGATATTGAGTTTTGTCTCCTGTGCATTTACTTAAACTCATTGCCAAGTGGTTGCAAATATGTTTGTAGATCTGTCCGAGCCACCTTTTGATAGAGATTTTCCTCCAAACAGGCCTAGCAGAGGAGATATTAAATTAATCTGACAAAAAGCCAAGTGGATAAGAGTGCTTCACTCCCCTCTAACTGCTTGAGTCATTCTGTACTCCATTTGGCTCTGAGCTGGTGTGGCAATCAGAGCTTGCTTGTAAAAAATAACGCTGCCTGCTGTGGCTGGAAAAAAAAAAAAAAAAGGCTGATGAAAATGGCAACTGTGGCCTTGAAACCAAACCAACGGGACTTACACAAGTGTTTTGGGAGTCCACAGAATTATTCTTTAAAACCTGACTGAATGACTCCTTTGACAGTGATCTGCAGTCAGAGTGAAAATATTGATAAAAGCAGCTTTATCTCTGTCTTTGTAACGCATGTCTCTGTGCAGTTGATTTAGTCTGTATTGCTTTTCTGGGCTCAGCATGATCACTTTCAGGTTCATTCAGCCAGAAAAAATGTTTTAGTCCCACAATAGCAGGTCCCTCACCCCTCGGGCCATGCATCTGTGGTAGCCTCAACACCAGCTTCCCCCTCCTCTACCCTTCAACTCTTATTCCCGTCTTACGTCATCCCCTTGAACAGCCTCCTTCATCCCTGCTGGTTTTCTATACATTTCCTCTCCTCAAAACTCTCCATCTGAAGAAAAGAGCCAGCTAGGACCACCCCCTTAGCGCACAAACCCCTGGTCTTTCCCTTTTGCATTGTTTCATCACGGCCTCAATTGTCCACGGAAAAGAGGAGCTGGGAGGGAGGAAGAAGAGGGGGAAATGTGCCCTCTCCATTCTATAAGCGAGAGGGGTCCACCCACATCAGGGTGTGGAATTCCGATGCAGCTTCCTGCTTTTTCTCCCAACATTTCTCCCTCAGTCATCTCTGTCACACGTGATTTATCGGCTTTTCATGTTCACTAACCAGCTGTAACTGATGTGTCAAAAACATTGTATTGTTTTCACGAGTTCATGCACGGCAACGTTGTATTTATGGCTCAAATCTGCAGCTCGAGGAAGGAAAGTTTGACCAGATGAAATGATGGGAAATGTGGAAATTAGCATTCTTTGTGGTCACTCATGCTTGGAGGGTGTAGCAAACTCAAAATGAACCATGACGCAAACTGTCTGAGGGTGCTGTTGTCCAAGCGTTTGTGTGTGTAAGAGCCACTCTTGTAAAGCCGTTGTCATTCCATCTGGTTGCTATTTTGTCAGGACTCCTGGCGTAAGATACACAACAATACACAAAGCAGCCTTTAGTGTCACTTTTTTACACACTGCCGAAAAATACTGAGCATTTCTATGTTTTTATCCTACTTTTTATGCTACTTTAATGTTGTACATAGGACTATATGGTCTTTTCCTGAACCTAACTGAGTCAGATTGTTTTTCCTTAACCTAATCAATGCAGCACATAAATAAAATTAAAGATGTGAAAATATTTACTACACAAGCAGTGAGTCATTCGCTTTCCAGCACATCTTATAAGGTTTGTGTTTTGGTCTCTGCTGTTTGCTGGCATCTATCATAACAGACATGAACCAGAAGTTGTAAAATATTAAACATTTGTCAACAAATACAAAACATAGTCACAATGTAGGGGTAAAAATGTAAAATCATTTGTTTTTATGCAGCTATTTTATGCTGCGCATGTTTCAAGAACTGTGACTAATTGGCGAAAGCTTTCCAAGTTCAACCACTTGGCATTTCAGTGGGTCGCAGGTGGAACGCTGAAGGTTTCAGGAATGCCAAAGAGTTAACCATATTTCCCCCTTATTTTAATTTAAATTAACATCTAAAATGTACAATAATTTTAACTCTAATGTATTTCCAACTCCTCACCGTAATGCGGACCAGAAGGAAGCAGAGTAAGCAATAGAAGCAGAAAAGCAAACAGGCTGACAGACTGCTGGTGATGCTTGGGATTTAAACCAGCAAAGTCTTGCTTAAGGGTCGGTTCATGTCGATCATACCAGCCTGCTTCCTTTCAAGACGCGATTTGATTGGCACCTGTTACAGCCATCATGTTGCAAACATGAATGTGTTGAAACATCAACTACTAGCATGAAGGGAGCCACGTCATGGTGGAGAAAAATGGAAGACAGACATATAATGCACCAGTTTTGAGCCTTCAAAGTGAAACTGCAAAGGTTTTTTGGTGCATACATGGTATACAATTACCATATTGTAGAGACACTAAACATTTTGTCAGAAAGCAGAATTGTTTGCCTTCAATACGATTGGAAACTGCTTCAATGTTTTTTTTCTCAGACAGACGTCTTGCTATTCAGCTGATTCTAAGCAGAGGCAGCAGCATATTTCTCCACCCGAGTACAGAAGGAAGGAGTTGTAACAGAGTTACAACTAATGTGACATATGTAGAATTTGTTTGCTGCATGAACTACCTGCTCTTCTACAGAGACGCTGCTGCATTTTTTTGCTAATTAAAAGCGACAAACTGCAGTTGTGATTTGCAACTGTTTCCACTGAACAGTTTTTAAAGCAGAAGCTGCAGATTTGCTGACGAGATTTTGAGAATTGTGGCTTATTCGAGGTAGCCATGTAGCATTATTTCAGGGTTTTCTATTTGCTAAAGAGGATTTGTCACAACTTTTCAAAGCCCCTCTCCCTTATTTCCCTTTCTATTTGTTCGTCACACTATTTTGCTGTTTGCTCCTCCTGCGCCATCTTTACAGGAAATAATTAAGTCACAAGACTTCTACGTCACTCCCAAAGACCTGTGAATGTGCAAAAAGTTTTTCAAAATTTCGGCGTTTATATTGCAGGTTTTTATGGTGATATTTAGGTTTTCTGCAACTCTAGGAGTAGCTGAAATGCAGCTTCTCTGCTAAACATCGTAATTCCAACATCCTTCTAAAATCAAGTATAATCTTTAACCAGGGCTGCACGGTGGCGCAGTGGTTAGCACTGTGGCCTCACAGCAAGAAGGTCGCTGGTTCAATCCTTGGCTGGTTTGGTCAGTGGCCTTTCTGTGTGGAGTTTGCATGTTCTCCCCGTGTATGCGTGGGTTCTCTCCAGGTACTCCGGCTTCCTCCCACCATCCAAAAGACATGCATGATAGGTTAATTGGTCACTCTAAATTGCCCCTAGGAGTGAGTGTGAGCGTGAGTGTGGTTGTTTGTCTCTCTGTGTGGCCCTGCAATGGACTGGCGAGCTGTCCAAGGTGTACCCTGCCTGTCGCCCAAAGCCAGCTGGGATAGGCTCCAGCTTCCCCGCAACCCTGAATTGGAATAAGCGGTTCGGAAAATGAATGAATAAATGAATCTTTAACCATCTTCTTCCTGTTTGGACTCCCACACACCACCTTGCAGCTTTCACCCTTTTCTAGGGCTGTAATCTGCATTCACATGATGACTAAAGGCTGTTGCAGCGGATGTGTGACACCTGTCATCTGAAGTGGGAGGTTTTTCATTCCATCAGTCTTCATTATTGGTGTGGACACCATGTGAAATCCCCAGTGTCAACCTGATGCATTAAACATACACTCATTGATTACAGATGACACTTCACGTTTCACTGGACCCCAAATCCCATTTTAAGCCTCTTTTGCATTTTAATCAGTCTGCAAAAGTGTTGCGGGTGTTCCGCCATGAACACACAGTAGCCTTTTATTATTATAAAGGATAAATAACACTAAAAAATTGTTCATTCATGAGGTTTCCTTATTAAAGTAACTCCTGAGAAAACAAATATTGTTGCTGTTAGTTGCTTTTGAACATTTTGACAACTTTTTGCATATTTTACGAGTCGTGACTAAACACTGTGTAATGTGACAGCTTTATCGCTTGGGTTCAGTTTTGTGACTCCTTTTTTGTCATTTACAGACAAACACTGTTTCCTAGCTAATGAAACTGTCAGAATATTTATAGCATCTGAAAGATACCAGCTGTGTTTCCATCCAGCTGTTCCTGACTTGAAGCTAAACAGAAACAGGAAATTTTGAGCAACAAAAAGATTGTTCATGAAAGCTGGGGTAGGTAACGTTGGCGAGCTAGCAAGATGTGAAAGCAGCGCCCTGTCTTGGCTCCTACCCCTCTGGTTTTGCTCCTTGCGTGATCCAAGCTTTTTCATTTGCAGCTTTTTCCACCAACAGTTTTCTCTTTCTCTGCTGTTTTGCGGGAGGAGGCAAATAAACCGAGCCGGGTCGGGGAAATCCTTCCACCATTTTCTCAGCCATGTTTGCCTTCAGAGTTTCTTCTTCACTACTTTGTATTTTCATCCTAACACGCTGTTTATATGCAGGATGTTGCTATCAGGTATGCGCTGCAGGAGGGGGAGGAGGGGAGCCGGGAGAAGAAGCTTACAAAATATAGGAACAACTTCAATTTGGTCTAAACGTTTTGATTGGTCAGAGTTTTTACAGATTTACAGTAAACTGAGGGGTCTAACTAGATTTCTTATTGTTCATGATTACAAAATGTATGGACTACTATCAGGACGAGGAAACACTTCACCAAGAGTAAAAAAAAATAATGTCTCAACATTACCTACCCAGCTTCAGTGTAGAAATGTGAAAAGTTCAATGAAATGGATTCAGCAAAAGTAACTACAGTAACTACATGAGCTGTAAAAAGTCCGTGGCTGCAATATGAATAGCTCCAAAGTCTTAGTTTCCATTTTCTAATGTGTGGTTTGACACTGGGCTTTCAATAATTTTCATTTATTTGTAATTTGTTTTCCTTCATTTGTGGTTTGACTGATGCCATTTCTATTACATCATGACTTTGTGCCTTGTTGTTCTGCTGTTGCAGTGGGACTTTTACAAAGGCATGAACAGACACATACTTAAACATGTGCTCACTCATCAAATCCTTAAAAGCACTCAAACTCCGTGTACAGTATGTGATTATTGTTAGTACTAAAAATAAATGAAATCCATTTTTGAACTCAAGAGGCATGATTTATACTGGCCATGTCAACGTACTGTACATGCAAATGTTTTGGCCTGCTGACCTTCATAGGAGTATAAAGGAAGGTCATGTACATACAAAGGAGTATTCTGAGTGTATGTTTATTTTACTGCATTGTCAGCTCCCGTTATAAATAAAAACAACAAACAAAGTTTACATGTTTCATTCTATCATTTTTTTCTCTTGATAAAATGAATGTCATAGTTATACGTTTTCCCAGTACAGCACCTTGCTCTCAGGCTGCAGGTTTGCTTGTGGTATGAAGTACAAGTAGAATGGGAGGCAGCATTTATTGATCCAGTTCTCAGTTTGGGTCAGGAACTTCCCTTTTTTAATAAAGCTTATAGTCAAAGCTTGTTTGGTGAGCCTTAGCCATCCTCTTAGTTACACTGCCATAGACTTGGACTGCAGGGAGACATCCCATCATGTACTGGGAACTTCCCCCATTTTTCTTTTACTCTTTATTTTCTATATATAAAAATAAAAAAAAAGCCCAACAACTTAGCAGATTTTCTCACTGAATCATCCCCTAACAACATCTACTTGCATCCTGTCTCTTCTCCGAGCTCTCACTAACCAGTAAAATTCAACTGGAACTTGTCTTGTCTTTGCTGTTCTTTGCACTTTTTTATTTGTCATTTCTAGAGTCTCCTAAAGTAGAATCGCAGAAGCCGACTTCTGCCAGAGGTTTATCCCTCCTGGTGAAAAGGAGTTTTCCCTTTCCACTATTACCTACCGCAGGGATCCCCAACCCTGGTCCTCGAGGACCGGTGTCCTGCAGGTTTTCCAAGTGTTCCTGCTGGAACACGCCTGACTCAGATAAGCTCTGCACATGCATGCTACATTGATTTGAATGAGGTGTGTTGCAGTGAGGACACTGCAACACACCTGATTCACAGGACACCGGTCCTCGAGGACCAGGATTGGGGATCCCTGACCTACCGCACTGTGCATGCTCAGAATAGTAGACAAGATCTGATGCAATCCAGTAGTCTCCTTTGCAAGGCAATTTTTTATTTATTTATTAGCTTGTTATAACTCAGTTATGAACATGACAAATGTGGATCATGTCATGGATTTGTTATTAGATCATAATGGGGCTACAGCAGTGTTTCTCAACCCAGGTCATCTGGACCAACCACCCTGTATGTCTTAGATATGTTCCTACTCAGACATACCTAGTTTAAAATAATCAGCTTCCTCATCAAATTCTTTGCCAGCTTGTTGAACGAGCCATTCAGTTGTTTTAAAGTATGGTTACCTCTAAGGCTGTGCCCGACTGTCCACACTGGTAACCATCACCTCATTTACAACACAGGGTAACACTATATAGCGTTGGCAATTTGGACACAAAGCGGGCTTTTCTTCTTGCCGCAAATAACATGACTACCAACTCACCATGGAAACCACCACGCGTTGCTCCAAATCCAGTCCTAATAAGTGTAATAATGTTTTATTTTATTTTTTGTTGCCCATTTATTTAACAAATAAGGATATAAAATGATCTATCGTTTTTGTTTTTTTTTTTAACCTGCTTTGATGTTTGTATCATCTGCGCCACTTTGAGCTCCTGCCTGCAATGCATTGTGGTCTACGTTGACCTGTCCAGCGACCATCATGCTTACTACTATTCAAGATGCATTGTGGGTAATTTTGAGAACATCACTTTTTTTCTTTTTGTGATCGTTGGACACCCATAGAAAATGGCGTGTACACTATTTAGGGCTGTATGTGGGGAACAGTGTGAACATTCGGAAACAAGCCCATAACATACCAAGCAGCAGGTCCTGAGAAACACCAGGCTACAATGAATCGGATTAAATGTGATTCAAATTGTTTTAAAATGACGTGAAGTGGTCCCACACAAATAAAGCAGAATTGAATTCAATTGACTTTAAAACCATTTTTAAGAGGAAAGATTGAGGGTCATGGGGAGAAAGCAGCCACGAGCCGGCAGCATTTGTTCTCCAAGAGCCTTAATGCGATTCACAAAAAGCATATAATACAACAGTGCAAACTCACAGCAGAAAGTAATCTTATTTCTAAAAGTTGTAAGCAGCTGTATCAAATCATCGGGGAAATCTTGGTCTCTGTTCTGTTTACAGCCTACATGTTGTGCTGTATGTAAAATTATAAGCTGTATATGGATCCACACAATTTTTTTTATCTTATTTTATGTATCAACAGCTTGGCTAATGGCATGTTTGTCTTTATTATACAAAAAAAGTTTAACAAACAACAATATTACAAACAACAACACATGGTTTCACAAAGACATCTGACTTTACTCTGCTGCAAGAAGCCTAACTGTTTTCAAGACATCTGGGATCTTGATCTTGTCATTGCAAGAAATATGAAACAGCTAAACGACCCCAGGCATGGTCTGCAAACATGAAAGAGCCAATAAACTATTGTGAGTGCCTATTGTTTCCTCCTTTTTTTTTTTTTTTTTTTTTTTTTTCCATTTTTCTTTTTTAGACAAAGAAACTTTCTTTGACCTGCACAATTAACCATTGTCTGGCACTTTCCTTGTGCTGGAGCCAGAGGCCTGTTCAAGGAGAGGACAGTCACACACAACGAAATGGGTTTTTAACATCCTCAGGACGCGAGGGAGACTCGAGAAGTCACGAAAAGCACACTGAAGTCCACAGCTGTTAGTCACAGTGATAACACAGGAATATGTGTGAAAGTGCATGCAACTATGAAGAGAGGTCACGGTAATTTGGAAGAGGAAGAAGGTTTGCAGTATGGCTTTGATGGGCCAGGAATAGATGCAGAGTTACTACACACCAAGGCAAAGGAAAAATACATACCGGTAAGTCCCTGTCACTTCAATTTAAATTGGTAATTAGGATATTTCTTTTTTTTAAGAAAAATCTGTAGGTTCTGTTTTGCACTTTACTTATGAATGTGCAGCAGAACAGTTCACTCCTAAGGAAAAAACAGATAATTGAACTTATATTTATCGAACATTTCTCTTTGTGAACCTTTTTAACCACATTCAATACTAGCATCTAGGCTGGATGACTTGTAAATGTGACATTATTTCATATCAAGTATATTTATTTCATGTTGAAACAAAACAACTCATAAAAATGATAGGTTTTCATATGACTTGGGTGAAATGCAGGTGATAAGAATAGAAAGGAGAGTCAAGGTGAAATGCATTATCGAGGCGATCTTCTCTGAGCCGGTGGGACTTCATCACACACAGCGCCAATCAGACACCATTCAGGAATTTCCTCACTTTTCTGATTGTTTCTATGTTTGAAATTCCTGGAGCCCATCAAGCCAAGGATCCAGGGACTGTTTTTAAAATGTTACAACACCCTTTCACTGGACATTTTAGATGTCACCTGAGATAGGCTCTGACGCCGGTTAAAACAATACCGCAAACTGTGCTAAAGGTCAACTTCTTCTTGCATCATTGAACTCTTTTAAAGGTTGGACATGATGTTGACTGTTCCACAGCTGGATAGGGATAACGAGTAATGATACAGATGTTTGCAAACAGATTTTCAACTTCAGAAAAATTAAAAGGAAGGATTATACCTTTTTCAGTCATGTTTGGACCTGATTATTATCCAATAGCAAATTGACACCCGCACATAAAGCACACAAGACATTAGAATTAAAAAATAACACTGTTTGACTTGTTTAAAGTGAGGAAATTATCTGTTAAATGTTGACTTTCATTAAAGCAATGAAAATATTGAACATAAAAATGCTCAAAGCCTCTGCAACATTTCCATCCAGGAGTTTGTGGACAAGGTTTTCACATTTTCCAAGTCATCTTCTTGGTTTATTAAATCAGATATTACAAGATTATGCTGTATTGAAAAGATCAATCCATCAATTTTCTTTATCACTTAGTCCAATTTATGGAAGCTGGAGCCTATCCCAGCCATCATTAGGTGAAAGACAGGATGCACCCTGGACAGGTCGCCAGTTCATCATAGGGCCAACACAGAGACAAACAATATGTAATGCTCACACTCACTTCTAGGGACAATTTAGAGTTACCAGTCAACCTAACATGCATGTCTTTGGGCGGTGGGAGTAAGGAGTACCTGGAGAGAACCCAGTTGTAACCACTATGCACCGTGCAGCCCATATTCAGGAGATTCACCTGAATGCAGGCATTTTTTAAATTGCAATACCAAACACAACCACTAGGGCATACTTCCATACCCCCTAGTTTAAATCAAATGGCGTAGTGCCAACATCTTGATGAGATGAGATTTTATCAAAACTCATTAAGGTGTTAGTAGCTACATTTGCATCTTTGGATTCGTCTGCTCATGATAAATTTTAAAAATCATTTAATCTAATAAATATGACATCTCAGACAAAGGGATGGGTTTTTTTTTTTGGTTTTTTTTTCTATTAAGGTTTAACATACTAACCTCATTTTTCTCATCTAAATGTGGCCACTTCTTCTGTGTATAAAAACTAAATGTTGGGAACGACTAAATGACAGTACCACTGGAAGTGGTAATATGTCCATCTCTGACTGAAAACCTGTACTGCTATGCATTGTAGATGAGGTAGCTTGAGAGCCAAATCAATGTACTGTATGTGTGAAAACATGCACAATATATGGATATATTGAATGCAAACAAACAACACGCCTGTGATTATTTCTGTGATGCTGATCCCCAGTGCAAAGATGGAAGCTGCGTGATATTGCCACAGACAGCACAACCACATGATGAATCATAAAATAATAGAGTTGGGCTTATCGATTTAATTTGATTCACAACAGCCTGATTTAATGAAATCCATTTCAATTCGAGATTGATTGCTCTGAATATTTATGTAACACCAACAATTTTACTTGAATATCAGACGTTCTCAGACAGCTCTTATAAAAACACCAAACCTGTTTACAAGAATGTCAGTATTAGATATCTTAAAAATCAGATTACTGTAATAATGTGATTTTACTCATCTACACCCACTTCTGATATACAACTGCTGTCCACATTATCAGACTTATTTTATGGTATGTGCACAGTGACTTTACTTCCTGTTATTTTCCATATATTTCTTGTGTGTTGAACATTTCATTGTGTGTAGAAAGATGGCGCAGTGCGAAGCAAACAGCAAATTTCAACGTTTTAGAAAAGAGAATGAGGGAAAAAAGCTTCGAAAATCTGTAGCAAATTCTCTGCAGCAAGTAAAAAAACCCCAAATAACGCTAGGTGACTAAACTGCATAAAAACGCAATTTTAGTAAAATCTCACAGGTGTAACAAGACTTTACGAGACTTGAGGCTCATGTTTAATGGAAATACTCACAAATTGCAATAGTTGTTTATCAAAATTTATAAATATCGCTATCATTTTGCAAAAAAAAATTAATTAGAAATGCAGCTAGTGACAAAGATGATGGCTGACAGTAGTTACCACCATTGGCAAAAGTTCCATGTAAAAGGATTGTGGTTGGTGGTATCCCCAACACACTCCTGTGGCTTTTCAGTGAAAGATAAACCCTTATGGCTAAAATTACATGAAAGAAAATTACATTACTTTTCTACTCTACATCTCATAACTCAACTTTTCCCATTCACAGCTTTACTGGTTTGGTTAGTTTTCCAAGAACAAACATGTACAACATTAATATTTTATAGATTTATCCGATATTATTGGCATACTGATATTATCGGTAAAATTGGTATATCGAATATCGGTTAAAAAGCCAATATCAAACATCCCAACTATTTTTCTGTAGCAGCTGGGTTCCTAAAGAGGAGGTCAGGGTTGATGGCCGGGCCAAAACAATCAAACCCCAAAGCTTGTTTCCTGTCATTTTCTAATGCATAAACCTTACACACAACACCAGAGTTGACTGGATGATATTTTTCCAGTTAACTAGGGCACCGACAGCTTTAACTAATCTGAATATGAATCCGTAATTGTTGACAGTTTGTTGTCAAAGTCAAAAAGTTAACACAAATGTGTAAAAACAGGTCAATATTTCATTGTTAACTCTTCATTGGGAGGCCAGCAGCTCTCTCAGAGAGTGTATTTGTGCATGTATGGAAAAGCTTTGCATGTCATTTCAGGATGTGAGTTTGCATAAGCCATTGTCGTCGGACCAATTGTGTTTCCTGGAGCTCTTGGTTGTGGGTGATCTCCACTAATGAACAATTTGCTCAGTGAGGTGTGACCGCAGGCATTGTGACAGGAGCCACACGGTGGACTACTGATGCAGTAAGCGAGCAAGAGAGAGAGAAAGCGAGAGAGAGAGAGAGAGAGAGATGCAAATAGAGCGACAGAAAAAGAGAGGGGGGGGGGGGGGGGGGGGGGAGAGCAAGTGGGAGGGAGGTAGACTGGAACTCTATTCCAGTCAAACCCACATAAGCTCGCAAATACCATCTCGCCTGCAGCACGGGCACTCTCTGTCTCTCTCTCACACATACATACACACACACACCGCTGGCTGTGGATTCTCCATCTTATTCCACACATCTGCAGGTAAGCAGCTGACATGCTTTCATGTTCCCGTCGCTGTCTGACTCTGCATGTTTGCTCTAAGAAGCTGGTCTTTAGAAACAGGAGATGTACCTCTCTGACTCTTACATGCTACTACACACTGAGGAGCCCAGGCTTGATGCAGTTATAGATAAACACCTCCACACACACACACACTGCTGTCTTTCAGACACATAAGGGCTGCTATGTTGTCACTTTTTAACCTCAGGATTAAGGAGATGAAAAAGAACCATGTAGCGTTAATCTATTAGAAAAAAAAGCAATGTGTGTGTTCAGTATGAGTGTGTGTGTGTGCGCCAGTGAGTCTGACATCTGGATAAGCATCACACAGAACGGTGATAACATCTGCAATCTGCATTAATGTACAGCTTTAATTACATTCTTTCATCCACGTTTGGACATTCTGTTTTAGATTAAGATGGTAGAGAATATAGAAAGGTTTTTAGTGAAAGCAAATCAGCAGGTGTGTGTGTGTGTGTGTGTGTGACTGCCTAATAAGATGCAAGTAAAGCAGACTTTACCAAACTGAGCAACAGAATTCAAAACGTGCTCCAATCCGTGGGATTAGCACGATGTCTTTGGCTTCTGCTGTCGCCACGGCAAAGGCAGCCACTGGAAGATTTGTGTTTGAGAGTCCTGTAAAATAAGCAGGTTCACTACATTCATAAGCCTTAGAGCTAATGCAAGTATTAACCCGGCGCAAATGATGTCATTTAGGAGTGGGCAAAGTGGGGCTTTGACTGGAGCTGGTGTGTCTGATGCATTGGGATACAGCTCAACTAACCTAATGGGGGGAAAAGGGAGTAAATGCATAAGTTTAATACATGTAGGAAGTTTAACTCCACTGCTAATGTTCTGAGGAGAATTCTGCATGCGGAAACTGGGCCTGCAAGAACACATGCCACAGATTAGAGCAGCGAGGGATTAATCTAGTTTGTATATAGAATGACTCAGGATGCCGTGTGGTTGTAGAGGCGACGGGATACACGTCACCTGTTGGAATGTTGCAGCTTTTTTGGAAATACCACAATGGCTTTAGTTATTCTTAGACCTGACAGCACCTCTCGTTATGTTTGATAGTGTTCAGGGACTGCAGCTGGTTACATAATTCTATCTGATAATAAGTTTCAACTCATAATTTAGTTACAGAACATTAGATTTAGAGCATAAATTTGATGAAATTATGAAAGCTGGGGCCTGCTTGATATTTGATGTTTTGGGGTCATTGCAGTACTTTTAAAAATGACCAACAACTAAGAAATGATATGACGTCAATATGTCAAAATATACCCCTGCAGGGTACCAAACACAGGGAGGGAGAAAATGACCACACACAAATGAGGACAAAATGGACAAAACATGACTTTTAAGACATAAAGAAGAGAGAAACTAGATATAGTAATGGAGATAATGAATGTATGATAGTCAGTAAGTAAGGATTTGGTGTGAATCAGCAACATAAAGTTATCAGAACAGAACAAACAATGTGGCAAAGCTGACTAATGAGAACGTAAAGTTAATGTGCAGAGGGCAAACTGATGACAAGCTAAGATACAAAGCATCCATCCATCTATTTTCTATGTAAGTAAACCTGTTAAGGGTTGAAGGGGAGCTGGAGCTGAAACCAGCCACCCTGGACCGGCCACTTGTTAAAGGACGCTGATGAAAATCCAAAACAACAAAGCAGCAAAGACTAAAACCCAGACACCACAGCAATCAGCCACTACAGCATGCAAGCTCATGCTCACACACACTTGTAGACGCATCCCAGCAGAATCTTTTTAAAACTAAATTTGCTGAATTGATGTTGCTGTTTTCCTTCATCTTGCATATCTTGGGTAAAATATCTGCAATGCTTCCACATAACATGACTACTGCAAGAAAGGCTCTCAGAGAACTCTCTGGAAACAGCGAAATGTATGGCTGCACACCATGCAGAGCCAAACAAATAAATAAAAATCCCTAAACTTTAAAAATCCCCATAATTTATCCATCTTCATATGTATCAAACCATCACTTCTCAGCCAGAAGCAGCTTTCTGCAGTCTTTTTTACCGCCGTTTGGTTGCTTATTTCAACTAAAACACAACAAGCAGTGGAAATGTCTCCGTGGTGAACATGTTAGATCCTCCAGTGAGGATTTCACCCTCCAGCAAGCACAATAATTCATTTTCATTGATAACACTGACAGGAAATGTAATCTCTCATCATTTTTATGACAATTGATGAATAAATTCTGTTGCTGCTTGTAATAGAGTTACAAGCTAATCATGAAGAGTTGTCCAATGATTTCACTGACATTTTTTTATATATTAAACAAAATAAAGGAAATTTTAAATGACTATATTCAAATTTTTTTTTTTTTTTTTTTTTTTTACTTTTCTTCCTGACAAATGAAGTAATAGATTTCTAAATAGACACATTCTAGCCAATGAAACTAGCAGGAAGATCTTAACTTCTGGTACTTTTTCCTGCAGTAAAAACCTGCTGGGATATTCAAGCCATCAGATCTAGTATGTGCACCCCTGACGTGCAGCATAAAGTCAGAAAATGACAACATGGCAAAGCCACTTGTTGACTTCTCAGATGGGAATCTGTGATGTTAAAGAGCTGCAATAAAAACACACAAACACGTGGGAGGAAGCACATGCACTCGCATGTAAACGGACCAACATAACCATGGAAATAATACCAGAGGGAAAGCGAGTCGTGGTTGAGAATATGCACACCCACACAACAGTGATCCAGAAAAACACAACCCACAACAGTAGCCATTTGCAGGGAGGTAAATTACTCCATTATCTTGGACCGTCACCGATCTGCAGACCGCGCCGCGCCGACAGCAGGTTTGTTAAATAGTAATGGCATCGACCACAGTCGGTTCATCTCCATTTGTGACTCCCCGCGGTGTAGAGCTTCTTTATTACAGTCAATCAGTAGAAACACACACCTCTAAGTCTGCCACAATGTGTCTATTTCACCTCCTGTTTCAAAGCCTTTTGCACTCCTCCTTCCAATACATTAGCTTCCATATAGCAGCATTATTTATCACAATAAGGGCCTTACAGTGTCAGATTATTACAAAAATAGGACATTTTCTGATAGAGGAGCCACAGCAAACTGAAGGCAGATTGAGATCAAGATGGCTGATTGTGCTAGGAGACATTAAGAGGGGGGCTTCTCAAGAACACACACACACACACACACACAGAGGCTCAGGCCAGCAAACCAACATTAGCATCAAGGAGACTGCAGCAGTTTCCTCCACTGGATTAATAATGTCACAGCAGCATGTCAATATGCTGGGTTTGTCTCTTTCCTTCTCCTCTGCTGCCCTTGTCTTTTGCTCTCTGCCCCTCCCTCTCTGCTTCACTGAATGCAGTACAGTGCCCCCCCGCTTCCTCCCCAGTCTTTGTCAGGAACAGTGAGACAAAACAGCAGCAAAATAATAGTAGGGAGTTGTTGCAAAATTCCCCACAGACACTTTTTATGGTTTTGTTCCACTTGCTGGGCTGCCTGTCAAACCAGCCTCCGTCTCCAGCAGGCATCCTTCTGATGAGGCGATACATGATGACAAGGAAGTTATTTTAACTACTGGTGAGGCGCTAATCAGTAACTTAGCTTGGGTTGTTTGTTTACAGTTCAGCATCTAAACATATAACACACAGAACAAAATTTATGATGGTTTAATTGAACATAATACTTGTAAACTGGCTCAAACGTGCAAAGCTGTTCATACATGACACAGCCGTTCAACATTGTTCCTTTGGTTCAGCCAGACTGTAATGTTTTGATTCCTCGTCCCTGTTTTCAGCAGGGTTTTCAGCTACAGCTTTGCAGCTGCATTTCTCCTTGATTTTTTTTTTTTTTCCCTCTTCAGGGTCGACCGACAAGCACTGGAAAAACACATGAGGCATGTAGGATAGCATACTGGGACAATGGGCTTCTGTGAGATGGCACAGCAGCCCAGTGTGCAGTTTATATTTGTGCTAAAAACCTTCTCTTATTCCGCATGTTCACAGCTTTCACTGAAACAGTGAATAAACTGGGATTAGCTTGCAGACTCAAATGGCACAAGCAGGTTCAGGAAAAAAGCTTTAATAACTTTCTGAACTAATATATATTATAGGAAAAGTTATGCAAGATCATCTATCTTGTTTAACCAAACGTAACAAACTGGTGCATTTCAGTGCTAGAAGATGCTATGGGCTTGTATCCTAGAATAAACCTGCATAATTAGTTTACATTCCTACAGTTTATTGAGAACATTGTGATCAAATGATTACTTCTCTTCTGCAAAGTACACTGAACTCTAACGCATTAGATGAGGTACTGTGGTAGTAACAGAATATACACACCAGATGATACAATCATGCCAAAGGAGATGAAATGAGGCGATTGTTTTCACTCTGCGGAGGCTTCCCTTCACCATACGACACTGAACCAAAGTGATACCCGAAGTGAAATATGAGAACATTTGGCAAAATAAATTATACATTATCCCAGCTGTTTAAACAATAGGAAATTTATGCATTAAATCAACAGCAGGTCAACAGTGGGTGAAAGACAGCTTGCTTAAAGCCTCAGAGAGATACGAGCCATTTTATTGCACTTAGGTTTGTTGCTGTTAGAAATTACTGAAATGCCTTGATGAAAACGATAAAAAGTGCATGTGTGGGTGTTTATACTCAGCATGTAGGTAAACAAGTACTTGTTGCTCCTGATGTGCAGAGCCAGGTCAGATTTAATCTACGATCTTATATGCATGCATAAAATTTGACTGTGCATGTTGGTTTGTGCAAGCTCAAACACACAGGTATCTAAAAACAGCCTTACCTCCTGGGAAACTGATTTTCATGCTGCTCAGTCAAAGTGCTAAAATTGGGGAGTGTGTGGGAAGCTCCCCACTGGTTGTCAGACTTCATACTTGGAGTATGTGACTGTGTATCCAGGCTGGCTTCAGACCCCCCCCCCCCCCCCCCCCCCCCCAGGCGTAAACACAGGAGGGAAGATGACTGGTCAAACCTTTTCCCTCACCATCAGGAAGACTCTTGCAAAGACCTGGCGTGGATTGGGAAAAGAGCAAGCTGCAAATAAGGTTGACAATGAAGTAGCAGCATTGAGGAGGGGGATCAGAGCAGAATAGAGAGGCTGGAGAGAGCTTCAGTGTGTTAGCTGCTTTCTCTGAATATCGATGCTTTTTTTTTTTTTCACTCCCACACAAACATCTCTCTCCATCTGCTTTAAAGAACAAATGAACCTGAGATTGAAAGAGAGCAAGGCCAAAGCCAGGGGTTATTGAGGGGGAGTTAAGTACAGCTAAAGCATACAGGTTGTTGTTCTCGCAGGGGAAATTCCTTTGGTGCTGCAGTCTTTTCACTGAGGCAACAGGCCTAGTGACTTTGAACCATTTGGTGCCAAACAAAAAGAGGTCAGTCTATTGTTAGACGGGCTAGCCAGACCCTGTTCTTTACCGACCTCCCCCCCTCCCAAATCTGGCATTACTTCTTGACCACTCCTCACTAAATAGGACACATATGGATGAAAGCTCGTTCTCTAATCCATCAGTCATTGAAGTAGCCAAACCACCGGGACAGTAAGCAACAGCATGACATGATCACTGACCATCTAATAGAGCACCACTAATTGCAAGGTGTCCATAATACTAAAGGTCTTGTTGGGATTTGTGGTTGGGGACATTTTGTTTAGTCTTTCTATTTGCAATAGGTGTCATCGTTTCTATAGCTGATTTACTTAAAGGAGGTCATACTGAGACTAAAGAAACTAAAGTGCTGCCTTCCAGAAGCGTTTGATGAAAAGAAAAGTGAGCAGATGCTAACCAGCCTAAATGTAGCTGTCCAGCAGTGGAGGAGAAGTGTGTCACTAAGCGTCCTGTGTGTTCTTGTCTTCTAGGGCATTTTATAGGCAAGTCAGCCAAACCAGGTCAGCAGGAGAATGGAGATCATCATGTGACGATCCGTGCAACACTGCGGCAGCATGCTTCACCTACACCGGACCTTGGCTCTCTTCTTCTGGTATTTTTTGCTCACCCACAGGCGGGTTCTAGCCGACGAAGACGCCCTCTGGGGACCTACACCATCGCCTAAAAGCTCACCTGAGAAGAAGCCTAGCTCCTTTTGGTGGACGCCGACCTTACCAAAGCTTCCTTCTCTCCCTTCTCTTCCATTCAAAATCCCTTTTTACGGGAATTCGGGTGGTAAAGATGAAGCAGCTGCCTTAACCACGGCTGCCAAAGGACTGACAAATCCAATCGATCGCTTCCAAGACCACACTGCATCAGGAGAAGGGAGCATTTCAGAAGCATCTCAAGCACCCACCACATTGACTCAGGGGTTGCTTAGGAGCGTGACTGAGATAAGGACCGGATCGCTTCCCACAGGGACATCAGATTCTCCACGCAGCAGCATAACTCACACTGACAATGATGCTCTTGTTTCTCCTACAAGCAGCTTTATCAGAAACACTCTGTTCACTAACAGTCCCACCAACACAAACACTCCTGAACAAAATGCAACACATACCCACTCACCATGGGGCACTGCAGAAACTGAACCCAGCATGGGTGCCACTGCACAATATCTCCTTAAGGAACACAGTGTTTATCGAGAGGCTGTGGACATTTCAGAGATAATATCTTCAACAGTACCAGAAACTACAGTTCCCACTACCCTGACATGGACAACAGCCCAATCTATTACGCCAAACTCAGGATTGGTAAGGTCTACACCATCCAGCACACATGCTTTGATGTCTTTAACTCATCCAACCTCTTCAGGAACCCAAGTTGTCAGAGGACCAGAGGATTCAACTGTTAGCGTTTCCTTCCTTACAACTGAAGTCACAACGTCAGAAACGTGGCCCACTCAAACCAAAGTGGACCTGAGCCCGTCAGAGACCAGTATGGGGAATACAGAGGAAGAGCCAGGGGAAACTTCCACTGCCCCAAGGATCGATCATAAACCAGTCCTTGAATCCATAACAAGCACATCTCAAAGCGAAAGGGCTAACTTTACAATTGCAGAAGGTAAGCAAAGTTAGCCAAATCAATAAAGGGTTGATTCAATGAATGTGATCAATCATGTGCAGGCAGGTCTGTAGCATTCAATACAAAGCTGTCGAAGGGCCCAGACAATTCGGCTTTGATCAATGACACTTTGACTACGAAAAGTGGTCAAAGGCCTGAGATTTGCATAAAAATCAGATCCCGAATCCGACTTTCAAAAATGCAAGGAGGAGTTATCAGCTGGGATCTTCAGGCTTGGAAAGGGATAAATAATGTGATGTTTTGCTCTTCTTCAAACTCAGCACCACAATGACAAACCTTTATTAAATTTCCAGTGCAACCATGTTTGAAAATGAAGAATATGTTGAGCAATGTCTTTGGTAATTAAAAGGATACTTTGCTGTTCTTCACTACTGTAAAACCACAGTTAATTTTGCATTTCACTGTCACTACCAAAGAATAATTTGTACCACCCTATGTAAAACTCCATCCACCCTCCCAGAGCCATGAACTCTCTATAATGAATTTCTAACAAGCGATACCACTTCAACGCTGCATGAGTCATTGCCTCGGAGAGTGGAAGAAAAAAAGGCTGTTTGATTGAAATTCAATATGCATGCTTTTTACTTCCAAAGAAAGGGAACGGTGGACAAAAAGAAGCCAGTTTTTGGCTGAATGTTTCAGGAGACCCCGATGTGACACTGAGGCAATTCTAGCTTCTCATGGACCCATCCCCCCCTCCCAACACTATGGTAGTCTAGGGTCTCTATACCTAATGAGTTTTCAGAGGGCACTCCTCCTTCAGGCACAGACACATTCATCATGTTGGGTCAAAGGTTGGGGCAGAAAATTATGAGTCGATTATGCTGGAGAAGGAAAACTGGTACCCATCTGACAAAATAAAGACTGATGAAGTTCTGCTGTCTAATATTGCCATCCCACCAAATGTCTATTAATTATTGTCTTTCAAAGGTGACATTTAAATTAATCTGTGTGAAATTTGCATGTTCTGTCTGAGCCTGCACAGGTTTTATCTCAAATCATAAGCATGCTTCCTAGCTTTAAAAATACCTTTAATTAGGCTGCAAACTGCATGTAAGTAAGCCTTGTGACCAGCCAGGGTTTAAAGTGGAACTATTATGTGCATTTCAGGCTAATTTATTTTTATGTCTGAGACCAGAAGGGCTGGGATTGATCGAGTTATTGTCACAAATTGCTTTATTTACTTCAGACCAACCCTCTCCGTAGGCTGTCAGATCAGCCTGTGGGCAAAACGAGTGGATTGAGACTCTTCCGCAGGAAGCTCCGCCTCCCGCCACTGCACTACATCGGGAGCACGCACCGCAACTGCTTTCGCCATCATTGTAACGTCTCATAAACAGAAGGATTAGGCTAATATGAACTCATTAAAAAACAAAATACAATGTCAACACATAGCATACAGCCCTACATGTTGGAACCTGAATCAGACCCTGAAAACGAAGTGGAAAACAGCAACGCACAGCAACGAATGCAGCAGGATGTCTCTCTTTGGTAAACTCACCAGCCATCGTTGGAAATAACTTTATCCCACGTTTTCCACCCGCCTGATGTATTTGTACATGCCCTTGTTAACCTGTAGAAGGTAACCAATCACCAAACCTTATCCCCCGGGACGTCACAAGGGTTTCCAAGTAGAAAAAACTCTTTAAAACGACGCGTTTTTCGTCGCCATGGAAACCGAACGGAGAGAGTGCTGGAAATCAAACTCAAACTCAAACATGTGTTTAGGTGATAAAAAACGGTGCCGTTGACATGTTTGATGAGGATTCAACACTGTAACACTGTAGAAAGCTCAGAAAACTCCAAATACCATAATAGCACCCCTTTAACCTGAACCTCTCTCCATGCTGGTGGCAATGAGGAGAAACTCCAGTCCACATGACCCTGAACAGGACAAAACAGGCGTACATGACCTGAAAACAATACATTTGGCAGAAAAAGAAAATTATCTTAATATTACAAACACTAATACATTCACTAAGAATGTTTGCAGATTCATACAGCAATCATTGATACATTCAATATTTCATCTATAATAAACACAGTTATGCTAAATTGCATCAAACATGGCTGCTCTTTGCTTTCATATTCTTCTGGATCTTTGCTTTTCAACAAGTTATAGTCACAGCTTAAGCTTGAATTTACATCTGCAGTTGTTTTTTCAATGAAAGGTGTATTTTTCTGCATTTAAAAGCAAAAGTCTTTTACTGCACCGACTTGACCACATTTTGTTTATCGTCTTCCACCATTTCCAAAGTCAAGAACACATTTCAAGCCTCGGCTTTTTCCTAACTTACAGGCAGATGTGCGTCCTGACATGATTTTACACTTCCTGGACGTGGCTGAGAACGAATGTTGGGATTTTTTTCCCCCCGTTTTACATCAGCTACGTTGCAATTTGACCCCCTCTAGATTTTTATCTCTCACTCCGAGCTGAACCGGGTGGATATTTTGTCTGCAGTGATCAGTGTTGTGTCTGCCCTTGTTTTCATCTGTGTGGTGGCACACAGGAGGGGGAGACGGGTTCAGGTGGGAGGGGAGGGCTGCTGTGTTCATGCATCAGTATTCTGAGCGCACCGTCAGCGAAAACACCAGCTCTCCTGCGGGACTGTCCACACGCCGGCCGCTGTTTTGGATGGTGATCAGGCTTCTTGCCATTTAGCCTCACCCCTCCCTCCCACCGTCCCCCTTCTTCCCTGTTTGCCTCTGTGCAAACACAAATCCCTGTCACCTTATTCTGTGGACATGCACGTCAGCTTTGAAGGTCAAAAATGTCTAGACAGCAGAGATGCTGCTAGTTGTGAATTAGAAATGGAATATTGCTTTTGCGTTTCCCCCTGATGTGCTTATTGAACCTTGCAGTCTTGCAGTGTTTCAAAGACTCCTGCTCGCCAAAGGATGCAGATGGAGAATAACAAGAAAACATAAGCAGAACAGTCCAGTATTATCATACATTATCCCAGTATGAACTCACAGCTGCACAAAGTAAATCATTCCACCATTAGAGGTGGCGAACATCCTCAGCACATGAAGAAAAACAGCCATCTATTTGTGACTGTAGAGTGTTTGCTATGTGGCCTTGTCCTTGAGGAAGCCGTCAGGTATGAAAAAAACAGCAATACTCTGCATCTGTCACATCATCTATTAACAGAGGGGGGAGTGCAACATGACATAGCAAGGACAATTATGAGAATCAAGAGAGGTGGAAAAAAAAAGAGGGGAAGGAGACTGTAGGTTAGAAATGTGGAGCCTCTGCTGTAAATTTTCCTCAAAAAAAAGAGAGAAGCTGTCACATATTCTGCTCTCATTCCCCTCCTCCCACCATTTTCATGCTGCACTAACAGGCAGTGGCAAGAAAAGACCCTTAGCTAAGACTCCATTAATACCTGCGAGGATGTATGTCCTCTGGAATCAGAGCGTTAGGCACATAAAGCGTGGCCCGTAATGGCTTGATTGATTATGGAAATGGGTTTCTTTAACACACAGAACATGCTAAATGAATATCTGATGCCCTTTTATAGATTTTTCATAGAAAATAAGCTTTAATGCAAATAGAGAGAGCTGTGTCGGCTTAAATATTATGGTAATCTCATAATAACATCCTTTTTAGTCCAGTGTGTTTTTGCAGAATCCAGCGCATGCTTTTGGTTTCTGCTGCACCAACCCCAGGAGGAGACTGATTGAAACATCACAGAATAATGAGGATTATTGTAGTGCATGATGAAAGTTGATGCAAGAAGCAAAATTCAAGATCAGCTCCTGTGCTTGTTTTACACTGCTTTATTTTGCATGTAATTATGACCACACAGCTCTTCTCTGCACCAGCCCATCTCTCTTTCCTCAAAGTCAATTTAAATTTATAAGCATATGTATTCTTAGCATGAACCCATTCAGGCTTGCATAGATAATGGTGTAATGGAGTGCTTTATAATCTTTTTTGTTGAGTATAATTAGAAGCTCCTGAGACATTGTACCCTGCATGATAACTGCTAGACCAAAAAGTTCACCTTTTGTTTTGCAGAAAGGCCTCTCTTTAGCTACATCTATGGATGAGTACTTAGTTTTCTTAGTTGGCATGTGAAAAAGTAAAGTTATCACCTCTCTTTGTGCACTAAAGACAAACAGAAACGCTTTGTCTTTGCCTTTAATATCAGATTTGAAAGAGTTCATTTTTTGCTCATTCATAAGAGAAAAAAGTGTTTCACATGGGTTCGGCTGCCACACAGGGGAAGGGACCTCCTCTCACATTGTTAGCATAATAAGTTGCATTGAAATCTGCATTACAAGCAAACTGCAGACTTATAGTAAAATTGCTAAATTTGTCTAACTGCACCCTCCTCATATTGCTGCATCATTGCTTACAAAACCCTAAAACATGGCCAAAGTTATTATGCTATGAGGCTAACGTGTAAAAATTAAACCACCGTCATGATTTAGCTTATGGTGTCGTCATGACAATCACAAACAGCCAGAAAAACATGTTGTCTGTGTCTGAGTTCATGCTTTCCTTTCTGGGTTTATTATGCATTAAGTATTGATCAGTTCATTTCAGACAAGAAATGGAAGTTTTTCACGGCTCAGAAAATAATAGTGCAAGTGTACATAAAGGTATACGACAACCTGAGAGGTTGAGACAAACCTGGAGACTTATCTTATCTGTGGATCTGACCAATCCTCAGGAGTCGAGCTCTGCATCCAAATAGGAATCTGCTTCTTCTAATCTGATTAGAAAATGGGTTTCATCCATGCGGCTTGGGGAGGAATGTTTTCTCTCATCCAGCTTGTCCTTAAACAACTTCTACTCTGTTATTTCTGTTGATAGGGCAGTGTTTTACTTTTGGGAACAAATATTCAGAATCTGGATTAATCTTTTTTTTAGCTAACTGTCCTTCCCTTTGTTCACTCTGATTTCTCCATCTGAGCTGCAGCACGTGATCTTCATTAGGTAACTCTTCCTCATCTTGCAGCTCAGGTGTGACTAGTTCATCATCTCCCTCCCCTTTCCTTTGAGCTTCATGCTGTAAAGGGCTATTTTGTGCATTTTTGGTTTTATTTAGCCCAACCTGCAAACAATTCACACCCTGTTTTATAAAAACACTCTGCTGTGTTACTTCAAAAATGAGCTTGCTGTATTTAGTCACTGAATTTCTGCTGCTTGAGTTCAGAGCAGCAAGATCAACAGAGAACTAACATTTCTAGTGAACTGAGGATGGACTTCAAAGTCCAACCACTTAGAAAAACTGGTCAATATGTGTCTCAGAAAGCAGAATATCATGACAAAAGGTTGAAAATATATAAATTCCTTCACTTATGGGCTTCAAAATCATTAAATGCAGCATCTGTTTTTATAACATGCCCACATTTTTCATTATTTGAAGGTGTCACATATTCTTTTAAGGCTTTCAAAAAAAGATTTACCCACATTTTCTTTTGAAAATATATATTTTCATGTCCATAAAACTGATACTGCACAACTAGATGTTTAGAAATGTGTATAAGGATGTAGAAGAGTGTGTAAGGTAGCTTGATCATGGAACAGAGTTTTATTTTTAATTATTTCTCATATTATGTTGCCTTATAATTAAAACAAAAACCAAACAGCAGCAAAAAACATCAGTCTACCACAGTTGTGGGACATGATCCACTTTGCACCACCTGTCATTATCTCAAATCTCACAAGTCCAATTGTGATGCTCAGAAAAAAACATTTTTAAGTCAGAGGTACTGAGATGGATAAAGAAATGAGTATCTTAAACTGTGTGATACACTGTTTAATGACTGTAAATGAGGGAAGAAAAGCCGTGGCCACAATGAAGACATTTCAGCCAGTTTGGAGGTACAAATAAAATCCTCTGTGAGAAGAAAACCTGGCTGATGTTGAGTTTAAAGTCCTCTTTCATGTCTGAAAAGCGATTAACTCCCCCAAATCATTACAGTAGATGACCTCTATTAGAGCATCATGAAAGGATATTATGCATGTTTTCATTAGTTAAAATGATAACTCAGCGTTCGTATTTTAAGTTAAGCAGGTAAAAATAAGATCTGGCTTGCATCTTCCTGCTTCTCATTTGTTATTTTGCCCTTTCAGCATTCTGCCCAAACAGCAGGTCATCAGAAATGCTGCCTGTGATGTGCTAAAGACGTGCTTTCCGCTGCTTTTATGTGAGCGAGTTAGTTGGGCCGCATGTTTGCTCTCAATAAACCATTCGTGGAAGATTTTATTAGACGTAATTTAATTTTCTGTCAGAGGAACATCTTGCTGTCTGTTGCAGATCTAAGAGGCTGCTCTGATTTTGTGTTGTGCTCGTACTGCAGTAGGAGCTGTCTCCTTACAATTTGTGAAATCTGAGCTGACCTTTACATATCAAACATGCAGCGCCTGGATTTCTAATATCAGATTGGTAAACAAAATGAAAAGCCCACAACTGATGAGAAAAGAAACAGTTTTAGGACTAACGTGTGAAATGAAAAATGAAGATTTCAGTGATAATTTAACTATTTAAACCTTAAAAATATAGCGTATATCATCTTATCTAAGATCATATATGGACTGCATACGCAGTCCATATATATATGTATATATATATATATATATATATATATATATATATATATATATATATATATATATACATATATATATATGTATATGTATATATATATACATATATATGTATATGTATATATATATACATATATACGTATATATACGTATATATATGTGTATATATATATATATATATATATATATATAGAGAGAGAGAGAGAGAGAGAGAGAGAGAGAGAGAGAGAGAGATTACTTCCGAATACTCAACGTACTGTCAGAAGTTGAACCTTAAACAGTTCCTGGATTTATGATAATAAATTGAGTCGAATAGCCCGGTTACTGGTTATTCTTCAGATTTTGACAAAGAATAAGAGGATGATTATTTTTTTCAGTTAGTGGCTGGCTTTGCTACAAAGTCCACATCTTCATCGTGGTCCTATTTTCCCCATCAGTGTGACATAATTCCTGTTTTCTGGTTGCCCCAAATGGCGGCATAAACTGTTGTTTTAGGGACTGAAAACATGTTTTGTTATTGTCTCATGTTGAAACAAAGGAAATGGAAAAGTCCTGACTGCGTATGCAGTCCCTAATTTGTGTTTGCTACGTCTTGCCGTCTTTCTTGGCTCTTTTTTCCTCGTCTTTGTGCTCTTTATTAGATGTGGTGGGGTTTTTTCTTCAGTTCCACTTTGTTGCACTAGAAAGGAGTTTGGATTTGTGGTGGTCCAGGATGTACACACCCATCCACTTGCACAGAAGGATGTCAATGTAATTAGACCACAGAGGCCCTGCGCTATGGATGACTGGCTACAACTAAGTGGATGATAGGCCGATCTCTGACAGAACTGGGTTAAGAAATACAGTTCGTTCATTTTTATTCCTGCAGAGTAAAGTCTCAGACGTGCTGTGATCAGAGCACACAGAGGGTTAAAGTGACCTCTGGTAAGCTCCAGGTTTGCTAATCTGTTTTACTCAGACTACTTCGGAGAAGCAGCGCTTTGTAAATTAAATTATATTCCCGTTTGCTTTGAGATCACTCAGAGGTGAAACTGTACGTGTCTTCCCAGAGCTGCCGGGTAAAGAGGATAAGGAAGAAAAGGAAGGTGTGGCACCCTCAGCTGCAGACAGCGATGCTGACAAAAGTTTGCCAGACGGTTCCTCACCGTCAGCTATGCTGCTGACAACATCTCCAACACGAAGTTCAGGTGAGCAAGCACCATGACTTCACTAAATTCACTTCAAGCATGTGACGCGTTTACACTTCTCGCCATGAGGGGGACAGTTAAACAAGGCTTCTGCTTCAAAATAATACCTGTAACCTTGTCATGGACATTGTTACCCTGTTTTCTTTGCCAATTACTTCTTGAGCTTCTTTTGGAGAACTCCTGCAGAGCAGATGAAATAGGAAGTGATGCATGACGACTCAGCATATATGTATCTGTACTGTCTCCAGGACTGTCAATCACCGGCCTGATCAGAGAGCTTTAACGTTACATTTATCTATATGAAATAAGAACTTATAAAATTACTAATACATAATACAATTATGTTGGTTAGAAATTAAACACATGAACTGTGGGGCATGCACTCAAACAATTGGAGTTGGACTAATATGAATCATTACAATAATTCGATTTTTTCTGATGTGATGTATAAATACTGGCAAATGCCAGCAGCTCTCTGCTTCTAAATGCGGTCTTTGGATTTTTTTTTTTCTCTGTCCAAGGATTTCTGTTTGTACACATTAGAAAGTGGAGTCATGGCAGATGTAACTTTCTGCAGACCAAAGTGAAAAGGCTGCTGTAACAAAGTAAAATAATTATAATGCTGCAAAGAGATACTAAAGCAGAATGTGCAGGATTAACCTCTGCTGAAGAACTTTTATTGGGTTAAGTGGGAGGTGACAATAACATTCCATAAATAAATACAAACAGAATATGTCATTAAATTACAGCATTTTTGTCATTTCTTAATGTTTTAATAAAACTTAACCTTGCACAAAAATGACAAAAATTGACTTAAAAGCAAAAGAGAAAAAAGAAAAATGTCAGATAAAATTAAGCTTAAAGGAAAAATTTAAAAATGAAAATAAAAGATCTTAAATTTATACGCAATTATGAGAATTAGTTAAAGAATTAAAATCAAAGTACTACATATAGTACTATATGTATATATATATATATATATATATATATATATATACATATATATATATATATATATATATATATATATATATATATATATATATATATATATATATATATATATATATACACACACATATACATATGTATGTATGTATATATGAAACAACTATTTAGATGTGCATGTTGTGAGATGAAATATGGTTGAAATTGCACTTATTTTTATTTTTATTCATAATATCTTATGAAAGAATATTTAATTAAATGTAAACATAGCGCTAGAATGAATTTTAAAATGTGCAGGTTTCATTATTTATGGCCTATTATGCAGCTTTTATTACTGGTCCTAAAATATGTAAATTGACACCCTGGTTCAGGTGAGCAGAGAACCATTGATCTAGTATAAAGTCTGATTATCAAAAAATAAATCTGTAATTGATTTTTTTTTCTAGTGAAAAGGACATCAGAGGGGTCCCCAGATCAGGGGCGCCGGTGGGAATTTTGCACCCTATGAAAGACCCAACCACTTGATTGCAAATTTTAGATTTTTTTTTTTTTGTGCTCCAGCTGCTTCACGCTGATCAAATAAATTGCTTTTCATGGAAATAATAAAGATCTGTGGCTTTACTTAACGGATGAAATTAAATCAATGTGTCCATAGGCTACTTCAATATTGCCACCTCCCATAATACAGGCAGCTGTAGGATACTCAGTGTTTCCAGTCAACTGTCCAGTATCCAGTAAAACAATTACAATTGTTTTACAATTACTGATGAAACTGATGCGTTCTGATGAGACAGGGCTAAACCATTTCATGCAACCTACTTTCACAGGGGTGTTTGGTCAATATCAATATTATTTTATGTTTTTATCAGTTTATTTTACTGCTATATTTTCTATAGCTTCTGAAAAAAATGTACATTAATTTTAAAGAAGGTTTTAATAATGTTTTTATATAGTTTGCACATCTTCCTTGGGCTCCTATAAGTCATGCGCCCTTGGGATCTTTCTAACTTCCCCCCATTTGGCGCCCCTGTTCCAGACCATCAGTGTCCTTGACTTTCACAACAGACGCCTTCATCAGCTCACTAATCTATAGTTTCATTTCAGTTCCTGAACCATTTTGGTTCCCGTTCCCTTCTCTGGATTAATGCATGTTTTGTCTCCTGGGTAACATTCATGGCAACACAGAACCAGCAGGCATAAATAAATGAAAGGAGCATGTCAACCTATGTAACAGTAAATAGTGACGTAAATGATGTGTAAATGGTAACAAATCAATAATTTTTTTATGATTGCACAATTGATTATGATCATCCGTCATCATGAAGCGGGTTTTCTCGTCAGATATGTATGTTAAAAGATCCACATTTGGCCCAGTTCACAGCAGCAGATGTAACCCACATTACCTCGCCCAGAATAGCAGATGATGTCAAATGATTAAAAAAAAAAAAAAAAAAATAGACTTATCAAATGTGCCTTGCACTGATGATGGAACGCTGTAGGCATATTGAGTTTAGCGTGTCACAAGTTAGAGAGCAAAGCCACAATGTTACCAGTCTGTGAGTTCTCCCTGAAGCAAAAATCTGTTTGTGAACATATCGGCGAAACACGTTTAGCATCATACAAACCTGTCAATCCTTTTGTCCTGAATATACTCTATCAGAGGTATTTTCAACATGCCTTACACGTAACTATATTCTCCTCTGCAATCCGTGTGATATTTTGCCTGCTTCCAAACGAAGGCAATCAGGTTGAAATTACTCAGAGCCCTCAGGTCCATGATGCAGAAGCAACTAGCAGCCAATTAAGGATCAATGTGAGTTTGTTTCAGTCCTTGTACCATTAAAAGAATCCTCCATCTTTATTGCTTCGGCAAAGCAGCAGCCTCGAGTGAGACCTTTCACGATTTATTAGCCTGGCTGAAAGAGATTTAAGACATAAATGTAGCTCTGTGCACTGAATGTGTTTCCATTAATGATTTGCTTATTGATCATCCTGTTTTCAGCCTCCATTATTAATGGCCTGGTATGTCTTTAGAAAAATTTAAGTCAGCCATCTGAAGGCGCTGTGGCTGTCTGTTGCAGTAAAAGAGAGTTAAACCTGTAATTTAATGGCATTGCTCAATCTGAGTCTTGATTTATTACGTTTTTCATGTCCTGCGAATTTTGTACAGCTAGAGGGATACATTTATGTTTGTAAAACCATCACTTTTCTTATCAGATTTGAAAATGTGACATAAATATGCCCACATTTCTTTTTTTTTAACAACCCTCTGTGAACTTTATACCTATTTTTACAGACTGTGCAGACATTTCATCATCAATCAATACACTAATACAGCCAGAAGTCATATTGCAAAACAGAATAGGGGATTTAAGTTGATCTGTGCATCAAAGCATATGTCGACTACAAGAAGCAGTGCAATCCAACACCTCCTCAATGCTGCAGAAACATCCCATTATCCCTCTATTGACTCCACATGGCAAAGCGGGCCCACTTACACTGGTTTTTAGAGGTGTTTGTTTACAACTGAGGGGCATATTGGACATATTATCAATATCAGATGGCTTATATGAAGCTCTGTGCAGATGTGGTCACAGACTGAAGCTACCATAGCAAATAATCCCCAAAACATACCATCTGATCCATTCTGATCTAATCTACCAATGCACAGAAATCATCATTTTATCATCTGTTGTTTCATTTCATTGATTACAGATTAACTATTTATCTGAAAGAACAAAATGACTAAATGAGATGTTTGGCAGGAAAACTGTAAATATAATGTTTCTACCAGGAACAAGCAGGTCTTTAAAATATTTAGATATTACATTTTGTCCTCTCAGTTGGGATCCGTGTTAAATGCTGTTTATGTCATCTGTCCCAAGCACGAGGGTCCTGTTCCCACAGGAATGTGTCACATGACCAGGCAGCATGCAGTGGAAAGTAATGCTCACAACCCTCCTTGTGCTGCAGCCACCAACCACTGACCAAACCTCATCCGGGCCGCTCAGTCAGCCCAACAGCTCAGATGTGACTCGAACTGACACGAGTGTGAGGCAGAAAAAAATGCATGGCACCGATTCAACACCGTCATGTTTTCCACTCAGCCTGACTCACTGGCATCCCAGTCATCGCCCTGGAAAGTAAACAAATCGGCAGACAAGTCACTGACATCACGCTGGGCTGAACCGCACCTATTTTATCCCGCAGTCTGTGTTGTTTTTCTTCTTACTACTAAAGCCACATTTCCCACACAGAGTTGTCTGTCAGGACAAGATTGCACTGCAGGAGCAATCATACAGAGCAGGTTTATGACCATGCTGCTGATGTCTGAACGCTCAACAACTCTAAAAACAGACTTGAATGATGGTTGCTGGCACAGGTAATGGTTTTCACTGAGGCGGATATTTGTCTTCACAGTTTCTTGATGTAGCCTGAAATCTAGAACTAAAACCTTTCTAAATCGCTACGAGTCTCAGGCATACTTCCTGATTAGAGCCAACTCTCCATGCAAACAGTGAGATTTTGTTTCTTTTTCAACTACAAGGTAATAGCAGCTTGACTGTGAGCACCTTAGGGTTGCCAGGTTGGCCTTAACGATGATGCATACAGATGGTATCTAGACATTTACATTAATCTTCATCCAAAAGTCTGAAAAAGCTTAGACTCCAGATCAGCTTGTAACAGGACATGCTGTGACACCTTGTGCATCTTACCCACAACAGGAGTTGAGCTTTTTGAGCTTTTTGAGCTTTTTCTCAGAGGCATGTTTTAAAATCTGGCCATTATGCTGATTTGTCGCAGAGATCTGGTAACTCTGGGGCATGTTGACTCTTTTTTTAGCTATTCATATGTCATCTGCATTCATCTCATAAAACATTTGTTACAAAGTACATGACAAAGATCGTTCAGTTTTAACCAATTAAAAACATATAAACTCATTAATCAATGTTAGATACAAATAACCGTTTTGTTTGTTGGGTTGTTGTATTTTTCATATAGAGGGGAGGGGGAAAAAGGAAATTGGGTGTTTATTTGCTTTTAGTTTAAAAACAATAAAAACTAAAAATGAAATATGACGCACACTTTTGTTTGCAGAACAAACAATGAAATTAAAACACAAACACAACTCGTAAAGGCAATTCTAGTAACATCAGGAGTGTATCTCTGCAACCACAAGGTCTGAATTATTTTAAAGTCATAATAAAGGCAACTCCTGTGAAGTTTGTTACGACATGTAAATATCCAAATGTGCTGCATTGGTGAAGAATAAATGAAGATGGCACACGGCACAAATGAAATAGGTTTCAGGCTTGCCTAAAAATATATCTATGGATGAATGTAACTGTAGCACTAAAACCTATTTGATCATAGACTAATATGTGGACATCATTTCTGCAAAATACAACTCTGAAAAAGTAAATAAAGACAAAAATAAAGAGTTTTTACTAGAGATGATTCAGGAGATCTCTTGGAAATGGCCACAGTTTGGTGCCATCTGTCTTTATAGTCTCCCAATCAATGAACATCATGTATTAAAGGATTAATAAAAGAACAAGCTTATCCCTTTATAGGGCACTCAATGAAATACCTTGAAATTAGGTATGTACCAAAACCTTCATTCTGTTGTTCCACTAACAAAAAATAAAATAAAATAAAAGTTTCATGCTGAATATGAAAGAAAACGAAGTGAACAAAAATAGTCACTTCCCCCATAGTTAACAGCTTAGATGAGTCCTGTTTGCCCGTTTTGTTGCATAGGCTCGTAATTTTACAAAGAGACCGATTGAAAACAGTCATTTAAGTTTGTAATCAGTCATTCTTAAGTTTAAGTGATTCATTGTCTTTAACTGCAGATTAAAACATATTTTAGAACTTGTTTAAATATAAATGAAAGGGCAACGGGTGGTCCACACATGCCAGGATACTGTGTTTACATTTTCCTCACACCCTCCTGCAAATGATATATCAGCATGAAACAGGATGTTTAATCCATTTGCTTTGCTGAGTTAATGGCTGGACAGCTCGTGCTTTCCGGTCAGAGCTGAACGGTACGACCGCTCTCACACGTCTTCCTAATTCTCCTCCCCGTCTTAACAATACAGTGCTGCACAGAAAAGACAAAGATGCACAAGGGAGAAAGCAGCATTTACCAGTAAAGAATCATCAGGCCTTAATTAAAAAAAAAAAAAAAAAAAAAAAAAAAAGGGGGGGGGGGGGGGGGGGGGGGCGTCTGTCAGCTCAAAAACTGGTCGTTGTTTTTCCTCATGCAGGGTAATTAATGAAGCTGAGGTGAGATAAACGTGCTGCTGATGCAAACGCAGCTTGTTGTGAGGTCATATTTCCTCAAGCTTGACATTTTCATCACAGCCAGGTTTAGGACTGAGGTCAAATGAGGAGCATCATGAAGACAAACAGGTAGCAGATGCTGCAGAGGTCCTGACCTCTTGTGAAACTTTGTCCACCACTTGTGTAGATGTGTGGTCGAGAGTGACCACAGCTTTCCTGCAAAGGTGTTCATGTGAAGACAAGCTGTTTGTATTCTAAAATTTATGAATAAACCCAATGATTCTGTAAAATTTGGTGAAAAATCGTTGCATGTCAGGACTCGTTAGGAGCATTTTATTCCTTTTCTGCAGCTGCAGAGCCAGAAGTCGCAAACTGAACAGTAGCAACTGCTACACACAGTGTCCACACACCAAAAAATAAATAAATAAATAAAGAGCATGGGGAAAAAATTATAGATTTAATAGCAGCAGAAGAGAATAATGTCATTTTTAAAGAAAAATGTCCCTGTTTAACAATAATAAACTCACCTATGGGCGTTCCTCCCTTTTTCAAGGCATGCGGTGAAGGGAAATCATCAACACATTGCAAACCAGGAGATCAGGACAGGGTGGGGTGGGGAAACAAAAGAATACAGCTTATTAAAGACATAGAAGAAAGACTTGAAACAAAAATCCATAACCACATGAATTCACTTTTAGTTCTGCGTAGGAAACAAAGTGGACATCCTCCAATTACACACAAAGATTTAGGGATTTTGCGGTACTGACGTCTGCACATTTAAGGTCTTAAACTGGCACATACGATCACCACCAGCCTTAATGTATCCTCCAGGTATCTCAATGCAGTTTAACCACTTGCTTTGTTGTGTCATGCAAACCCACAACTGGGCTTTTTGTTCTTGCAAGACCTTCAATTTAAAAAAAAAAAAAAAAAAAAAAAAAATCATCACTATTTTGCATGAAAAATGCACATTCCTGTAAACCTGCCATGAGATCAACTGTGCTGTCAGTTTATGCAGCTAAAACGTCCCAGTCACTATGGTCTATTATAGCTGCAGGCAGTTTTATGGAGGAGTTATTGTCTCTGATAAGCATGCAGCAAAATGACTAATGAGCCTGCGTGTGCAAATCAGAAGCTGCTGCTCCCGTCTGTTGTATTATTGCTGCTTGTCTTTGGAAGGGCTGCCACTATAAAATGTATGCTGCACTGTGGTGAAAAGGGATGCATGTGGTGATGTTTTATGAAAAAGACCACGTGGATGTGAAGTTTAAAAGACATGAAGGCTAAGAAAGTGACATTTTTTGGGGTTTTTTTGCCCATCTGTGATGCATTGCGCTGTGTGAAGTGACTCATCTGCATCCAGTAATTAGGCAACATTATGTGCAGTACAAATGAGCTTTGCAGGCTTCTCTGCAAGTTGCACATACAAAACACAACATATATAAATATTCCTTAATCCTCAAAGCCAAACCACTTCCTTTGTAGTGCTAAAACATGTCTTAACAGTTACAAGCAACTTGTATGGAAACTCCAGAAGGCTTATGTAATGCAGGAAAACCAGCCATGTGGTTCTGAGTGGGCTGATCTGACAATCACACACAGTAACACACACGCACGCTCATAGCCTCTTTGCCCTTGCGGAGTTTGAAGTTGCCTTCTTACAAGCTTTTACGCAGGATTAGCACATTAGAGAAAAAGCATCCTTTCAGGATCTTGGATCAGAGCCGGTAGCTTGTATATCTATTAAATGCAACTCTGTTCTCATTAATGCATGCTCTTAAGTGTAATTAAAGATTTTGCATCTGTTTTAATCTTGCAGTGGAGGCATTTGAATAGTAATCGAAATGATAGACATGTTTGGGGAAACATTTAGACCCAATGTGGGTCATTTTGACCCAAATATTCTTCATAGATTAAGAATCTTGTTAGTTATATGTCATAACTTTGATCAACTCCCTTCTTTTTCTTTTCCAGGTGTTCCGTCTGAAACCTCGTCCGTTCTTCTCCACACTGAAGACTGGCTGTCTAACCTGGCAAACAGTGACACCACCTTACTTCCAGACTGCAATAAAGAAAGCTCAGGAATCTGCAACTTCTCCTACACCTGGGATGCCACAACTTTGTCAGAAGTCAAGGAAATTAAGCCCGTGCAAAACACCACTGCCACGAACCGGTCAAACAACCCCTTCCTGAACCCATCTCCACACATGCTGGTGCCCTTGTACACAGACTGGAACAGTGCCATGGCAGCCTGGGGCCTGGCCTGGGAGGCACACATCTACGGTGCTGGCTGCATCTTTGCGATGCTGACTCTGGCTTCAGCACTCAATCTGCTCTGCTTACCGCTGCGATGCCCATCAGGCTGCGGCTACTTCGCTCTGGTCAGCATATTCCTTCTCGCTGCCGGTTGCACCAGGTCCTTCTCACTCCTGTATGATGCTTATGGCCACCAGGACCGCATACCCTCCACAGAGGCCTCGCTGATGCTCTATGAAGCACCTTTCCCCTGCCTAACTGCAGCTTTTGGTCTAGTTTTCCTTCTTCTATCAATGCGCTCAAGGATGCAGCTCTCCTACTCGGCCTTCCAGAGACCCTGTTTCCTGGCCTGCCTGGTGTTCTTGCACTTTGCTGCTGCATTCGGTCCAGTAACCTTACTGAAGTTCTACCAAGAAAAGCCTCCCTTGTGCCTCTTTCTGTCGCTTATCTCCCGCGGAGCCTTCGTGGGACTGGCAACATTCCTATCTGCTGCTTATTTTGTGTTCTACATCTACGTACGGGCAGACTCAAAGCACATCTACCACCTGAACAACACATCTCCAACTCCTGCCGAACGCTACAACCGCTGTCCCTTTGCCGAGAGCCGGGACTGGAACCGTGCAGCTGTCACCGTTTGTCTTTCAGCATTGTTTTCTTTAGCTTGTGCTGGACTTCAGTTGTATGCGATGCTCAACGCTATGGGAGTTGCAGGTGGAGAGGAGGTCTTCCACCCTTGGCCGTGGTGGGCTTTCCAGTTCAGCTGCAGACTATGTGAGCTCGGAGTTTGTCTCACCTTGGCCTTTGTGGTTGCACAACCAGTCTACTGCTCCGACCAGCTTCCAGCTGCTGGAAGTTGCTGGACCGAACTCCTAGCATCCAAGTCGCCCATCCTACCTGGGAGCTACCAGTGGACACTAAGCCAACAAGAGAAGCTTGCCATCGTCGACACTGTCGGCCTTGGAGAGACGGAGAGTCTTCCTCTGTACACTCTGATGGATGAGAGGCTTGGTAGCAGCCTAAACGGTCTAGACCTCCTCTACCATAGCAACCGGGCCTTGGCATACAGAGACCTGGATTTGGATTTGGACTTACACGGTTCAGGAAAACCTGAGGATGGTGGAGGCAGAGAGCCCTCAGGTGGGTCATCTTTTACCAGTGACTCCACTGCAGATCTGCGTCCACCTTCACCCATCAACCTGCGCCGCAGCATAGACGAAGCGCTCTTCAGCGAAGCCCTGTTTCCCATGAGCCTCTTCGGCCCTGCTCGGCCGTTTTGCTGCAGTGACATGCCAGCAAACAACCACTGGACTCTTCCGAGCAAGGGTCTCTGCGATCCTCTCTCAGCCGATTCCGGCCTTTATCGGACTTCCTCCTGCATGGAGATGACTTCTCAACTCCAGCCCTCTTCCTCCCAACCACAAACAGAGGGTGCTCCAGCATCATCGTCAAGCTGTTCGTCACCAGAACGCTGGAGAAGCAGCTCCTCCACGTGCTCCCTCTACCGAACATCCCTTGGAGGCTCCTCACTGGTCCTCTGTCCAAGTCCAGAGAGACATGAGAGGGAGCTCCATCAGGAAGGAGCCATGGGCCACGTGGCGTCATCTGACCCACACAGGCAATACCAAACTCTGGGAGCTGCGTCACAGGAGAGCCTGGACCTGTCCAGCGAGGCAGATCGATCTGTGCAGGAGGAATTCATCAGCGTTTGCAGACAGATCGATGCTTTAAGCATCTGCAGCGAAACCATTGATTTATGACTCTAAATCGGACCATATTCAGGACCTAAAACGAGTGTCTTCTTTGTGGGGAAAAAAAGCTGGATTTTTACAGAATGTTTGATAGTGCATGTTCGTTATATGAGAATTATAGCTGCCAAAAGTTTTTTGAAAGTCTGCTGAGATTTTGTGTGTGGTTAATGAATGTCACTGCAGGTCTCAAGTGCCAAGACTGTTTAAAAAAAAAAAAAAGTGGTTTGTACATTTTACATGTTTGATAAAAAGCTGGTGAAGTTTGTTACAGTTAAATTAAGAGTAAGATTTTACTGAGTGGTGATATAACGATTCAGATTTGTATGTTTTTATTGCATTTCAACATTCCAATAGATAGTAATGTGACTGAATCATGCACTTAAATACTACTGAAGTCATAACCTTTACACCTGTAATATCATTAAACACTAAGCGGGGTTTGTTAAAGTATAATCTCCCCTGCTCCATATAAATACATCTTCCTCAGTTGTGGTGCAGTGGTGCCCTCTACTGGTGGAAAAGCACACTTTATTTATCAACTACTACTTCCAGACTGCATCCTCTGTAACTGGCTTACTAATTTATTTGTCTAAAAAACATTTTCCTAAATACACTGTTGAATAAAGTTTGTTTTATAAGTGACAACAACATGACTTTGCAACTCGTGCTGAAAAAGACGACAGTCCATACACAGTATTATGCTTTTTATTCTTTGACATATTGAACGGCAAAGCAACTTTCCTCTGATGTAAACATGTTTTTGAAGGGATCTTCCTCATAATCCCAAAAAGGATTTACAAAATAACAAGTCTTTTTCTATTTATCTAAACAAAAACAAAAAAAAAAAGTTGCTTTTTTTTGTTTTGGTTGTTGGTTGCACTGTGGTACGGCAGATGTTGAGGAGCTAAAATCATACAAAAGCAACACATGAAAGAGAAAAACAAAAACAAATGCATCCCTATTGTGCTTTTGAAATCGAAAACCAGGACTCAGAACTTAACAATTAAGACATTTTAAAACCTAAATCACATGGAAATTTGAAAGCAATATAGGCATACATTTCTCAATATAGTTTCTTGTACACTTTTTGTTGCACGTTACCAGTCCAGTTGCAAGATCTGCGAGTCAAGTGAACCCTGTGAAGCACGACATTAGCAGGACGGAAAGCAAACTTGCTTTTACGTTTCGGCACACTGAAGAAAATATAAGTGTACGGCAACAACATCCAGTATGAACAATTGTTCTAGAAAAGCCTGCTCCTATACCGGCTTCATAATAAAGACAGATGCAGAAGAAAAGGAGGTGGAAAAAGTCAGAATCAGTTTGAACGCATTTTCACTGAGCTGTCTTGTGTCGCTTTTATCCATCTCTGTCTCAAGGCATATTTCTGGTGAAAAAACAAAATAAATAAAACTTATTACAGGGAATCTAGGAAACACCATGAGAGCACAGGAAGTTGGCGAGACAAAACCTGTTTGCACCAATTTTGGTTTTAAGTTACAAAAGAAGAGAGTCGAAAGAGGTGTAAATACACTTGGCAGTACGTATGCGATTAAAGCAGAATATATAAATACAGCCACGTTTGGCTTCGTGAAAAAGCAAACATGCATATCAAAAACCCTTCATGCTCACTGCAAAGCCCCCGCACTATACAGGTTTCATATAAAGACGTTTTATCTAAAAGTATTTCAATTATGGGAAAACCAATCATTGTCTTTATTATTTACCTTTTTCTGATTGATGCATTTTAGTTCCTTTAAAAACATACCTGATCTTTAGACCCGAGATGGGACACTAGTTGGTTGGCTCTGCATGTCTGAGAGGTAAATGACAATCCACAGTGGTAGAAACCGTGGGTCTGCTTCCGTGTAACATTCGAGCTGACATGATTAATGACGACGGCCGATGTGACGAACCTAATAATGCAGGAGTGAACAGCATGTGGTGGAATATAAACAGCTGGGATGACTCAGGAAAAAGAAAAGAAAGTTTGCTGTGACAGATAAGCATACTGCAGATGTAAATACAGACATTCGTTGTGTATTCTGCACATACGCAGTTGTGTGTTGACGGACTGGGATGATTGAGGTTTCTAACAGAAAGCTTCACTGGTACGTGTGGATCCCACTAACACTGAAAAGAGATGGCAGTTTCTGACAGGACAAATAAATAGGATGTACCTTCACTTTGTCCCAAAGATACTGTATCGCACAACCCTTCAGTCACACTTCACCACTGTCCACACACACAAAAACCGGAATAGGGCTGCATACTTGATACAGATGTGTATGTCATTCCAAAAAAAAAAAAAACCCTGATGCGCCACTTCTTAAGTGCAAAGTCTGAGGGGTTCAGAGGGTCAGTGGTGATTTAAAGATTCTCACTTTGCTACGATGCCCCTCCTCTCTCCCCCCAAAGCCAGCTGGTTGGGATCAGAGAGCGAGAGAGAGTGGATGAGATGCAGGGGAGGCCAGAGAGGCTGATGTAGGTGGTATGTGTTTGGCAGAAGTGGCGAGTTAACATTTGGTCACCGTTAGATTGGGTATGATTTGCAGTTCACGTCCCCATTCAGTAAAGTCGCTTCTCGTATCTGTGAAGAGACAAAGTGGACATTAAAGTTTATTCATTTACTATTCTGTGTAGCCCAGTTCAGGGTCACAGGGAACAAAAACAAAAAAAAAACCTGCAATGTTACTAAAGCCAGCAACAACAGTAGAATCTGAAGCCAAGCGGTTACCAAAGAGGTTTTAGGTTGTTTTGAGTAAATTGGGATGCTGGGGAAATGGAAACAGACTTTTAAGCCTTATGTTTAGCCAGAAACATGCTAGTGTCAAACAAATTTAGGGCTGGGACGTGTTCACCATCCTGTTGTGTCACTCTTGCAATTCTAATGGGAAAATATTTACCATTATTTTTCCTGCCAAATTGGACACAAGCATGAATTTACACTTGAAATCCAGATGCAACATTTTTAAAGCCCACCACATTGATGCTCAAGGCAAGATGAATAAATATGGAGGGATTCTGAGAAATTGAAGTTTAAGTGGAGAGATTTAAGATTTGCAAGAAACTTGTTTCAGACCAACTCTCATGTTTAGATGATTCACAGACTTTAGAATCATCAGGTGACAAACCTGGACTGCAAGAAGCCAGTTTTGCACTTAAGGAGTCAGGATGTTTGTAAAATGTGCAGCTTGTGGTTTGGCTTTATCTTGCAGAAATGAGCAGAGCCTTCCACAAAGACATCATCTAGATGGCAACACGTCAGTACCAACACAGATGTTGGATAAGGCATAGTGTGTCTTTGGTAAGGCATGTATTATTAACCAAGAAGACACACATTCAAGATGTAACAATTCATTTATGCATCTCTTCTGTCAGAATACCTTTCAACAAATAAAAATTACAGTGTGGAGTAATTACTGACATCTAGTCGCGAAGGTGGATATTGACAATACTTAAATACTGACAGTATTGAAGTAGATATAAAAGGACTCACTGTAAAAGAATAAAAACCAGTTATTTATAAAGTGATGGAAGTAAGGCTGGGCGATATGACCTTTTAGTAATATCCTAATATTTTTATGGCATGTCACGATATATATCTCGATATTTATTTACCTTAGCCTTGAATGAATGCTTTGGTGCATACAATCACATCAGTAAGATGATTTTGTGTCTCCATTAAAACATAATTGTTCATACTGCATGAAGATATGTTGATTTTAAACATTCATGCCAAAAGGATAAAATTGTAACGAAGCAAATTGATCAAAACTGTATTTATTGAACAGTTAAAGCAGTAGCAGAAACATGTCAATTTAAAACAAAATAAAGTGACTTTGCATGATGTAATAAATGCAACGTATGAAAATAGGTGCTCTAGGGGGGGACTTTTCATATGATGAACTATTATAAGGCTTTGCTTTATGGATACGTTTCTGAGTTGTCGTGTATTTTTTTTTAATCGCAGAGTTTAGCGTAGAAATCAGTCTTATAATCCAGGCAGAATGTCCTCGTATCGTTTCCAATAAACGGCTTCAGACAGTTTTTAATTCAGGATTTGATTCCCACTGCTTTCTGGACTTTCTAGAGACATGACGAGCTAGATAAATATGCTTGTGTCACACACACAGTGGATGAGGTGAGTAAGTGACAGAGACTGTGAATGTTATCAAATATAATGAATTATTTTTGCGTGACGTGAAAAACTTTGTAATTTACATCCCACTCTGTAATCCAGAGCGGGATCAGTGGCAGATTTGGCTGTTCATTGTGACTGTAGGTGGAGTCGTGCAGGTGTCCTCTCTGCTCCTCTGACTGGCTGCAGCTGCAGCCGGAGCAGACTGAGTGCTTTAGGACGGGAAGAGACTCTCGTTCTGACAAGAACTTTACAATATGCGCTTTAAAGTCAGTCGCCAAAACACCAGGAAAGTCTCCAATAACTCCTGTAAAAGTCGCTAGATTTGTCGCGAGTCGCTTTTCACAAAAAAAGTCGCCAGATTTAGCGAGAAAGTCGCCAAGTTAGCAACAGTGGCTCCACGCTGCCTCTCATGACGTAGCACGTAGCTCACGTTATGTACGTAACGAGGTGCGCTTGCTTTAACTCTCTGTGCAAAGCGGTGCAGAGTCGAGGAGGAGGGAGGAAACCCCGCCCACAGCTAAAAACAACTGCGTGACAACAGGATACTCGAATATGACGAATATAGGCATTTTCTAAATCGCATAGAGGACTAGCCACGATATCTCCAGTATATTCGATAAATCACCCAGCCCTAGATCGAAGATTTATAAAAACTGTTTTTTCTGTCATTGACTTTAGATTTTGATCCAGGAAGCAGCTTCTCTACAGAAACAGCAGCTGTGACACACTACTAACAATAGTTTTCATTATGCTTATGAGCATATGCGGTGAATACCGTGCAAAGCAATGTCAGGTTTTTAAGACTGCATTGCGGTTAGTTTTCAGTTTCACCACTTTATAAAAGATTTCTCTGAATCTCTGCATCGTGTACAGTTTCAACGCTGATTTTCAGTATTAATACTGTTGTGCCCTTCGGAAAGGCTGCTTTCATGTGATGCTCTTTTCAAACCTTAACCATGCTCCTGACAAGATGCCAGTCAGTTTCATCAGCAATTAGTTGTTCCACTGTAAATTCTTAAAACTAAAACGACAGGATTTCAGTTCTCTACAAATCTGCGTTCGGTTTCGTTTTGAGGAAATATGACCGGTTCTACTTACGAGTGGAGTCCGTGAACACCTCCTTCAACTTGTGCGGACATTGTACGCTTCTCAAACTTCAGCTCCCCGGAGTACATCATAGACCTGAGAACAATTCACAACATTAAAAAAGATGCAAATACAAGTAAACATTCATATTACAAGTCGGTAAACTTCACGGGGACGACTAACCGGAGAACAGAAAGGCTCTTTGCTCCAATGTCCTGGCAGCCATGTTGGATACCTGCTATGAGGTAAGGTACAAACTTGTGGATGGAGCCTTTGTCCTGGACTGAGCCTGAAACACCCTGTGCCACCTTTACCTTGTCACCCTCACTGTGGATGAAATATCACTCAATTATTATTTTGTCTCTTTAATCACAAACATTTTGGGACTTTTGTGCTCCCACACACCTGAAATAACGTTTCTGACTGCTGGTGTTCTTCTCCATGGCATCCAGGGAGCCCATGCCTCTGTATTTCTTCAGCCTTACACCATCTGAGAAGAAGTACTCTCCGGGAGCCTCAGTGGTTGCCGCTAGCAACGAGCCCATCATCACTGGAGTGAGAGAGGGAAGAGAATTAACTGTGTTGTTGCAGTAATACAACCAAATGTCTAATCTTCTGTCAACAAGCTTTGTTGTTATGAAGTTTAACAAACTGGATGAAATATTAGAAGTCAAGATGGAGGACTTAGTATGTCCTGATGTTACACAATCTGCGTCTCAGATCTCACCGGTTGACGCTCCCAGAGACAGAGCCTTCACCACGTGGCCCACAGTCTGAATGCCGCCGTCAGCAATGACTGGCACGCCGAAACGCCTGGCGTACTCCGCCACCTTGTACACCGAGGTTCCCTGAGGTCGGCCACACGCCATCACTGGAAGGTGGAAAACATCTGACGCAGTTGCCACGGAAACAAAATGAACCAATACGGGCAGAGCTTAGCTCAGAAATGATCCAGGAAGATATTCTAGATTTTGCTAAGACTCATTTCTTCTATTCTGGTTTGTAAATGTGACCCAGTCTGCAGCTGGTTGTTTCCATGGAAACACAGAATGGAGGCCTTGGTAAATCACCATGACAACTAGGAGTGGTCTCAGGGTATCTCTTACAAATAGAAACTGATAACCTTTCCTTCTTACTGTAGCCAGATACAGAAGAGAAATAGCAGTTGATTTCATGTTTAACTTTTGCTTAAAATTTCAGCTGCCTGGTCGCGCTCTACATTAACAACCATTAAAAATCTATTTCTGCAATGTCACTGCTGTGTGTTCTGAAGTCCTGTACCTTCCTGTGTGATGCAGATGGAGCCACAGCCCATGCCAACTCTCAGAGCGTCCACACCAGCATCGATCAGGTTCTTGGCCTGGGCTGCCGTTACCACTGCAGCAAAACGGGGGCAAGAAAAAGGAAATAACAGTAAACACTCCCATGTTTATGTCTGATTCAGAAGAAATGGCAACAAAAGCATTCATGGAATGATCGATTCATTCATTTTTCACCTCAACTTTGCATATTCTAAGAGTCACAATCAAACCATTATCATGTTTCCTAATCCAACTCACCATTTCCTCCCACTACCTGCAGGTCTGGATGCTTCTGTTTGATATAGTTTATCATGTTGATCTGATACACAGAGTTGCCTTGTGAAGAGTCCTGCAAACAGAAAGATAAATCATTTGGTTTAAAGTGAAAACAGCTGTTTACACAGAAATACGTTGTACAAATGAACACACAGACACGGCAAACCATGACGTCCACAACGACAGAATAGATGCTTCTCTACTATTTTGTTCCCTCTTTAAGCCTTTAATTAACCCAGTATTCGACTGAAGACACTAAATAGCGTTTGCATAGAAATCTCAGCACAGAAATGTCCCTACAACAATATTTTATAGTTCTTTAAATACTATAAAACACATGACTTGTCATGTCAGAACTGAACAATTTTTTACATTACTGGTTATAATAAGATAATAATAATAATAATATATATTACTATAACATTACAGGTTAATAAAGTATTTTTCATTTCATTCATTCATTTCATAATGGTTAGATTTCAGTCCCACAATGTGGTCATTATGTCCCATTCTGTTAGCACAGAGCTTCCTGACACAGACATGGTGAAAATAAGAGGAAAACTGGAACCTGCTCTTACAAAAAAAAAAAAAACTTGCTCATGCTTGTATCAAGTTTGTCATTTATGTTCTTCTCTGAAACACATTAAAGACAAGAAATGATAGAAAAACTTCAAGTTTCACCCTGCTACTGTCCATCTGACGGACATTACATAACTTCACTGAGCCCTAAGAACCATCTGGTCTGATTGCATCTCACTGTAACAACATTTATTACAACACAGGAAGCAGCTCACCAATACAACAACATCCACTCCAGCTTGCACCAGTAGGTCCAGTCTGTATTTGTCATCCTCCCTGGTCCCGATGGCGGCGCCACACAGAAGCTGTTTGCGTGAATCTTTGGATGCGAGAGGGTAGTCTCTGTTCTTCTTTAAATCCGTCCGGGCAATAATGGCCACCAGCTCGTCGTTATCATTTACAATGGGCAGCTTGCCTGGTTAGATGGGATAGCGAGAGGGAGGGGGGGGGTTAACATTACATTACATGAACAACAAGTCAACACCATGATGTTAAACACTTTAATGCACCTTTTTTGCTGCGCTGCAGGATATCGTTGGCTTCTTTCAGCGTAACACCCGCTGGAGCCACCACCAAATCCTCCCTCTTCGTCATAGCCTGGAGGACCACAGCAAGTGTTTCACATAACCAAAGGAGATTCCTTTAAACTCCATTTCTCTCAAAGAGGAGAAAAGAACGTACCTCCTCCAGGGGTTTGCCATGGTCTTTCTCAGAGAGGAAGTCGATGTCTCTGGAGGTGACGATGCCCACCAATTTGCTGCCCATTTTTCCTGTCTCTGTGACAGGAATACCAGAGAAACCATGTCTAACTTTGGCCTCAGACACATCCCCAACTGTGTGGCGTGGACTCATAACGACCGGGTCTGTTATAAATCCCTGCTCAAACCTCTGAAAACCGAAAAACAGCAAACACAGCAAAGTTTCAAACGGATCGTTTCAGCTTTTTTAAAGCAGCAAGAATAGCACAAAGTCAAACTCCACACAAAGAAAACAAACTGAAAGCAGCACACACACACACACACACACAGCAAAACTACAAAAGGAACAAAAACACACATAAAAAAAAAACACAATCATTACCATAACCTATATAAAAGACAAGATGAGACAAAAAAAGATAAATTCAGGAGTTTGGTAAGAAATTAGAGATGATTTTTACTTTAGTCCACTTGATATGGATGATTATTAATTCAGGTGTCAAGAGATGTGAATAAAAAACAAAATGTAAAAAACATCTAGTGCTGCAGATAAATAAGACTTCATCAGAAAACACAGAGATAATAGGAGGAGGAATAGTTGCAGATCATAGCTTACCTTGACCTTGCGGACCTCATTAGCCTGGAATTCCGGGGTGCAGTTGTGATGAATAATACCGATGCCTCCCATTAGCTACCGGATTGACAAGCAGAGTCATTTAAATTTAAAATGAAGCATCTTTAAAAGGACAAAATAAAAGAAAACTTTCTGCAGTTTCTTACCGCCATAGCAATGGCCATGGCCGACTCTGTGACGGTGTCCATAGGAGAGGAAATGAGAGGAGTTTTCAGCGTGATTTTCCTGGTCAGTGCTGAAGTCAGATCCTAAAAGACAGAAAGGTGGGCCTCCTTGTAGTTTCACACATTCTCCACCAGGTGGCAGCATGCACTCAAAAGCTACTATATTCCTCTACACAGTTGAGGTTTCTGCATATAACAACAGAAGGACGTGGCCTAAAAACAACAGGAAGCCAGTGGGTTCGCTTTAAGCTACCTAACAGTTAAATGACATCCCAGCAGAGCTTGTTTTTAAGTAAAAAAAACCAAAAAAAAACAGCCACTTTGTCTCCATCTGATATATCTTCCTCTAGGGGGCAGAAACTTGACACTGTCTAGACTCGTGGCATGGCTCATTTCCAACTGTCCAAACAGCGACGTTTACCTTCACTTATCACAGATTCCCACAAGAGCCAGCATATTTTTGTATTGTTTCACGGAGTGAGAGGAAAATAATGACATTCCTTGTAAATGGGAAACCGGCAAACTTGTTCCACTGGTGTCTAAACCTTCCTCCTTATCTGACACAGACAAACTATGAAGGCCGCTTGCAGTGTTTCTCAAACGGGTCGCAGTGAAGGCAAGAAAAAAAAAAAAGAAAAAAGGTCCCACCACATCAACCTGCCAAATTCAACAGAGTTGGTGAGGCATGTTGACCTCGCCGAATGTCCGACAATAGCACTGAGCATGCATGGACCCGTGTCATGTTTCTAACACCTCAACTACAACTCGTGCTTTAGTGTTAGGAAGCTATGACTTCGTTTGACTCATTAACCAGTGGTAAGACCATCAACACAACGTAGCAGGGAAATAATTCACTGTAAAGGAGGCTGTGGGACATGAATGCAAACACAAGGGTGTGAGAGCAGCCGGTCGGTGACCACGGTAGGCAAAAAATAGAGCAGCAGAAAAAGAAATGATGCAGACAGGAAGTAAAGGGGAAAACAAAAGACTTTCTGTATAAGCTGTAATTACAACATGAAGACTAAAGAGCTAAGTCTATGAGAAGATGCTCCACTCTGCCAAGACTGCTCTGTCTGCCTGCCAACTGGCTGTGCCACATCTGCCGTCATGAAGGGAAGCCCGAACTGAAGAAATGGTTGGCTTGTAGGAGAGAAAAACAGTTTCTACTCTGATGTTACATTTACTCGCAAGCAGTCACCGACCTTGCATGGCCTTTTTGTGCTCTCAAACATGACCCTCACACGTGTGTGTGTGTGTATACTCACCACTTCGTCCGAGGTAAAGTCGATGAAGCCAGGTAAGATCAAGAAGTCACTGAAAGACATAAAGGAAACGTACAATGAGGAGCAAATGAGCAGCTTTTATATTTCCAGGAGCTTAAGATTCTGTACAAATCAGGAAACTGCGTTGATGGAAATGTTTCTCTACTTCCTGAGTGGCAAACGGGATGAACCAAAAAGTGAAAATGGTGTGGTCTAATGATGGACAAGCACAGATCAGAAAGTGACAAAACTTGAAGCTGATCCAAGTAAATTGTTTTGTTTTATCCAAAACCACAGAGATACTGAGACTTGGACCCCATTCTTGAAATAAATTTCCTCTTTGTTTGTTCCTGTGGTTCCTGGAAACAAAGTGGCACAATGGTGGACACCACATGCAGCTGGATACCGCCTGAACCTGGTGGAAGCTGACCTCTTTTAGCTCTTGCTTTGTACAAATTACGCAAAGTAGACGGAGATAAGTTTAGGACAGAAAGTCAGACACTGGAATGGTTTTATTTGCTTCTCTGGCTGAGTCTGTATGTATTTAGTGGTTTTTGAAGATGGGCGTGAAAGCAGGCAGAGGACAGATGGAAAGACACAGGAATAAGGGAAGCTTTATATACAGCGAAAAGTATGCAGTCAGAATAAATCCAGATGGGTAATGCCACTGGTGGGTGAGACTGGTCTATAGAAGAATGAACAGCTACTCTTCCTCATTCTGAAAGGACAAAAGTCTGAGATGCTGCAGGGGATGAGTTGCATTTGCTTTACTTTATTTGAAAAATGCAAAACCTCAAACAAAAAGATGAGAATTCACATCTGTTAGCCCTTAGCAAGAGCCCCAAACCTCAGCTGCTGGACTGACTCAAAGTGTGTGCGTGTGTGTGTGTGTGTGTGTGTGTGTGTGTGTGTGGAGGGGTGTAAACCAGAGTCGACTGTATTGGCTTTCAGTCCTAAAGAAAACATTGGCTACATCACACACTTATTATGGTTTTTATTTGAATGTTAAATGTAGACAAATGCACAATGCTAAGTGAGAGTGCTCAGCCAGTCTGTGTGAGAACGGCACACATGCATCTGGAATTTCTGTGGAACTGTGTGTGTGAGAGTCTACAAGTGTACTCATTTTACCGGGATCAGCAGGAGCAATCCACTTTCCAAAGTTAATGAGTAGGTAGGTATTTTGAGTATAATCTGTTCTGTAATAACTACTCTGTGCATAATGACACTTTTAAAGACGCATTGCGTAACTTTCTGATCGTAAAACTCAGCTTTCCAGACTTGTTTGATGACACAGTGACATCTATCGTGTGCATTTCTAGAGCCGCTGCAGCCCTGCAGCGCCCTGAAGCTGAAAGACCGAACAATACACCTTTTCTATCTGGGACGTTGCATTACGTAACGGAAGAGTTTTGCGATGTGCTAGAAAAAACACTGGCTGTTTTGAACATGCAACATGACTGATTCAGCAAAGAAAAACAGGAAGATCATCTTTTGGTGGCCCGAGAATGATGCCTATTTAGCCGTCATTAGAGGGCGCAGCATGACAGGGAACATGTTCTGTAGTGAGTCTTTAACATACTGTAATATTATTACTTCCACCAAGGAGGTCATGTTTTACCTGCCGCTTATCTGTTTGTGTTCAAGATAACTCAGAAGGTTATAGACGGATTTTCATGAAATTTTCAGGATATGGAAATGGGAAACGGGAGAACTGATTTAATTTTGGTGGTGATCCGGATTACCGTTTGGATCCAGGAATTTTTTAAAGGATTCTTTAATATTGTGAGGTAGGGTCATTGGCCCTTGGCGGAGGTTTGCGCTCTCTGAATGCTTTTCTAGGACTAGGTTAGGTTTTAGCCTGGCACTCAGAGAGCAAACCGCCGCCAAGAGCCAATGACCCTACCTCACAATCCTTTAAAAAAATTCCTGGATCCAAAAGGTGATCCGGATCACCACCAAAATTAAATCACTTCTCCCTTTTCACATTTCCAACAACTCCCGAAAATTTCATGAAAATCCGTCCATAACCTTCTGAGTTATTAAAAGGATGCTTTAACATTGTGAGGTAGGGCCATTGGCCATTGGTCCTTGGTGGAGGTTTGTGCTCTCTGAGTGCTTTTCTAGTTTGGGCGACATACCAAACATCTGAATAAGATTTTATTGTTTCAAAAAAGACATTTCTAAGAAATAAAAAACTTTCAAACATATTGTCTTCATCTGCTCCTCTCTTTGGGAAATATTATGACAAAATAACAATTGGGTTAGATTTATATTCAATGTAAATCTTTATTACATTTTATCTCTTTGTGTATTAATATGTGCATACAGTATGTTTAATGTTAAGCACAGAGCATATAACCATTTTTAATGGGTTTTTTTTTTTCTTTTCAATGTCCATACCAGTATCCTACATCACCGGACACAGCAGAACTCCGATCCATCAGACATAAAGGGCCTTCCCTCTGAAATCTTTTAGCTTCTGCCTTCAGACCTGCATCTACAATGGCTTCTATTAAAAGACAATAAAAACTAATTATCATTACAATTATTTAATTTTTTAAATGATGAAATGTCTGCAGTATGAATTAACTACACTAGCCTGCTAATTATGCTGGTTTTCATTTGTGATTATTTTGGGAAGGTGGTTTTACAAGACAGTTTTTTCACTCTCTCCCGCACAGTAGATTATTTTAACTATTGTTAGAAATGTACCTGTTGTTACTTGTTTGTGCAAATAAACACAGACAGAATGAATGAAAGAAGCTTTTAACACATTAACACTACTTGAGGTAATTAACTGTGGTTCATGTTACTCTACTGACAAGATCCTTCTCAGTAACACGATTAAGTTACAAGTACTACACGGCTTCATGTAACACTGGAAGCACTTAAAGTTTGTTGTTTTGGTTCAACCAGATGTAAAAGTAGCCTTCAGTCGGGCAAAGTTACCCATTTCTGTAACCTAATTATGATTTTTTTTTTAAATGCTCAGATTCCTTTCCATGTCTTGTCTTTTCTTGTGAACCCCTGGGGTTAAACTGATAATTTATGGTCCAGCACCTCTAGTTATGCAATGTGTAACTTTTGTAAAAAATGATGTATCTGAAATCACAAGCCTGGGCTTGAGTGAGGCTGCGGCTGTGAACGGCATCCAGTGGTGAGGCTTTCACAAAAACACAAGAAAATCTCATTTTATGATAATTAAACAGCCATCCAGTGATGGGTGTGTCTTTTTGACAGGTTTCCTCCACAATACACACATCCAGAAGATCAGCTACACAGCAAAGACTTCAGCCTTTTGCAGCATTTGGCTTCAGTTGTGTCATTTGCCGTCTGGATTCTCAGCCTCGTGTGAAGAACTAGAAATAAATTGTCTAAAATTAACACTGTATTTTAAAACGTCTAGACAACACGGACTCTCATAATGGGTTTGTGATACATCTAAACTTTAAAACCGTTTCAGGAAAGCAAATAGAAATCAGAGGGGAAATTTTTGAGTGGTTTTAAAGGTTGCAGGAAGCTGCTACTTTCACAAAGCAGCTCCTGTTTTTTCACATCATTTCATGAGAGAAAAATAAGCAGATAAACAGATAAATATAGACTTATCCAGGCAAACACTGCAAGTTAAACCCTCAGCCATTGCTAAGGTGACATTTCTGTGCATATCAGAGGAGGACGGATGAGAATTGGACTGGTGCTTTACTTCATGAAGACCGCCGCTGTCTGACACTGAGCTGGACAGTGGTTGACGCTGTTTGCCTGCTGATGGCGGTGTGTTCACATTGGAAGGGAACACTGGCCACACCGAGAGCACAAGAAAGTGAATGACCTTCCCATCCTCATTCACCTCAAGCCCTCCAGTAATTCACATATCAGCTGAGGCCATCACATGTGCAACCTTTCCTTCAGACACGACGCTCTTGGTTAAAAACCATGCAGAAACACTCAAATACTCTAACATTGTCTCCTCAATTAGCAAACCACATGTAGCATGACTAAAGCCTCAAATTTAAGGCCATCCAACTGAAAAATGATGGTCCTTTAGGGAGTGCTGCAAGGGCATTTTATGAATTGATTATAGTTATGCGATGATAGATTGTAGTGGTTGTTAGGGGGCAGCGGAAAATGTATTCATGAGGTAAAACACCATGATGGATTTGTGGCAATCATTTCCAAGAGTGAAAGCAGAAGGAAAGAACACATGCATGCATCTCGGTGTCAGATCAAAACACTTGAGCAGCACACTGCCTTGATTTTTGTTATTTATGTCCACCAGGAACAGAAGATGGGTTTCAGACTAAAGTCAGCTGATCCTTTAAGCTTGTGCCACCTGCATGCTGAGAGGAGTGGAGAGTGAGAGATGTTTAGAGGTGAGAAAATGCTGCTTGATTAGAACCTCTGTCAGGGCAAAGCATCAGGGGAGAGAAGGCGTGAGGTCTTATGTCATGCATTCTGTGTTTATGGGACAAGTCGTGCACTTTGCTGGTTAGTTGAAGTTAATAGTGTGGTTACGTTGGAAGCAAATTTCATCCCCATGACCATGATCAAGTTAAGCATTCAAACAAGCCCCGCATTTACCTTCTGCATTCATGCACTTCAGTCCATGACAAAGATTGAGATTTATTCATAATCAACGTGAAAGTTGCTTTAGAAGGGCAATAATTTGCTTCCCTCTTTTCATTTCACCATTCGGAGAAACAGAGGATTGGTTTTAACAGTTTGAAGATGACTGGTTTACTCACTTGTAAGTCAACCCATCTCCTTTAGAGCATAGCTCTTCAGCGGTATGACCATCCGAGACAACACACTGTTGGTCAGATCTGCTGGTTCAAAATGCGTTGGCCATTACAAAGCACTGGTGTGTACACGTCACCCACCATTCCGCACAAGTGAGGTTTTAAACATCAGGAAAGCTCATTACTTTACAGAGATTTTCAGAAAACAAATCAAAGCTGGCGATGCAGGGAAACTTACTTGTAAGTAAGGCCGTCTCCAACTGAGAAGAGCTGCTGTGCTGAGAGTCCATCATCAGGGACGTAGCCTGTGCCACCGCTGATTAGATAGTCCGCCATGCTGTCACATGATAAAGAGAGGCCGCTTCAGTCAAATGTGCAGCAAGAAAGACAACATAAACAATCTTTTTGCAAAGTGCAATGATGCTCTGTAAGAACACCAGGCATGCACTATGCAGGCAGAGCTGGTGACCTCCTGCAGGAAGACATAACCATGGCAACATCAACATCCCTGGCCAGCCTACTAGGTCAATGCGCATGTTAGCTGCTAAACACATCCATCCTTTTTTTTCCTCAACTTTATTTCTTGTATTGACATTTTACAAAGAAAAAACATAAATTAAAAGAAAAAAAAAAAGAAACAATGAACGAGAGGGTAGAGGTAATGCGGCCTGTCCATTCAATTTCAACAGTCAGTGTCTTTGTGAGTCAAAATAATGTGCAGTTCTATTAGTGCTTGAAGGGTCCTTATTGCTTTTTCACATTTTGTAATGAGTTGATATATAATTTCAGTTCTGCATGAAAGACATGAAAGTAAGGTTTGTAGCCTTTCCATTTGCATTTGTGAACATAGTATTTTCCAATTATCATTAGCAGTTGAATAATGGTGAGCATATCTTTTGATAATTAATTCAATGTTACATACAGTACAGCATCAAAAACATTTAACTGAATACCAAATACCCATCTTAAAACATATATATTGTTCCATCTCTGACCAGAATCGTTTGGTATGAACACAGTGGGAAAAAAAAGATTAATAATAGTTTCCTTGTCTGAGTGGCAGAAAACACATTTCATCAATAAACACATCCTTCTTCTATAAATAACACTAATAAAACTTGAAACTGTCACCACTTAAAAGTCACTGTAAAAGCAAAGTTCCTCACGATTAAAATTATACCACACTTTAGAATAAACACGTGCAACTCTAAATTTACGAACCAAGTATGTTCATTCTGTCATATTGTTTTTTTTTTTTTGTTTTTTTTTTAAGATAACAAATATATCAGATTTGTCATCCATAAAAATGTCTTCTATGATTACTTTCCTTTTAATTAACACAGCAAAATGACAAAACAACAAGGCTGCAACATCTCTACACTGCCGCATGCAAGGCCGGATTATCCAGTAAGTATTATGGGCCCAGGGGCCAATGTCCCCTTGGGGCCCATGTGGGGCCCACGTAGGGCATATACCAGCAGTTTGGACATGAAACAAAATGTACATAAAAGCCAGACAGTTACACCACAGTGTCTAGTGTATTATAAATGGTACTAGTGTCTGAAAGATGTTAGAAATGCGTTTTACGGTGTTTCATTTACAATTTTTACAATGTTGCGGTGGGGAAGGGGGCCCCTATAATACTCTGGGCCCAGGGGCCTGTGCAATTTTAATCCGGCCCTGGCCGCATGTGTAGCAAAACATGGCCGAGTGACCCACTAACACAAAAACTGCGCCTCTGCAGCTAACAGGCGGTTCAATACCTCGATCCCTAAGCGCTGATGTCTGAAACGTGGCAGGGAACTTCTCATGGATTAAACGCTGCACAAAGGACACTCAATAAACCCCCAAACTTTCTTATATATCTGCGTCAACTCCACCATTTATTTAGCAACTGACCTAGATTAGAGATTATCAGCAGCTAGCAAACATTAGCTGCGTGCACTGCGAACCATAGATAACAAAAACATGGTACTTCAGACCCATCTCTGCTGTTTCCACGGAGGTTCGGCGGCGACGCAGCATCCACGCTACTGGTCTTACTGGTCTTCGGTGTTACTCGGTCCATGCTAGCGCTTTGCATTTCTTATACTTCAAAAGCACATGTTCTGCTATCTCTTGTCACTGCTTTTTGAGAACAAAGGCACCTCCCACCCACAAAACAGTACTTTCCGCTTCTTTTTGTTTTTAATCTCCGTGTTTCGCTTCTGCGTTACAACACACGTTATCATATAGGATTAATGTTGTCTTACAGGTGAATCAACCATAAAGGCTGAAACCTTACAAACTAATTTCTATATTTAAGACGTGTCTAATAGAGTTTGATTTATATGAATATTTTATCTGTAATGTAGGATATTTCCTTAAACAATGCAGAAACACTGAGAAATGGACAGTTTTGAAGCAAGTTTGGTGATGCGTTCAAAGACGCAAGTGTAGTTTTAACAGACTATATGTGACATTTTAATGAAGTAACTCAACCAAGCTCCCTTTAAAGTTATTAGAATAATCATTACTATTATTATTAATATTGTTCAATTCAACACAAGAAGAAATGTATTGATGCCAGTTTGAGTAGTCGTCACAACGACTGAGTTAGTTTGTTCAATCATTAACATTAATAGCTGAGAGTAATGTCTAATGCCAGTTACTCAGTCTATACATCCTTATCACAAGCTGATAATAATAAAAACATGACTGGCATTTCTCTAAACTAACATTCAGCTATATAAGTGACAAATTATTACAGAAGTTAACCAAGACCTTGTGTTTATCATGGGTCACTGTTTAACCAAAATAACTGTTTTCACAAGCTATTTACATCCTTGAGCCTAAAATTTAAGCTAATGCTTTGATATTAAATTAATTATGCCCTTTTTAATAAATCATAATCGAGAGGTAAGTGTTAACTTTTAACAACAATGCTCTGAAAAAAGATGAACTTGTGGTCGAGCCCACAAGAGCTGTGTCCAGACTAGTTGCAGACATGTGGGAGCTACTGTTAGCATTTAGCATCCACGTCTTGCTTGCTGAGACTTCACCTGCGTTTGAAGCTCACGAGACCGCAACGTGGATGTACTCCTTGTTTAACCCGCACGCGAGCTTTTCAAACCATTTGGCGTGTTTCTTCACGGAAAGTGGAGCATCTTTTCTTGGAGACGAGCATGCTAGCAACCTCAGAGTAATGATGCCCACGTTGACGGAAAGGAAGCAACTTTCCAGCTGTGACTCTTCTGCACGCAGAACAGATGGAGGAAACAAACGACTGCAGAGACAGGTGTTGTTACCTGGTAGAAAACACCGGGTGAAACGAGTAGTTCGCGGCTCCAAGATGTAAATGACCGGTCTGCAGTGAAAGGAATCGGGAGTGATTGCCTGTCGCTGTCTGAACACAGTGTTGGTGTTATGTACTGGCAGCAGCGTCACATCCCCTCTCCCCTCTGCACCGAGCAGGCGAGTTAACCCCCTGCATCCTGCTGGACCAGTTGTGGAATGGCAAGGGTTAATGTGCAACAAAAAAAATAGCTTCCTACAACTTCAACTTCACGCAGGTGTGCCTGCATAACTGGTTTAGCAACATCATTGTCCTGCCCTTCAATCATTGTCTTAGCAATGCCCCAAGAAACCTTCGGTTTTGAGTTCTTTCCATGTTATACTATTTTTTAAATCGACTTTTATTCCTTTTATGAAACATTTAAGTTCAGTTTAGTGTCACATTCGTTCTAATTCAGGTTTAAACACAATAAAAGCTGAATATTATAGGTATTAGTACTAAGAGCACAGTTTTAGTCCTATGTGTTAAATAGCTGTTTCTAATAATACTTTATAGGACTTAAACAATCTAAATGAGCAATAAATTTAACCACAACTTATTTAATCTATTTGTGCAACTAATTGTTTTTTTTTTCCTGATTTTAACGTGTTAAATGTGCATTGTAATTATTGCGATAATGGCTGAAATGTTAGACTTATTAGTTAGTACTCTTAATGAACATGTGCAGCAGTGCTGTCTCATGTGAGCTGTGTTGAAAAGATTTACCAAAATGACAATGCAAAAGTTCTGATTAAACTCTTTATCTTATCAAGTTATCTTTCTTTTAACCACAATATATCCCTTTCCCCTTTTAGTTTTTAAGGTCAAATTTTGCAGAGATACAATGACACTGTTCCTTAACCGAACACACCAGCATGACTGATACGATCTATAGTGTATTGGTAAAACTTTAAACACACACACACTTACACACAGACAAATCACATGCCTTAACTCTTCTCTCAGATGTGCTGTAAAATACAAATGAGTCTTTTGATTGCTTCCTAAAATCAAAAATGCCATGCTCAAAGTTACTAACATGGTGAGACATCTTGAAATTCAGCAAGACTCTCTGAATTTAGGTCAGATGAAAATTACCTTAACTGGATTAAATGTAGGGAGAAGCATCCCCCAACCACTTTTTATTCACATGATGACAGCTGCAGAAACCAAGTGGGGAACTAGCATGTACTGTAATGGTCTGTACGGTAGCTGAGCCATGCAGTCATTAAAGGAAAATTCTTACTTATTACTGATGTGGATCAAAGTTGCTGTTTTCTTTTGCTCTAGGATGTTTTTGTAACATGCATATTGTATGCAAAATGGTTCAAGTAAAGTGCATTTCAAGTGTTTGTAGCAGTCTCTTTAAGAAGCAAGAGCAAGCTCATTCAGCAACAAATAGACATTAAAGCCTTTTTAATTTATTACTGGAAACTCTGCAAAGAAGGATAAATACAAACATTTTTGCACAAATTTCAGTCAATGCTTTTAATGTAATCCACTGTGATTCATATCCCTCTTTTTCTCTGTATTAATATTATGTTAGCTCCACTAAATGTCTACCAAGGTGACTCAGGAGGTTCTGTTTCCCTCTCTGCATTAGTGTGACATTAAATATGGGTCATTGCTGATATGGGTCAGTAGTTCCTTTATGCACTGTAGCTATTCTGAGTACATCTTTCAGCCTTGGTTATCCTCCCTGTAGCATGCTGCTCGCTTTTGCCTCAATGGTGCATCACTGAGTGTGCACAAGATGCTGGAGGGTCAGGGTAAAAATAACACCTGCCAACTTAAGATAAGCCATTTTCACTGTGTTAATAGTTGCTTATGAGCCAGACGTATCATGTGCATGGCCTTCAAAGTACTCTAAAATGAAGTGAGTGAGTCAGAGTAATGGATTTGTAAACTGATCTTGTGCAAGAGTGAGGACATGTAACGTGACCGAACAACAGGCAGTTCATTTACATGTGTGTGACCTTATAGGGTACAGCAGTGAAGGCATGACAATCGTAAAAATGAGCCCAAAGTAGTTTTTTATATTTAAATGATTTAATAAGGAATTTTGCTTTTCTTTAGAATCAATTCAAATAATATTTATCTGTACAGTTATGCAACTACCAAAGTTGACAAAATTGACAAATTTCAGAAGCAAATGAAAAACAACAATGAAACATTTATTTAAGAGATACAGTTTTAGTAATAACAAGGAATAAGTAATTAAGTTTTAAGGGTTAGGAGAAAGACCAAGGCTTTTGAAAAATAAATCCATTTTGCTTTTATTTTGGAGAGTTTTGGCAGACTACCTTAAAATCTACTTTGAAAACTGCAACATTAGTAATGTTTCGTATTTAATATTCACTTTTCTCACCTCTCTGGACCAAAACCTGCCTGGATCCTGGTGGCACTGTATCGCTGGGCTGCAGTCTCATGGCCATGGCTGTGTGAGATTTGCCGGACGTAACGTTCCCCTTCCCTGGGTGGGACACTGGTACAAGACAGCTGAGTATCCCCCACGACCTTCCGGTAGTCCACCTGCTGGCTCTCTCTTGCTTCCTCTCTGAAGTGCTCATATCCAAATCCCTCCATCGTCTCCCCGGGGTCAGACTCTGAAGCCAGCGGCCCCTCAGTCTCGTTTTTCAGCTTCTCGCAGCAAAAGTTTCTTGTCTTTAGAGCAAATTTACAAAATATCAGAAGATATCCAACAGCTGAAGGTTACTTCAGGGAGAAGAAATCAGACTCACTTCTTAAAAGTGCTTCCTGAATCCTTGTGAGAATCATAATCCAAGTTTAATAAACACTACAGAGTTTACAATTTGCAAAACAAACTTGGATGTCAGAGTGTGTTGCTTTCCAGGCTAGCTTAGAAGCTGAAAAAAACTGATAAACCTGTGCCAGGCTACTCCGTCTGCCTGTGCACAGGATGCACCTGCCAACAGAGAGACACCAGCCACCTCTGGGCGTGTCACCAGAGGGCGTCACCTAGGAGATTCTCCCACTGAGAGGGTGTCACCGTGGTAATGATGCCAGCAGCAGAACGTTGCTGTGTGGATGTTTCTGAAATCTTAGAGCTTTTTTTTTTTTTTTTTTGCACAGTAGTATTATGCAGGATAAAGCACTCACAGCCCAGAGCCCTGAGCGGAATAGAGTGAGTGGAACTGTCCTGTTGAGTGCTCCATGAAGCTCTATTTATGACTTGCTCTCTTTCTATGCATGGGTTAATCCTGCTTTCTATCAGTGGCACCACGTCATTATAGCAAAGAGGATTTCAGCATTAGAACGAACCGCAGCTCTGCAAAGAGAGCAGCAGATAGCTACAGATTTAAGAGCAGTATCATCATTCTGCTGTTATTTGCATCATGTACAGACCTAAAGTCAGATCTGTTATTGGTTTTTTTGTTCGTGTTTCTCAGGCTTTTTGCAGGCCTCATGGAAGATTTTTATTTTCATTCCAGAGGCGAGAGTGTGTAAAGTGAGTTTGTGCTGAGATTCAAAATAAGAAGTGTGATTACCCTCCTGTGTCTGAGGTCAGACCTGTAATCTAACACACATGCATTTGTGTCTTCGACAGAGCAGAAAAGCAATTGCATCGATGTGTGAAGTGTTGCACAATCTCTCCAAAGGGTTATGAAAGTGTTTCGTTCTCAAAACAAAGTCCCACATTGCTGCAAGAATGTGCATCTTGTCACATGCGCTTGGTTCCTTTTATGCTGAAAAGACTGAAACCCTTTTAGCGGGATGAACACTCAGTGGATGGCGTTGGAAACTCGTGTTTGTTCTTAGTTTTTGTGGGAAGCATTGCAAATGATAAAAGATCCCCGTCCACAAACACACACATCTGAGCAATCCCTCATCTCAAAGGGATCACCTCCAGGTGACAGACTGGTTGTGACAGTTGGTGAGAAGTTAAGATGGAAAATCCTCTTAGCCTGTCCTACAAGCTCCAGGAAATTCCCCACTTCCAATCACCATGTCTGTAACACAAGGTAACACAGGCCCCTCACCCTCTAAATCAGGACAAATACAAACGCTGATGTGGAAAAAAAAACAAGAAAATATATTTTCTTATCTATCAGGTTGGACTTTAATCTTCAGCACTTAAAAGGATTGTGTCACATGTGGACGACCTTGCTCTTATTTCCACATGCACATGTCCTCAGGTCATCTCCATTCATTCAATTACATTTGTCCTAATGAGCATCATGCGCACAGTGTGGACAGTCATTGACTTGTTGAGACAAATCCGAGTCATAAGATTTAACACACAAGTGACTATTCTCAACAAAAAAAGTTCTGCTTGTGTGGGTAAATGTGTGTGTGAGTGACTGGCCACTGAAGCTACAACCTCTCAGATTGGATGAATTGATTTCACATCAGACAAATCCGATGAAGGACAGATGTCTCTTTTTTGTTTTAACCACAACTAAACCAAAAGAAATGCATTTTTTTCACTATCATTCGAGCATTTTAGGACAGATTGTCCAACATTTGGCTTCCCTTTTCTGTTTTAAAATGTTTTGTGGTGTGTTAGAGTTTCACTTTCATTTCTGAATTTCACTTTAATCACTGGAGTTATAGCTTGCATATTCACCAGTGTCCCACGCTAATTCAGCACAATCACTTCCATTCATATCACATCACAAAACAAGCAGCTAAAGTATCAAAATATCATTTTATTCCTAAACTCTGACATTTTATTAAAAATAATCTGTTCTTTGTCAAACCAAAACATCTAGAATACATTTCTAATGGTAAACATTAAGGTGCGGTGTGTAAGAATTACTGACATCTAGTGGTAAAGATTGGTATAGCAATGACTTTAAATACCCAGCACAGTTGTGAATGGATGGTGGTCATCAGGGGTCAAAAATCTTCCAGCCATGAACACGTTCTCGTCCATGAGACAGGTAACTATTTCAGCTTTGTACATGTGTGAACAGCCTTGCTCTATGCGTCTTTTAGGGCATTACTCATTCCAAACTGTGCTCTGGTTTCTATCAAACTAAGCTGGCACTGCAGTTTTAAAGCTCACACGGTTTTCACCTCCCACATAGCATTGTTTGTCCATGCAGAGACACCGTAGTGAAAATGTGCCTCAAATATGTAGTAAAATGATCAGATATGAGAGAAACAGAGTTTTTACTATTCTATTATTTAATTTTTCATGTGTACATGCAAATAGAAGTATAAAGATGATTCTAATTTAACCCTTTCATGCATGACAGCACTACAGTGGACACATCTTTTGACGTCATTTTCGATAATAGAAATATGGTTTTGATGTTACAGTTGCACGTCAGCCCCTACAGTGGACCCTACATACAAACTATTTAAGCAAAATCCACTAAATGCATCTGGTCAACGTTCAGTGGACATGTCACTAAAAGTTTAAAAAATAGACATAGAAAAGTGAATTGTTTTTTTATGTGCTTTAAGTTGAATAAAGACACAGAAAAAATTAATGACCCAAGATATCATAATTCATACATGAAAGGGTTAATGCATGAGCTTAAATCAGATGGAGGATGTTATCTGCTTTATAAATATTCTCACAAAAAATATACATTTCAACAACAAAGTAAAATGCACAGATTTCAGTTTTTAGAAAAAGAATAACAAAAAAAAATCTACATTTAAAATATGTAAAATAATAAAAAAAAAATCAATCTGTAGACTGTGTCATAACAGACACAGCTGGGTCAATGCAATCAAGCTAGTAATACTATTCCTGCATCAGAGTTTGATTGTGAAATGAAGCAAAAATGAGGCCAAAGGCGAAAAATAGCACAAAAAATATAAACGAAAAACTGAAAACTTTATGGTAAATATTTCTGGCTACTTATGCTCCTGTAGATGCAAAACCCAATTTCTTACCATTATATAAATATCTTTCACAGATGTTTTTACATGGAAAGTGTACATCATGTGTCTGTTGGATAAAATCTCCTCAATACCCACTGACAGGACGCTAACACAGAGTTTAAAAACAGAAGTAGAATAAAAAAAACAACAACAACAACAAAAAAAAACTTGAAGTAACTCCGGTGTAATGCAGGGAAAATGGATGAATTTTTGTTCATGTGAATGCACACAAGCTGTTATAACTCATACATAGCCTAACTGTAGCACTGTTTGTGCAACTCCTTTTCTTGCCCCTCAATGAATGTAGGCTAAAACAACTAACATAAATACTTTAGCATAAGAGCCATTTGCAAAATTTTATATTTTAGATGTTGTTTTTCTGCCAAAACCTCTTTATCTCTTAATGTAGAAACCTGCTTCAGGTATCAAATTGTCTAGTACTGCCACCTAGTGGGCAGGTGGGTTTACTGCATAACAACTGCATGAGTCATGAATGTTTTTTTTTTTTTTTTTAACTAGGACAGGGTTACTGGGGTTTTTCACATTTCAAGCAATTAGGTAATGTCTGTGATGCTGACCACCTTTTGTGTGACTTTAAAGAAACTTGTGGAAAAGATATAGATGTTTCATCTGTTGTTGATCACAGACCAGTGGTGTTTCACAAGGTTTTTACAGATTATATCAGGTTTTGTCGTATAAACATCAAATCAAATCTAACTTTATTTCTATAGCACTTTTCATGCTAAAAAACAATACAAAGTGCTTTACATAATAAAACAATTTACATCAAAATAGATTTTTTTTTTTTTTTTTTTGTCTTGTCCAGCATTTAGGCAAGCAGAATGATGGTCTGGATGCGGTGTTCTGCTGAGCAAATTTTCTCTGCCAGGGGAAGCTTTATAGATATAATGATCCCCTTGACTTTCTGAATTTTTATTTTATTTCTATGTTTATTTTGTATTGTTGTTTGAATTGTAGAGTTTGTACTGCTGGACCAGAGAGGACAGACAAAAGACAGAAAGAGAAAGGAGAAAAAACACCTCATAAGAAAAGGGAAAGAGATAAAGGGAGAGAAAAGGGAGAGAAAAAAACAACAACTAAAAAATAACCCAAAAACAAAAAGAAAGAAAACAACCTACAGATGTATACATACACACATGCAGGCACACACATACACATACACACACATACACACGCATACATACACATATATATACACACACGTATACACACATAATATATATATATATACACATATATATACATATGTACACATATACATATACACACACACCTCTATGCACACACATACACACACATACATACGTACAAACATATACGCACTTGCCAGTATTAACAACTATACATACACATACAAGCCAACTTTAGATCATAGTAACTAAACTATGAATCTAAAAAGTTAAATATAAATGAGAAACAAACAGAAATGAGAAAACTAGCTGCTGTTAGTGAATAAACCTGCAGACAACTCGGTGACTGTGTCACATGCAGAACATGCAGAGTGGAACGTGTTCCGGAAAAGGTGATCATGCCAGTGTGACCCTTCCCACACAAAGGCAAGAGGCACGCCAGGAGTACCCCCGAGACCCGGGCCATCGGCAGCCATCCCCAGGCGCAGACCCCAACCGCCCCACCCCGGAGCCAGCCATGCACCGACCCAGGAGGCGGCAGAGGGGGGTCCCAGCCAGAGTCCCCTGCAGTCAGGGGGAACAGGCCCCAGCAGGCCCGGACCAGCGAGGACCGGCCCCGCCGGGCACCGGCCACCCAGGGCAGACAGAGCGCGGGCCCCACGGCCCCAAGAGCCCAGAAGCAACCCCCCACCCCCGCAGGCAGAGGGCCCAGCCCACACCGACGGAGGGCCGGGATCCCCAGACCACCACCGAGCGGCAGCCAGGCCGCACCCCAGCGCACCAGCAGCGCTCCCCGAGCACCAAGACCCCCCGAGCACCCACGCACACAAACACACACACACACACATACGCACACACATGTGCACACACACACGCACACACATGTGCACACACACACACATGCACCCACCCACCTACCCCCACCCACACCCACACGCATCCACACTTCCTCCTTAAACACACCCTATCCACCCATTCTCTTACACACGCTCAAACTCACACTCTCCTACCCCCGTTCTTTATACACACACACCCCCTCACACACACATCCCTGCTCCCTCTATAATCACCCATTCTTCCATACACGCATACCCCACTCTACACACACACATACCTCCCTACACCCCTCTATCCACATTCACACTCCTCATTGTACACCCACCCCATCACTTCCCCGTACCACCAACATAACCCCACATACACACCCCCACCCATCTGCATACACCCCCCCTCCCCCTATCCCAGCGGCCATCCACTTTCCTAAATTCTTTCACCCTGATCCCCCCACCCCCCCTCTACCCTAACATTCAGTCACCACTTCATCCATTGGCTCATGCACGCCCTCACCTTTCTTTCCCAACGTGTCCCCTGTGAGATACCCCCGGGGGAGCAGGGGATAGGAGGGCCCCGATCAGGGCCCCACAACTACCCCCCACCCCTGTCAATGCCCCCCCCACCACCCCACACATGCAGCCGATCCAGCACCACCCAGGGCCAGCAGCAGTCCCACCCCCGCCAGGCTAGCCCAGACCCAGGCCCCCTGAACAGCACCACTCCCCCGCCCAAACTCCTCCGGCACAGCCCCGGAAATAGGGGCGTGGCAGGACCCCATTGTCACCCCCTCCCTCCCAGCTAATGAATGATTGTGAAGTGTGTGTTGTTTGCAATTAAAATTGGGAAGAAGTAACCACATCATGTTGGGAGCGGAACCACCAAAGCAGCCCCGCCCACCGCACACTGCATGGCCCGCCCCCCAAAATATGTCCATGTGTTGTCAGTGTGTGTTTTTTGTGTTATGTTGACTAAGTGTAATTAAAACTGGGAGGTGAACCGATGCTGGGTGCAGCGATCGAAACCACCTTGATGGCCTCTCTCACCATCCAGATCAACGTGTCCACCTCCCAACGCCCTGCCTGTGTGTGCTGGAAGAAGGGAAGGTGGGGGGGTCCGGGGATTTAGGTCCCGAGGGAAGCGCGCCTCCCTCAAGAAGATGAGCCACCTGCGGCTCCATACACACCCCATATATACACAGGCACCCCCCCCATCCTCAACTATCTTGGGCCCGGGTCCCTCTGCCGGGCACCAGGGCACGGACCCGCCCCCACTGCAGCGGCAGGTCCAGGTCAGCCCAACCCCCCCACGGCAGGGCCGACCCCCCATCCCCGAGAAGCAGGGGACAGCCCCGGGCACCGGAGCCCAGGACCCGCACCCCGCCCACCCCACAGCGGCACGGCCACCCGTCACGGAGCCAATACCCGCCAATCCAGCCCCCGCCAGCGACCTCGCCCCACCGCCAAAAGGAAACTCCAACCATTGATCAACCCAAGGCCTCCCGCCAGGTCTGGAAACCTAGCCCCCCCAGTAATGAAGCAGCCAAGATCCCCGTCCAGGGGTCCACCCCAGAGCCACAGCCACCTGAGCCACCCAGCCAGTCCCTAGCCCCGAGCGGGATGAGGTCACACTCTCCCCCCTACACTAAGTGATGGAGCTGATCACAGGAGACCAGAGAGAGTGAAATTCAGCTGACTGATCCTTTGAGGAGGCAGACATCATTTCCATGCTGATGTAATCTAATAGATTTCTAAACTGCTGGATACACAGATTCTGTTTGCTTTTCCAGTTCACAAGGATAGTTTTCTTTGCGATGCACAGGCTGCTGAGGATTGGTTTTGCTAAATTAAACCCTATGTTATTTTCACCTAAGTGACTCAATAGGCACAATTTGGGGTTTGCAGGGATATTACATTTAAACCAGTCTGACAGATCTTTACATACCTGGAGCCAGAATCTCTGGACAGGTGGACAAGACCATAAGGCATGGTAGTAGCTGTCAATCATGTTGTCAGTACAGTGTGAACAGATATGTGAGTGTAACAGACCCATCTTGAACATCCTGTGTCCCGTATAATGAGTTCTGTGTAGAATTTTGAATTGTATTAATTGCATGCTTGAATTCTTAGTCATTTTGAATGTGTTTGAGCAGATTTGTGACCATTCATTTTGATTGAAGTTGCTGGATAAGTCTGCTTCCCATTTAGAAGTTGGGAGAGAGGTGGAATCTTCTAGCTTCAATAGTAATCTGTATATTTTGGATAGTAGCTTCGGGGCCTTAAGATTTAGGAATTCTGCAACCCTGATAGGTAACTGTAAGTTTAGTTGATCAGTGGTGTATTTCTTACTTATAATAGATTTAAGTTGGTGGTATTCTAAGAATTTGGTGCTGCTGAATTCATACCGTGAAGAAATTGCATCAAATGGCAGAAAGTTTCCATTTTCTACTATATGTTCTAACTGCTTTACTCCTTTATCAAAATAGATTTTTTTTTTAAAAAACACACACACACTCACATATACACCCATCGTCCCCTTTCACCCACCCACAACAACCCTCACCCATGGCCTATTAGCACCTATTATAGCTAAAAGAAGAAACATCTCAGTTTCTGTGTTGATTTTTTGCTTTTTATGGTCATACTGATAATCTTTGCTCCAAAAGACATCAGAGGATGTACTTTTTGAAGCGTCTCAGACTTTATAGTTAAATTATAATAAAATTTTTGCCATATTAACTGATGTTAGAGAGTATAGCTTGTTCAGTCTGAGCTTGTTTAAGTTATTCAAACAGTCATTATTATCTTGAATCTAATTTGAGAAGTGTTCTTAGGAAATCTCTGAAAGTTTGTAGTCATACAACACATGTTTTTAATTCAGACGTTGATGTCTTGCCACTTGGCTTGGATCCAAAAGAAGAGAGACAAAAAAAAACCAAGTTTTATTTTTAGGATCATGCATCATAAGTGTAGATACATCAGTTACTTTTTCTCACAGTGATTCTGGTTTTTAGTCAAGACAGCCCAGTGTGGCATGAATGCAGACAGATGACATGAATTCCAGGAATTGTTGCTCATGAGGCTGAGAAAGAGCTGAAATGAATGTTTGCTGAGTAAGAAGTTTAATGAGATGAACCACAGCTGGACAGAAAGAACCTGCAAGACAGAGGCCAGTTTGCGAATTAAAATGGTGTAAGAGCCATTTATTCTCTCTGATAAGTAATTTTTAGCCCTGTAATTAGCAGGAATTCAGCCGTTTCTTGTAAAAAATGTATGATTTTTATGTCTATGATTTTTGAGAAGTTTTTCTACAGGACAATAAATCCAACATGGATGTCTCTATCCACCTCTTACCTGGTTTTAATGGGTTCTGCCATCTATTTGTAGTGGAAATAAGAAAGTTCATGAGAAAGTTGTTTTAAGTCTGGGTACAGAAATGAAAACCAGACAGAGGCGTATAGTGTGGATGAGTAATCAGAATGGCAGACTGCCATTCAGCCATCCAGTTAGTACTCGGGGTAGGGGGGACGGGGGCTGTTTGGGGGAAGTACAGGAGAATAAACTTTTGGTCCCACACTCTAAAATCATCGGATTCAAAACGATCCAATCTGGATCACTATCACTTGAATAAACTGTGAATAAACTTGCCCATGCACCAGCTGGTTTGCTCTATAATACTTTCATTCTTCTTCTTCTTACTATATTGTCAGTGCTTTTCACCCTGTACTATAATATGATTATAGATTATAATAACTCTTTTAAAGCAGATGTCGAATCTTTGAGAGGTCACCTGGTTTAATATAATAATAGTAATATTGTTTTTAAGAAAGACTTGAACTAATTTTAATATGTCATAAGCGTCTTCTACAGAGCACAGACCTCCCCTTAAGCCAGTGCTCATATATCATAAGCTTTAAAAAGCTAGAGTAAATTCCTGCAATCCCTCTCTTGATCCATATCTGACTCAAAACATCGACTCTTCGACCATGCTCTGACTAGATTCGTAAAACTAATCCTGTTAGTATTTGCCTAATTCTGTTGAAAGAGAGACAAACCAGCATATCCAGGCGTAAACAAAGCTTCTAAATAGCACTGGATTACTCTGACTAGTTTGAACAGCGTGAGAAATTTTATATCCAGTGTTTTTAAGGGTGTAGACTCTACTAGCTGCTTGCGCAACTTTGGAACAGGAAATCATGAGACTTGATTCTTAGTATCATTTATAAGACAGCAGTTAGTCATACGCTGCAGTTTGCTCAAGTTGTCATCTTACTTGCAGAGCTAAGGTAATTGTACTTCTGCTATAAAAAAAATTATGCCGTTTTTTTCAGATGAAAAACGTGTAAACCACTAAGCAGGGACATTATGCGTCATTGTAAATCAAATCCGATTCCTGTAGTATACACAAGAAGAGGCAGCATTTGTACTTTTGTTCGCCTCACTCATTCTACTGAAAAATAATTTTTTCTATTTAAGGATTTTATCAGACATAAACTGTCACTCTGTGTTTGAGTACTTTAAAGATGACAGATTGTTCATGACAGGTCTGAGTTAGCCCATCAGATATACTTGAATAAGCATCATTCTCTTACTCATGGATGCTCCAGTCATGAGTGTGTAAGTACATACCGTTACCGTGTTAGTTCAAGTTTGTTTTTTTTTCTGTAAATGTCAAACCAGTGGTTGAAACCTCAAGGTGACCAGACCTCAAATACTAAAGTGAAAACATGTTTTTCCTTATCGTTTTACTCGTAATATTCCCCCATTAGCTATGGAGCATCATAACAAGGACCACCTTTGTTGTATCCCATGAAAAATGTCTGAAAATAAAGGAAAACTTAAACTAAAACAGCAACATATTAGTGCAAAATAAAGTTCTTGAACACTCTGCATTTAAATAAAGTTTATGTTTAGCATGTTTTGCCTGGCAAGGGTCTGTTTTAATCAGAATGTCCCAACGATAATTTCCATATTGATTTGCAAAGGATTTCTCTGATTTCAACTGTTGATGTTTTTTTTCTGCCACCATGAGGGTTTGCTATTTTCCACTTAACAGATAAGATAACACGCCTCAGTTGTCTATTGTATGGATTGTTTTGGCTTTGTGAATCAACCAAACATGTTGTGAGCGTTAAAATCTTTGCAGACACGTGTGACTTACTGTATATTCGATATGTTTCTGGCAGACGTGTTACTGTATGGAATTTTAAATGCTTGTAAAAAAAAATGTCTGGGCTGAGCAGAAACAGATGTTCCCAAATCTACATTCACAAGTTTTCATTTACTTTTTATACATGGTGTAAGCTTTTGTTTGACCTCACTTGTGACATTTTAACCAAATATTTGTCTTTTGTTTTATCAAACTAATAACATCTCACAAAATTTAACATCTCAAAGTGACAATACACATAAAAAATGAGACCAGAATTTGCTAAAAAAAAAAAAAAAAAAGGCTAATTTTCAGCTAATATCCTTTGACAGATGTCATAATATCACCCTAAATAGCAAAACAAAACTAAATATTAACTCAGACTATAGAATAAATAAAGTTGGAGCCACACAAGAGCTTTAACAAAATATTTAAGGCATCCAATGACCAGTCTTACATTTTCTAAATATCTCATTTATCAAAACTATCTATGTTTACATGGACAGGTTTAAGCAAGTGATGGCCTCATTTCACCAGTTTTGCTCTTCTGCTGTCTCACGTTCTGTCTGCTCATATAAAATCATTTCTAAATCTCAAAAAGCCAGTGTTGATTAACCAAGGCAAGACTCAAAGTCTGTAAGTCATGTTTACTGATAATTGCCAGTACATTTTGTAATGTTGCAGCATCAGGTCTTCATTAAGTGACTGAGAAAGTAAGCCAATTGTTTTTTTTTCTTTTAAGATGGGAAAAGTTTATGTGACAAATTTATTTTCTAAACAGGTTAAAAAGCATATGTAACACTTCTTAGCATCAACAGTTGTCATGGAAATGTGATTTACATCACTAAATTGTACAGAAAACTTTCACTTGCAAAAATAAACCAGAGTCCTACAAAGATTTTGTTCCAACACGAGACTAAATCCGGTGAGTTAAACGAGGGATGAGAATATTATTCAAGTACAAGACGAGCTGCAGGGTGAAACTAAAGCGCTCAAACAGAAAACCATCCAGATATGTAAAATATCTCAGGTCTGATGAGCCTCCCGTCAGAGATTCTTACAAATGATTTGTGCCTTCATACTGACCAGTCTTACCAGAAAATGACACACAAGCAATTTAGTTTAAACTTAATCTGAATCTAACCAGAATAAACATGGAGTTTCTGGGTCGACCTGCCAGCGAGCAGGTTAGTTTTACAGATTATTAACATGGTGTTAACTCAGAGTTAAGCAGAACTCGGTTCCCTCTAATTGAAATAACTCCAAGTTTCATTCAACCTGTTTTTTCCAAGTAGACTTATCTTGTACTGGAGCAAAACCCAGAAGGCAAAAACACCAATATGCAAAACAAAGAATTAATAAAGCAAAGACAGCAGTTTTGTCAGGGACTCCATATTAAATAATCACTTCTGTCAGTTTGAAATAAAAACAAAACAATGATTTTGATCCATAATATACTTGCTATAACTTAAACTTATAGTCAAGTGTACTTATTAAATACACTTCAAGTATACTACTATTTGCTAAGGGAGCATCAGTCAATGAGTTGACCTTATTTGACAAGATATAAGAAGTGTCAGTACTTTGTGGAAGATAGAAGTAAAATGTATATTAATCTAAAAATATTAGCTTTACTATGAAACAATACATGTAAATTGAATTATTAATGTACTTAGTCTTATACTTTTCTTCATACCTTTCAGCATAAGTCAAGTTTACTTTACTATTGTATAAAATAGTAAACTTCAAGTCATAAAAAATAAACTTCAAATAAACTGTATTTCCTGAGTTTTAGAATATATTAAATTGTAGAACACTTGAACACTTGTAAATTGTAGAACACTTGAATAAACTACTTTTTGGTAAGGGTACCTCTGGCATCTGGCTTAGCTATGGCAATGGAAACTGTTATGTAGAGGGATTGAGCTTTGCTCCACTTGGTTCATGTCGTGTTGTGGCCGAGTAAAGATCAAGAGAGATAATGGAGAGTTCAACTGAGAAAGTAAAGTTTTGGGACATGTTTCCTGAGACAAATACCATCAAAGTTAAGTATGGGCCAAAGAAAACAAGCTGTTCCTTCCAGCTAGTCCAAAAATACTGCTAATACAAATGCTGCAGAGGGACTTTATATCCGTTAGTCTTCAGGCTCATCTCCGGTTTCAGCAGCTCCAAACTTTTTTCTCTGTTTTCAAGAGAAATTTAAAACTTATTAGATATAAAGCCTATATTAAATTTACCTTTATTTAAAATATTAAAAAAAAGTCTCATGTTTATTCAATTGCTTTTTTCAATTAGTCATTCATAGTTTCTATATTTTTATTTCTGGTTTTAGTTCTATAATCAATACTTCTGTTTGTGATTCATTTATTGCATATTTCCTGTATGCTTGTTGTAAAGCATTTTGTGATTGAAAGATAAAAATAAAGATTATTTAATTCAGTTAGACAATAAAATGCTGTTTTTTTGAACATGCTAGCATGGCCAGGCTATTCAAAGAACCACTGTAGCTGAGAAAGTTGTCTCTGTGATTATGATTAGTTCCTGTGACTTTAAAGTAGCAATATGCAATTTTTAGAACATAAAATACATCTTTTGTGACTTGTTTTGTTAACGTTCACTGTACACATAATTCAGTGGCATACTGAGCTGAGGAACCACATTTCACAACCCTTTTGTTCCTGGACGCTGCGCCACTTTTACACATTATTTCACTTTAAAGCACCGCAACTGAATACAAACACACTGGCTGGTTTTAACGGGACCGTGGCATACTCACTGAAAAAAATAGATGAATTTTTTTTTTTTTTTTTTTTAAAGGTCATTATTGAAGGAAGTATGAGGGGAAAGAGAGTAACAGACTGACTTTTACTGGCTGGAGATAGCTCCGAGTACAGGTAGGATGCAAGATGGAAACCAAATCAGGAATCTTAAATAAATCCACCAAAGTTCAATAGCGTGGCTTTAACCAGGACAATTCTTGTACAATCAAAACTAAAACAATATACTGGATTTAACATTTTCTCTCTAACTCTGTGGCTTTTCTTTAAACCTAAAAAATATATGTTAATGTTTCTTGGCTGAAGTAGAAGCCATACAAATTAAACCTGAGACCTGACACATTGTTGTTGCTTTTCACTTAACTGACATGTGTATTCTTCCAATGTTCATGTCCTTTAAATAGGCGAAAACGAAGCCAAATAATTCACGCAGTCACTTGTGCTTCTAATGAACTCATTAAATGTACGTAGTGTACGTAGTGTACGAGTTAATCCATAAGTTCAGTGTGTATTTAAAAATAAAATAAAATAAAATAAAAAGTCCCCTGGAAAAACCCCAAGATTCAGGAAGTAAGAGGCTAGTAGCTACTGCATGATGTCAGCGTTGAAACGTCATAACTGTGTGTGTTGAGCAGAGGAAAGCAGCTGGTACAAACACTTTCTCAGCGAAAGCAACACCGCTACACGCGCGCGAGAGAGGCACGAGGAAACAACGCAACAGATCAGATCTGCTCTTGGTAATGCAATCTTACTCTGACTTCTTATTTACCTGCCTGTAATGAGAGATAAAGCAGCACAGATCGCGTTGATTCTCCTGTTTCTGATCGCCTCGTGTCTTGCGGCATGCTACCCCGTGTTTCCCTCTCTGTGTTTCTATTCGTTTCTCTGCGTGATTGAGTCCATTTCAGTTTAATAAACTGCGAAAATAGCGGGACATGGTTAAAAATGTATGCCACATCAAAATAAAAAAAATAAAAAAGAAACCTCTCCACCCCCTTCTTCATCTTTACAGCTCTTCCTGTTGATGAAGACACACTGGTCTGGCTTCCTCACTGGTAACATTTCTCAAAAGGTAAGAGGAGCTTTTGATTGATTTTCTGCAACAACAACAACAAAAAACTGCCTTGAAATAATGTGAACAATGAAAAAATGCCTTGTACTGTCTTATCCACTTATACTTTCCACCCTCTCTAACTGTTGCAGGAGGATCATATACTTGGGAACCATGGTGCCAGGAGTGCTGAAGCTCTACGGCATTGTAACAGGACTCTCTGTTCTTGCATTTTTTTACTGCATAGTGGACTCCTTTGGTGGCCTCATGTACAGCCCGAACAATCACTACATATTGGAATTGGAACATCACACTCAGAGACAGAGACAGTCATCTTTGAGGAACAATCCCTGGGGACCACCTCTGACAAGAAACATTGGCTCATAAAGGACTTATAATTTATTGGACCCTTCAACCCTTTGGAAAGGCACTGGACTCCTTTGTTCCGTCTGTGAACTCCTGTTTGCCCACCTCCTGTAAAAAAAAAAAAAAAAAAAAAATGTTGCAGCTGATCTGAACTACAAATTTTTAGACTAATGTTACTGCACTACTGAATAATGATTTGCACTAAACCTTTTGTTTCTTTAATAAATTTTCTTTTTGGTATTTTTCTTTGTGGCACGTTCATTGCAGGTCATCAGATTCTGAAATGAGATTATATTGGGAAAAGAAAACATTGTGCACTAATTCAAGGACTGAACAGTAAGATGACACCCGAGGGATTTGCAAACCCACATGACCAGCAGGTCCTGACAAAGTCTATACTCGCTAAAGGACGAGAAAAAAAGAAACAATACACAAGGCAGAAAAGAAATTATTTCTGAGGTTGTGCAATAATCAGCCCCTCAGGTTTGACGTCGGTCTTTCCGGAATAGCGATAGGAGTCAAAGATTTATAGTCTGAGGCAACATAGCTATGAGTATCTCCGCTCTTAATAAAATATTTGTTTTCTAAGTGTGTAAGGAGAAGAAAGCAGGGGGACAGTATGTCATGTTTCACCAGTTTGAGTTTGTGAACAGAAGACTGGTGGACTGACTTGTCAGTGTTCCTGAGAAAGAGAGTAATAAATATGCCCCATTTGACTGATATGTTCAACACTTTGTGGGGCTGTTGCAATAATTTTTAATGGAACTCCGATAGGAAAGATGATGTGTGTGAGAGAGAAAGAGAAAGTGAGCCTCTTAGGAAGGTCTTGTCCTCAAGAGTTTATTTATGCGGGATTTATTCCCATCCCTCTCTCAATCTAAACAACAAAGTTGTGAGTGTTTTTCTGTGAAGTATTTCCACTTACTGGGTTGGAGATGGGGTAATTTTGGACGTTCACATAAAAGAAAAGGACCAGTCATTCAAGTTTACTCCCATAAAGCCTTTTATGAGCTTCCTGAGGTTATCACGAATTAGTCAGTTCCAGCTGACTGACTTAGAAGCTTGTCTTCATTCACAGAATAATGGAACCAGAAAAACCACTACAAGGAGTTTTTAAAGCAAACCATTTATCATTCCAGCTGATAGACATAGGTCATGAATAAAAGGAAGCAGCTTGTGATTTTACTTTGAGGATTTCCAAAACCTTTCTCTTTCATGACACAGCATATGTGAAACTTCTTTTTGACAGTGAAACGAGATTCTTCTGAATCCTCCTCCACCTTCCTGATTCAAGACTTTTGTTCTTGCTATATAAAGGCAAATCAAACACTACAAAGTGGTAATCTGTTTTCACTACCTACAATTATTGTGACATACAGTCACATTAAAGACAAGAAGTTTAACAGCTTGTCTTGTTTAAAACAAGAAGTTAAAATGTCACAGCTGGTCTTAGTTTTGAGAAAATAAACGTCATATTCATGTTATAACTTGCAAAGTGTTCAAACACTGACAAGCTATAAAACGTTGTGCTTAAAAGCACCTGAAACACCTCGGGCACTTGGCACCCACTGACGTGAAGAGGACGTGGAGGGTCATGCGTGAATATACATCGACATCTTGTGTTGATTCATCCAAACTACAACTGTTGCTTTTACCTCATACAATAAAATAGAGAAGTTATTGAGATTTTTCAGCTTTTAGTTATTTTTCTCTATTTTTTACTGATATTTTGGGCAGTCCATGAACGCCTCACCAATCTAACTGTTGCAGCATGCTTTTTTTTTTTTTTTTTTTTTTTTTTTTACTGAAGGTGACTAAAAAGGCGTTCATATCATATCATGAATCTTAATCCTTCCTCCATCAGGACATCAGGACGCGGGCAGAAGCACCTGCTGACTTAGCACTACCGGGTTTTTTTTTTTAAATGATCTGTTCAAGTACTTCCCACCCCCCACTGGTTTTCAAAGCGCCACACCATCAACCAACAGAGACAGTGTCGGGGGACATCTCGGACATTAGTGAAGCCGGTATTTATTTTTTATTCTGGGAGGTCCCTACTGGTGGACATGCTCTGGAGACTCGTGGTCCTCGCTGGGATGTGCGTCCCTGTCATATTTCTGTTTGGGGCTGAGAGTAGCAGCAGCTGGGGGAAGACGGTGACTTTCCGCCGGACTCAGAGGGATGAGAGCCGGGGACAGGTGCGCGCACGCTCCAGGAGGGACACGATCAGCTCCTCCAGCCCTTCTCACGGTCCAGCCTTCACCTCCTGTCGGAACCCGCTCACCCCAGCCGAGATCAAGGTTCTACAGGACAACACTCGTGAGGTGAGGTCTATTTCTATTATCAATCAGACTAATTTTAATCTGGCACATATTAGTTTATTGGATGATTCATAGGCGTGGAAAAATCGAATAAAAAAATCGGAAATCGGGATTTTTTTTGCTTCACAATATTAAAATCTTTTTTTTTTTTTTAAAATAAAAAAATCTATTTAAAAAAAATTAATCCACTTTAAAATTTGTTGTTATTTTTATTGTTTTTATTTATCTTTACTTGTCTTCTTGGGCATTATAGCAGCATGATCTGGCTACTGTGTTGTTATCCTCATCGAAATCAAGAAAAACGATGAGCAAAAACATTCTTTTTTCTAGATTTTCTTTTATTTTTAATCTACAAAAATCAGCAATGTCGAAGAATTGTGAGAATCACAGTTTAAATCGAATCAGCACCCCAAAAATAGGAATTGAATTGAAACAAACGCATATCATCACAGCACTAATGATTAAAGTTATAATTTACCCATCAGATAATACAGATTCATTTTTCTTGACAAGGGGAGGCAGTGGTATTGTTTTGACATTACACCAAAGCTTATCAGATGATAGGTCTAACATTTAACTATTTATGTTATTGTAAGTTTCTGTGTTAGAATAGTTTTACACTAGACAAATGTGCAGATGTGAACCTTTCTTTCCTCTTTCTCTCCTAGACAGGGTTTAATGGTGATGATGGATCCTATGTAATTCTTACATGGGTGGGCGATGGAACAGGTGTAAGTAGCCTTAATATTTTGCATTTTGTTTAGAAAAAATGGCCACAAAAGCCTCTTTCAGAATGCATATCTCCCTCACTTTGAATCATGATTGAATCCTAAACTGAGAATCTGATTCTGGTCTTTAAAGTTTTAACTATGCCGTATTTCTTAGGTGATCTTGGTACTTTCAACAATCAGCGTCCCACTCGATTCTTTCATGGAAGGAAGCTCCTCACGACTTTATCGAAGGTGAGCCGCCGTCCGGTCTCCACAGTCACCCCACTGTATTTGGATTTTGTTTAATATCTGTATCTCTGCTTTCATCAGTACGGATTATGGCAAGTCCTTCCATGACATCTCCCAGCGTATCAACCACACCTTAATCAGAGAGGAGTTTGGAGTCAGTGTTGGACCTGGGAGCTCTGTGAGTGAACGGCTGCATCCTGTTAATAAAATGGCTCTCAAACTGGAGGCTTTACAGGCCTCTGCTGTCTTTGTAAATGACACAGATGAGAGCATGTAAATGAAAACAGATGGAAGATGTAGGAGAGAAAACAAGAAGTTTGTGACCCTGGGTTTGTGGTGCAAGGGCAGTTTCTGTTTACTGTTTTGCATGTGATTGAGAAGTTTGTGAGGTTGTGACACAAAAGTGTGAAGACATCTCGCATCTTCTATAACTGACTTAAGACATATGTTATGTTACAACACAGTCAACTTCTCAGCACTGAGATCTTTAAATATACTTCCAGAGAAATCTACAGACCATGAACAGGACTTCATATTAAATTCTTACAAAAGTGATGTTCATCGTTGAATGTCTTACATGACAAAATGTTTTTTTTCTAAACTATCAGAAATACTGCTCACATCAGCCCTTAACTGACTTTGATTACAGGTGATACTGACTGCAGACACTCCTGTTGTTAACCATCCTGGTGGTATCATCTTCACCTCCACGGATGCTGGTGCAACTTTCAAGTTCATCCAGCTGCCCTTTCACCTGGTTCAACCAATCACATACCACTTCCTCAACCCAGACTACCTCGTGGGCCTCAGCATCGATGTGAGCCTCTTCATTGTCACCACCCTGCCCACTTTCTTCTAGATTTATATCAGCGGTTTCCTTTGTTTAGTACAATAAGGCACAAACACAGTCACAGATGATTATCACACACATCAAGGACACACCTTAAAGTAAAAGCAAACATTCCTCTGTTTCCTGCAGGGCGGTCTTTGGCTTTCTCTGGACTTTGGCATTCAGTGGACAAAAGTGCATGATGGAGTGCATTCTTTCTCATGGTGAGAATAATCAGGGAATTAATCAAAGTGAATCACTGACTCTAAAAAAATCTAAAATTGCTCAACGCGAGGCAGTTTTATTCAAATACATGAAAAAATAAAGTGATTAAAAAAAAAACACCTCATGATATAGCTGCAATGTTTTTTTGTGGTTGTGTTTAATGTTTGTAACTTACTCTTTCCATTAGGGGGGCAGGGATAAATCTGTTCTTCAGCTGCAGCAGAGTAGACGCAGGTAAGAAAAAGCAGCAAACTTTAAAAAGATAGTAAATTATGGAAATAAGTGTCAGAGGATACTAAAATATCCTCAATATTGTGCATGAAAGGTATTAAAGCCATTTATTTACCATGCATGCTAATTGAAATGATAATTGTTCATGGAGAAACTGATGTAGGGCCAAATAAAATAAAATTTTAAATGTAATATTTTTTTAAAATAAAATCTTAAGTTTATTACAGAGAAAGAGGGATGGTCAAAACAACAGTAAACACCATCCAAAATCTAGATTAATAAAGACAGTTTGCAACTGTCTTTGCAACACAACTTCAGGTTTTACATTTCTGTGCTAAAACTGTATCAAACACCTAAATGTAGCAAATAGCTACAAATATAGCTAATAGCTAGAACTGTTGCTAACACCCAAATGTGACACAGCCACAGTTCTAGCTAAGTGCTGCAAATTTAGCTAACATCTACATTTAGCAAATAGCTACAAATATAGCTAATAGCTAGAACTGTATCTAACGCTTAAATAATGCACAGCTACAATTCTAGCTGAAAGCTATAAATGTGGCTAACATCCACATTTAGCAAATAGATACAATATAGCTAACAGCTAGAATTGTAGCTAACACCTAAATGTAACACACCTACAGTTCTAGCTAAGGACTACATATGTAGCTAACACCACATATAGCAAATAGCTACAAATATAGCTGACAGCTAGTACAGTAGCTAACACCTAAAATGTAGCACAGCTATAGTTCTAGCTAAAAGATACAAAATATAGCTAACCATTACACATGTAGCGTAGCTACATTTTTTCCAATGCCACATCATAAAACCTAACGAAAGGACTCTTCTGGATCCTTTATTCCTTGGATCCAGTTTTTCTGCGTTTGTGTGTACTGGGGTTGTTATTCAGACTTGTGTACACATGTTGAGACTGTTCCATGAGGCTACATATTTTCTGAATGCAATTTTTTGACATTGAAGTGTACCTGAGTTTGAGAAACTCCTTTTTCTTTTGTCTGCTAAATGATGATGGCTGCTTTTAGTGGGGTACGCCTGGAGGCTTCTGTCAGTCAATAAGAAGTTTTGTTCTTTCATTTTCAACAAGCAAGTGCTTTGCCAAATTGAATAAAAAAAACAGCATACAAGTCAGCTACTGGTTGATGTTCTGCTACGACTTGCAGGCTCTCATAAATCTTTTTTTTTTTTTTTTTTGCTTTATTGTTTGTGTAAATTGTAACTGGTGATATCACAGCAGGGAAACTCAAACAACAGAGCCGATGAACTGGACGTAGTTGGACTTGATGCTCACAAGATCATATCAATAGTTAAGTGTTCAAGACCCTGAACATGCCTTGCCAAGCTCATGCCTGGCATTGAGTAAATGCAGCTAGAGCAATGAAAATCTAAATATGGTTGTAGACATCAGCATTACATGTAATTCATTTCCAGATACGGTAATATAATTTTATCTTATGGTGGTCTTTGATACTTGGCAACTATTCTAAAGAAGTGTATGCATTCTTTACTTTGATATGATGCCAACTAGAGGCAGCTATTTTTGGAGTATTAACAGACTATCACAGAATCAAAAGAGACAATAAATGCAAAAGTGAGTGGAAATCACCTTTTGCCTGAAGTGCCTTTTTGTGGCTTCAATATTTCTAAGACAAATGCATCTCATTCGTTAACAGATTTTAAATATAGTTTTCTTTTATGCTATTCTATTCTAATGGAAAATGCATGGCCTGTCCATATGTATGCTGTATGCAGATACAATTATATGACATATTTCCATTGATTATGCTTATATTCTTGTTACTCTAGTTGAGGCAGATGAGAGAGGAGATTTGTTGCTGAAGAGGACAAAAGATCTGGGAAAAACCTTCACCACAATTCATGAGGACATTTTCAGTTTTGGATACATTGGAGCTTTTCTGTTCTTCTCGGTGATGGAGGATTCGGTAAGCTGCGTGAGCTAGACATGTATAATCTGCCACATGAGCTTTTCTATTATGAATCATGTGCAACACATTCCTGTACTGACAGTATTTTATTCCTAGAGATCTCCTCGAGTGATGTATTTCTCATCAGACCAAGGAGATACCTTCAGTCAAGCTCTGCTTCCTTCTGCATCCACTGAGCAGGTAAGAGAAAATAACCATAGTTTTATGTTCTTGCTCATCTTTACTGACTTAGAAAGCAACAATAAGGTCCAAATTTCAGGGTGATCTTTTTAAAGATTTGGAAATGTCCAAAAAAAACTGCATCTAGAAGAAAGAATATTCCTACAGTAGCTATTTGGTTGTGGTATTAACCTCTGGAGCCTGCTGCTGGAAACACGTGGATCAGTAGCAAAAATCACAACTTTATTGATGATCCCCCCTCTGTCGGTTGACAAATATGATTTATACCTGGTTTATAAACATATTTTATCACAACAAGTCCAAGAGAAGAGTAAAAAGTGAATAAAAACAGAGAACAACTAGTTGTTAGCAAGTGGGCGTTTCTGCTGAAGGGTAAGTTTTCTTCATGTGAAATGCAGACTGGTCTGGTTTAGATCAGCTGACGGATTCCACTTACTGCCTCGCTACCCACCAGAAACTGCTGCATATTATCAGTAAACACTACAGCACATTAATCCACACTGCTTCCTCAGATCACACTGTTACACTTTGGATGACGAGCGGCTCCAAGCTTCTCACTCTCTGCTTTTCATCAGACGGGATAAAGCTGGACTTTGGTTTCATTTCTGCTTTTTTGACCAGTTTAATAATTTTGTTAATGCTTTGCATCTTGTATTTTCTGAGGTCTTCTGGATATGGCAGAATTGGACAGTGATATACCTACTTCCTGGGATGTTTTCTGCATTTGACTGCTTGCTGTAAACATTTTCTTTACTATGAAAAGGGATCATAAGATGATCCAACAATATTCTCTGTTGTGTGTTCTCTTTCTTTGCTAGTCACAGTTTTGTAATACTGCAACTATCTCTGTGATGGATGTGTTTTGCAGCCCCAGGATGGTGTGTTTCTCTTGCTGTGAGCTTCTTTGATCTTAATTCCAGATATCTAACTTGCTTGATTGATGAAGAAATAACTAACACAGCTGTTATGCCTGAACTCTTTTTCTATATCAAATGCTTTCTAAATATCAACACACTCACATGCGTTGGCCTGTTGTGACATTAAAGAGGCTTGTTCAGTTTAAGAAGAAAAAAAACCCAAAAGTGGCAACATTTCCGTTTTCAGCACCAACTGAACACACACCTCCTCTGATGAAACACCCACCCACATGTCTTGTTGACACTGCAAACATAGTTTGTCTCTCACGATAATTAGATGAAGTTTATGGTGAAGATTAAATTGGTCATCAAAAACAAAAACAAACAGAAGAAAACCCCTGCAATTGCAGATTTTCTAACCCACATGTGCTTTCTCTCTTTCTCCTTCTCTGTGTTTGCAGTTTTACTCCATCCTCGATGGAGATGAGGATATGCTCTTCATGCATGTGGACAACCCAGGAGGTATCACACTAATAAGGCAACACACTCACAGAACAGTTAGTCTCTTTGTCCATATTTTCCATTCAGGATACATGGCACACACCTACAAAGGCTTAGCAAAATGCCTGACACATATTTGTGAGTTTGCCCGCACAGGATGAAATTTATAGCTCTCAGCCTCTTTTTGTTGTAATGGAAATACTCAACTGGAACTGGTCTCGCAAGTTCTCAGTGCTGCTGACAAATCAGCTAAGTGTGTGTGTGTTTGTTCATGCCTTTCCTGCACAGCGTCTTTGTGCTTTTCCTTCTCTTCTACCCTCTTTCTCCCTACGCTTTCTTCTGTCGTCTATTCTTTTACTCATTCATAATTCCATTTTTCCTTCGCATTTCACTCCAGTTATCACTGTTTAGGACAGATCAAGGGATTTTTTAAGCTGCAGGGATGAAGAGGGGAGGTTTGGGGTAGAAGGAATATAGCTTTTGTCACCTGGCAAGAGGGAGGTTAGGGTTACACTATACACAGCTGACAATTGTATCTTTGAATCAGGATGTAACACAACTACACACACAAGACCACGTACATCACTGCTATCAGCTTTGCTTGTCTTGCACTTCATGCATTACTTGACACATGTGTGAGCTTAACATATAAATTATGATTGATGATAACTTGATTCTGAATTAGAAAGTTCTTTGTCACCAGTTGACAGGAACTGGCTCTCTTTTCTGATCTAAGTTCTCCAAAAAGTTGGGATGGTGTGTAAAATGCAAGTAAAACCAGAAAGTAGTGATTTGCCAAGCTCATAATTCCAGTTTTTATTAATAACAGAACAAAAACAACATATCAGATGTTGAAACTGAGACATTTCACTGATGGAAAATTGCTTCTGATCTGATGGCAGCAACACATCTGTGCAAAGAGCATTAGTTTAATCTAAGTAGCATGACTGGGCATAAGAGGAGTATTTTAGAGAGCGAGAGTTTCTCAGGTGTAAAAATGGATAGGAATTCACCAACATCCCTCCATATATAGTGTAAAATATCAACAAAAGTTTCAGAGAATCAGAAGGAATCTCTGTGTGCTTAGACAACACTGCAGCTCAAACTGGATGCTGGTAATCGGGGGGTCCTCAAGCAGCACAGTATGTAAACCAGACGTGATTCTCAACTGGAAATCATTTCAGTTTCAACATCTGATATGTTGTACAACAAGTACTAATGAAATGTACAAAGGTTGATGAGATCTGCATATCACTGCATTCTGTTTTAGTTTACATTTTACACAGTTTCCTGTGCAACTTTATTTGTTGCAGCAATCAAAATGCCATCCATCCATCCATCTTCTACTGCTTACCAAGCAGCCTAAGCAGGGAAACCCAGACTTCCCTCTCCCCAGCCACATTTGCCAACTCTGCGGGGGGGATCCCAAGTCCTTCCCAGGCCAGCCGAGAGATATAATCCCTCCAGCGTGTCCTGGGTCTCCCCTTGGAGGGACGTGCCCAGAACACCTCACCAGGGAGGCATCCAGGTGGCATCCTGACCAGATGCCCGAGCTACCTCAACTGGTTCCTCTCGATGCGGAGGAGCAGCGGCTTCACTCTGAGCCCCTCCCGGATGACCGAGCTCATCACCCTAAGGGTGAGCCCGGCCACCCTGTGGAGGAAACTCATTTCAGCCGCCTGTATACGAGATCTCGTTCTTTCGGTCACGATCTACAGCTCCTGACCATAGGTGAGGGTAGGAACGTAGATCGACTGGTAAATTGAGAGCTTTGCCTTTTGGCTCAGCTCCTTCTTCATCATGACAGACTGGCACAGAGTCTGCATTACTGCAGACGCCTCACCGATCCGTCTGTCGATCTCTCGCTTCATCCTTCCCTAACTAGTGAACAAGACCCCGAGATATTTACACTCCTCCACTTGAGACAGGACCTCACTTTAGACCCGTAGAGGGAAACCCACCCTACTCCGGCTGAGGACCATGCTCTCAGATTTGGAGGTGCTGATTCCCATCCCAGCTGTATCACACTTGGCTGCGAATCGCTCAAGCGAGAGCTGGAGATCACGGCCAGATGAAGCCAACAGGACCACGTCATCTGCAAAAAGCAAAGACCCAATCCTGAGGCCACCAAGCCGGATTCCCTCAATACCTCGGCTGCGCCTAGAAATTCTGTCCATTCTGTCTGGCAATGCGGACCAAGCTCTTACACCTGTCGTGCAGGGAATGGATAGCTCTTACTAGGGGTCCGGTACCCCATACTCCTGGAGTACCCCCCACAGGAGTCCCTGGAGGACACGCTGAATGCCTTCTCCAGGTCCACAAAGCACATGTAGACTATGAGCTGGTCCACTGTTCTGCGACCAGGACAAAAACCACACTGTTTCTCCTCAATCTGAGATTTGACTATCTGAAGGAACCTCCTCTCCAGGACCCCTGAATAAACCTTACCGGGGAGGCTGAGGAGTGTGAATCCCCTGTAACTGGAGCACACCCCCCAGTCCCCCTTCTTAAAAAGGGGGACCACCACTCCAGTCTGCCAGTCCAGAGGCACTGTCCCCGATGTCCACGTATTGCTGCAGAGGCGTGTCAGCCAGGACAGCCCCACAGCATCCAGAGCCTTAAGGAACTCCGGGCAGATCTCATCCACCCCTGGGGCCTTGCCACCAAGGAGCTTTTTAACCACCTCAGCAACTTCAGCCCCAGAGATAGGAGAGTCCACCCCTGAGTCCCCGAGCTCTGCTTCCTCACCAGAAGACGTGTTGGTAGGATTGAGGAAGTCTTCGAAGTATTCCTTCCACCGACCCACCGACAATGTCCCGAGTTGAAGTCAGCAGCTCCCCATCTCCACTGTACACAGTATTGATGGTGCACTGCTTCCCCCTCCTGAGTCACCGGATAGTTGACCAGAATCGCCTCCAAGCCATCCAGAAGTCTTTCTCCATGGCCTTGCTGAACTCCTCCCACACCCGAGTTTTTGCCTTGGCGACAGCCGAAACCGCATGCCGCTTAGCCTCCTGGTACTTATCAGCTGCCTCCAAAGTCCCACAGGCCAAGACGGCCCGATAGGACTCCTTCTTCATCTTTATGGCATCCCTCACTGCTGGTGTCCACCAATGAGTCCTGGGATTACCGTCACGACAGGCACCAATGACCTTACAACTGCCTCAACAATAGAGGCACGGAACACAGCCCGCTCAAACTCAATGTCCCCCGCCTCACTCGGAACATGGTTGAAGCTCTGCTGAAGGTGGGACTTGAAGCTCGCTCTGACAGGGGACTCTGCCAGACGTTCCCAACAGACCCTCACAACACTGACCAGCTTCCTCCCCACCAACTGAGCTAACTGACCACCAGGTGGTGATCAGTTGACAGTTCCGCCCCCCTCTTCACCCGAGTGTCCAAGGCCTGTGACCGCAGGTCCAATTATACTACTACAAAATTAAGCATTGAACTGTGGCCCAGGGAGTCCTGATGCCAGGTGTACATATGGACACTCTTATGTTTAAACATAGTTGTGGTTATGGACAATCCATGACGAGCACAGAAGTCCAACAACAAAACACCATTTAGGTTCAGAGGGGGGACCATGCCTCCCAATCACTCCCCTCCTAGTCTCACTGTCATTGCCCACAACACCATTGAAGTCCCCCAGCAGAAGAACAAGGGAGTCCCAAGAAGGAGTACCCTTCAACACTCCCTCCAAGGACTCCGGAAAGGGTGGGTACTCTGAACTGCTGTTCAGTGCATAAGCACAGATAACAGTCGGGACCTGTCCCCCCACTCGAAGGCGGAGGAAAACTACCCTTTCAGCCACTGGGGTAAACCCCAATGTATCGGGACCAAGCCGGGGGCTAATAACAATGCCCACACGTGCTTGGCGCCTCTCACCATAAGCAACTCCAGAGTGGAATAAGTTCCAGCCCCTCTTGAGGGTACTGGTTCCAGAGCCCAAGCCATGCATTGAGGTGAGTCCAACTATATCTACCCGGAACCACTCACCTCGCGCACAAGCTCAGGCTCCTTCCCCACTAGAAAGGTGACATTCCACGTCCCGAGCGCCAGTTTCTGCAGCTGTGGATTGGACCGAAGGTTTTCTGCCTCTTGCTGCTTCCCAGCTCACATTGCACCTGACCCCCACAGCTCCTCCCGCACATGGTGAGCTCATGGGAGGTGCCATCAAAATGGCAAAAAATAAACCAAGTGGTCACACTGAGCTTCAACACATATATAGTTTGTTGCATGGTCTTCTAGCTGAACCTGAGCTCTACCCACCTGACAAAGACGGTTGTGTTTTCTGCTTTACACCAGATACTTACTTTGGGACCATGTACACTTCAGATGATCGTGGGATCTTATTTACTAAGTCACTGGAGCGCCACCTGTTTGATGGGCAGAGGAAGAGTGATTTCACCAACATTACGTCACTAAGAGGAGTTTACCTAACTAATAAACTTGATGTGGGTAAGTTCTTTTTCCATCTCGATCTTCATCCACCTGTGCACTCAGTTGTATTTAAACTGCAGCTCTTTTTTTTTTTTTTTTTTTTTTTTTTTTTTAACTAATTTCTCATTAAAATTGCAAAGAAATTCTTCAGTCAGTTCCAAGGTTGGTCATATTTCTTAGATATTTGTGTTAATCTGACTAAAACTGGGCTTTTTAGTTGCATTTAAAGACTCATCTAAATTCAAAAGGGGTTAGATGAAAAATATCCAAACTTCTATATTTCTACGTATATTAGCTTTTTTTTTTAAAGTATTGAAGTGTAATTGCATACTCATACAACCAAAATAACTAAGAAATTTATTCTTTTATCAGCAGCTTAGCATGTTAGAAATTGTAGCTGCGTTACTTTTACATATTTTTGCAAAACATAAATGATATTTATGTGTTTTGACAAACAACAATTGCAATTTGCAGGTGTTTCCATTGTACAGTGTTTAGCGCATAAGCCTCAAGTGTCAAAATCTCATTTAGGTGACGAGATTTTGTGACACTTGCGGCTCATGCAAGGTAGCCACGTAGCATTATTTTGTTCCACACCACACCATCTTTACTGGAAATGAACTGATCACAACCCCCGTCACGTCCGGGAACACGTAAATGTGAAAAAAGTGGTTCCATGACAATTATGTGATATATTTCTATATCAAAACGTCTGAAAAACCACCTCATGAGAGTTACTGTGCCAAAGGAAATAGATCCATATACAACTCTTTGTATCAGCTAAGACTTTTGCAATTTATTCTTTTTTTAAAAAGAGGGGTGGGTAACCCTGTTACATCAAGTCAACTCAGTAGTCAACTGTTCGGCATTGGTAGGTGGAGCTTCCCAGCATGCCTTGCGGATTCTCTTTCTGTTTGCACCAGTTTCCAGTGTCCGGTACATTGCATCAATTTAAAACTAACTACTTTCAGTCTCTCCCTCCATGGTGGGGTCTCGCAACAGCCATGTACAAATAGAGCTGCTCCTACCTCTATCTCTGATGTGTGCCTCTTTGAATCCAGCAAGTTTTACATAAATTCATGGAGAAACTTCACTTTTTTTTTAAAGCTGCTTCCATTCACACTGTGTCAAGTTACAGCTGAGTTCTTCAACCAGTAGTGTCTGTTTATTACAATCTAAATTAGCTTAGTTGGTGTCAGGTAAGTCTTTTTGCAAATTGTTTAAAAAAGAAAAGCCCTCCAGAGTATTGCAAGTGTCTTTGTTCACTTTATTGCCTTCAGCTGTGCTGCATTGAGCAAAGTTTGAAAAACTGCATAAGTAAGACAAGGTCCACAGGCACTCTAAGACCAGAAATAAGAGAAACAGCATGCTCTTCAGTCTATGGTGCATTACAGTTGATCAACAGATCTGTCTGTAGTAGCCAAAGTTACATAGTTAGTGGCAAATGGTTGATGCAACATTTAAACATAATTCTGTGATTAGATGACATTTAATAATTATTTCTGCAAAGATTTTTTTAACCATCTTTAGTTCTTCATAACATTATCGTCAAATATTCAATAACTTTCTTTGATATCTACAAGTGCACTAATATAGAATGAATCCTCTTCACAATAGAAGAGTTTTATCTTTTTGCATTCATATATGCATGTTATAGGAGGTGGCCTAGTGTTAATGGGACAGAACTATGGCTCTGGAAGTCATGGGTTCAAATTCCACAAGTGACATTAACCTAATATGTCTGCTCAATAGAACTTCCCACCTCCTTTCTTGTTTTGAGAAAGCATTCGTCTCTCTGCATTTTTTAACACTTCATTTTGTCATTGTTTCAAGTTATTTCTTACTTTATCAGATTGGAAAGAATACTGCACATCTGCTAGCTGCTGGAATGGGCTGGTGCAGTGTCCTCTGTCAGAAGGAGACACATCCAGAGATGCCTTATGTATAAGGTGGTTTATTCACCGTACAGTGGTGGTGATAATAAGATTATGTTGTACTTTCTACACACCAAAAACAATCATATCATAATGAAATTACAATTCTACACCATAATTTCAATAATCTGCCCCAACGCTCTATGAGCAGTTCAAAAAATTAAAAGTGCTCCCTCTATTCTAACTTATCTACTCTCATTCTAACTTAGTTATCTTCTGAGAAAAACAAGTAAATCTAATAATAACTAAGATCCTTTGTTCTGTTGCAGATGGCCGTATAAGATCTGTAATTTCCTTCAACAGAGGAGGGACGTGGAGGCAGCTTAACAAGCCTGAGAATGTGGATTGTGGAGATCATGTAAAAAGTGTATGTTTAATGGAAAAAAAAGTCTTAACACAGCCTTGTTTTTTAAAAATCCAGGTCAGAAAACATTTAGTTTTTTTTTTCCCAGTGCAACCTTCATATTCATGGAGAACACAGTCGAAAGAACCACATAGTCCCCATGCTGGCTCTGTCTGAGCCGACTGCCATCGGTCTTGTTATCGCTCACGGTAATTTTAAGAGCATTTATGGCCAAACAAGACTTTCAGTCCCAAATCAAATATATGATCAAATGTGAAAGAAAGATCTCTTTTCACCAGGTGGTGTGGGCGATTCTCTGTCAGCATGGCAGCACCCAGATGTGTTTGTGTCATCAGACGGGGGCTACAACTGGAGGGGTTCACTGAGGGGCCCTCATCACTACAGCATATTGAACTCTGGGGGGCTCATTGTGGCCGTGGAGGCCCACCGTGAAGGACAAGTCAAGACTATCAAGTACTTGAAAGATTTATTTTACCTCTGGTAGTTCTAGGGAATTTCACTTTCTAAACTGGGTTTAATTTAAGCTGTTTTTACCACCAGATTCTCCACTGATGAAGGCCAGTGCTGGAAGTTGTACAATTTTACTAAGCAGCCTTTCTTCTTTGCTGGCCTAGCATCTGAGCCTGGCACCAAGGCTATGAATGTCAGCGTGTGGGGCTTTAGACCTGAAGAAGACGGCCAGCCCATGTGGGTGGCCATCACCATTGATTTCCAGAGCCTCATTACCAGAGAATGTAAGTCAAGATAAACTTTAATTGCATCTTTAACCATATCACATAGAACTAGAGCCACAACAGTGCATTAACAATTCAGTCATCAGAGAGTCAATGGCACCAATCAGTGCCAACTATTTGTATGTGCTGAAATCACCTGGTGGTCTGTAGATTAAAGGTGGACTTTTTGTATTGTTGTTTGTTGTATGAACTTTGGTTTCCCTCTTTTCATATAGCATTATTTATAAGAGTAAATCCAGTCTTTAATCTTCTTTCTTAACTTATCTCTGCAGTGTCTAAAGGGGTTCTACGTGACCACAGTTTCTGCCAAAATTACAGCAGTTTTCCCCTCTCCACTTTGCTCTTTCAACTTATTTGAATGAACTTGAAATGATTATTGTAGCCACATTCCTAAAGGACCTTTTTCTAGGTTTTTTTCTGAACTGTTTGGCTTCGTTACACGAGTGTTACGAATTTGCTGTAATTATGTGTGATGTGGCAACTCAAATGCTGCACGTTTGCTTAACCGGTTCACATGATACTATAAATATACTGTACAATTTTGTCTTTAAATGGTACATTTAGAGTTATTTTGTTATTAGATGGTTACACATGACTGTCACCATTATCATTTAATTTATTAGGTAATGACCAGGACTATGAGGAGTGGTTGGCTCATTCGACAGATGGAGTAGAGTCGGAGAGAAATGGCTGCATTCTGGGTATGAAAGAGACTTACAGGAGGTTAAAGAAGGAGTCTGTGTGCAGAAACGGACGAAACTTTGTGGTGAGCAAGAAGCAAAGCTCCTGTTTATGCACCAGAGAGGACTTCATATGGTATGTAAGATGCACTGTTTTTTTAGAACTGCATGGATGCCACTAATAATCAGAAAAGTTGGGGAATTTTTATGAAGAGGAATAAAAATCTTAAACCTGAAATGTGTTTATTTGAGCACTCATTAATTTAATCTGGAGAGTGTCAGTGTAGTTTCCTTAATGAAGCCTTAGTTTGATGCTCTAATCCCTCATAATCCACACAACCAAGCAATTAAAAAAAAAAAAAACTCCACAGGATTCAGTTGAATAGTTTACTTGAAACTCTGACAGCAATTTGTTCAGCAGTTCTCAAAAGTATGAAAAACAATATAATTAAAAGAAATAAAATAGAGAATGAGAGGTAAAAAAAAAAAAAAAGCTGTGCGGCTTTCCCCCACACTTGCCTGTCATCCCCGGTAATCTCCGACAGGCACCCACTGCATGCCGAGCTAATCTAATATGCAAATCACCGTAGAATCACTGCATCCTCTAACTTAGAAGACATTTTGACATGAACTTAACAAAGCATGAAAAATGTTATCTTCGTTTTAAATCAAATAAAATGACATGCATTTTAAATACACTAAAAAAAACAAATATGAAGTCTTTAAGTCATTTATAACTTAAGTTCTTAATTAATAGAAAATGGATTTAGGCTCCGACAATCAGCTAATTTAATTCATACCATAAAAAGAACTTTTTTTTATTCTACTAGTAACAGATTAATTAATGGGAGGTAAGGGTGCCACAAATTGGTATAAAAAGGCACACCTCTATAAAGGGTTAGTTTTTCCAAGAAAAGATGAGTCACAGTTCTTTTTTCCATTTCAGTGTTGTAAATAGTTTTGGTATTTCAAGGTTTACAGGGCATAAAACTATAAAAAGAATGTGAGAAAATGGGTAATATTTAGTACATAAAAGGCCGAGCGTAGTAACCATTGTTGGGTGACTTGTGTATCCCTCCGGAACACTGAATGAAAAACATCAGGAAGACCTCTGAAAAGCATTTTCACTCAACACTGTTCACTGCTGCTTCCAAAGATGTCAACGAATATTTTACCAGGCGAAAGAGATTCAGAAAGTTTACAGGGTTATCTGGGCATGAGCTGATGGACAGGAAGACAGCGAACATGTGCGCTTTAGTAGCTGCTTTAGGAAAAACTGTGTTTGGCTCTGGGGTATCAAAGATTAGGAGGAATCTGTCAGGATTTGATCAGTGAAAGATGCCAAACTAATTCTCATTCTAACTTTTCACTAACATGTTTCTGTCATCACATTTTAAATTAACTAACAATAAACAAATGAGCAAATTACATATTTAAGTTTTTATAACATTTTTTCTTCAAATTCCAACTTTTTTCATAAAGGCAGTTTTAACTGTTTTACAGTTTAATCACCAGCAAGAGTCTGAGTCTCAGTTTGTTGAGGAAATTTCTCTTTCTCCTTTACAACAGTGATTATGGTTACTATCGTCACTTGAACACTTCAGAGTGTGTGAGACAACCAAGTGCTGCAAATAAGACCTTGGAGATGTGTCTGAATGGGGAGGAGGATGAGCTTCTCACAGCAGGGTAACTGTGACTTCTGTTCAAGCTGAAGATCAGTGTCCACTCACCACATTCTTCCACATCTTTTAGCATTTTCTACATGTTTATAGGTATCGTAAAGTTCCGAGTGACAGGTGTGAGGGGGGATTCGCTCCTCATCTTGCAGAACAGACAGTCATCCGACCATGTGGTGTGAAAACCAGCCCAGGGCCTCCTTCCAAGTCTACATCTTCAGTAACACACTTTGACACACCGGTGAGTAGGTTTGCCAGGCTCTTTGCTTCTTCATTATAGTTATTTCCATGATATATCAGCTGTTTTTTGTATTTTCAAGCGAGAAAGGCTGGTGTTGATCCTGGTGTGTACAGGAGCAGTTGTCGTTGTCATCGTAGCGATCATCTCTGCGGTGCTTGCTGTCAGAAGAGTGGTTTCTAGAACCAGGTGAGTAAGACGCAAACTGCTGTATGCCCTCCTTTAGACTCGAAGCAGGAGCCAGTCATGTATTTTTTTTTTTACAGGGCACCTGTGTACCGTTTCTCCAACCTACGCATTCAGGATGATAATAATTGCATTGCACGGGATCTTGACAGCGGCACCAGCAGCAATGGCACAGCCTGCCACCAAGACTCAGATGACGTAATTTATAACTATCATAATTCATTCTGTAGTTTGCTAAATTCATTTTCCTGTTTCTTACTGATACTTTTATCTTTTCTTTTTGCCAGGATCTTCTTGAATGACACGTGGCATTCAATTTAAGTGGATAACATGAACAATTGAAACCAGCTGTGCTGAAAAGACTGCAATCTGCATTTTATTTTGGAGGATTGTTGCATCAAGTTCTGCTTTCTTATGAGAAAAAAAAAAAGAATGTTAATTTATTAAGCTAATTATTTCTTTGTTTTTTTTATTTTTTTTATTTGTACAGTATTTTCAGTTTTCATATACTGTTTTGCACCTCATATTCTGCTTTGTTTATTTTATATAATGTGCATTCCCCAAAAACACAAAGTTCCTTCTACCATGTTCTCTCAATTGTCTTTAAGTGGAAGAAAGGGCTAGATTTTATATGTGGAGAAACTCTAGGAAAAGAAAAATAAATAAATGAGATATAATAGCTACCATTTCATTTAAACACAACATTTTTGGAAACTAAGATGGAAATATACTTGTTTTAATGTCAGTAACTTGGGAAGTTTATTTGTGTGGAAGTAAAGCTGGTGGGATGTTTCTCTCATCAGTAGGGTCTCAACTCTGCTTTACAATACCTACTTGCGAACTGTTGGGGGCGCTATGAGCAGCAAATCAGGTCCTTTCTACCTAAAATTCAATAAAGAAGAAGAAAACGAACGTTGGCATTCCTTAACAAAGATGTTAACTGAGAGATGTCTCACTCAGACTGAATTCTTTCACCAATTCAAGGGAAATAATTGTATATGCTGTAAGATGAAAGAAACTCTTATAGTATATTTTTACTGTACAGTCAAATATTTATTTATGCTTGGTCAAATTACACAATTTGTGTCATAGCAACGTTTATAAGCAGGTTACTTATATTCATGCACAGGCAGTTGCTGAATGAAATGTAAAGCAACCCCCATATGTATTTTTTTGGTTAAATGTTTGTCATGTTTTACATTTAATTAATTTGGATATAGTTGTCAAGGAGCTTGCTTTATGTTTATTTCTGTTGTAATTACTATTTTAATAATTTTCTGTTCTTTATGAATGAAAGTTCACAAAAGGACTGAATTATATGAATCACCTTTGTAGAAGCTCCAGCAATAAATCTTTTCATAAACAATATTGGATTGATGTTTGTCATTGACAAATGACAGAAAAATTGACAAATCAAGTAAAACTGCAAAATAAAGGGTTTGTCTACAAGCTGTAGATTCTGTTCTTGAAGCAATGGGCATGTGGAAAATAAAATCTGTAACAAAAGTTTATAAACCCGAAGGTTTTATTTTCAATTATATGCGATTATGTTTGCAAAAATAAAACAAAAGCATATTAAAGATACAAAATCAAGTCCTGTTTGCAAGTAAGAGTATATCAAGGGGCACTGTTGTGTTTAGGGTTGATTATAAAATAAAGAAAAGATACAAATTCTATTAGAGATTTATTGCAACCCCATTAAAGAATGTGGCATTATTAAAGAAATTATTACATGTGTTTAAATAATTGTCATTACAATTTTCAGTTGGGTTATCAAAATCCTTTAAAACCACAAATTTAATCTTTATAGCTTCAGGTTTCTACAGATAAATGAAAAATTTTAACTTCACAACATGAGGGAAGAAGTTATTGGATTTTTATTTCTAAAGACATGCAGTGTCTGAACATATAGTTATTCTGGATGATACTGCATTTTAGTTTTATAGATCATCAAAGACACTATATACAATAAAAGAAAAGGTTAAAACAAAAGGAAAAAAGGCAACAAACTCATAAAAGAACATAGAGAGATAAAACACTGAATATAAAAATATATTATTTATATTCGTGAATATAATTTCATACCAATATGTAACAATATGTTCTTCTTAAAAGAAACCTGATTTTCATGGAAAATCTGTTTTTGAAAGGAGTTTAGAAATGTTCATATTTAATCAAACAATACTGAGATGTTTTAACTCAGTGCAAAGATTTTTGCAACAAATTTAATTCCATTTGTACACTTCCAGGGTAAACAAGAAACAAAACCTATATTTAACAGCATACCAATATGCTGTAAAATCAGCGGTGAAAGAGAATTTATTGTTCTTTTATCAGAGATGAGACGGCGTCATACAAAAAATTTTTAACCTTAAGATAGAAACGTCACAAATAAATGTTTCAGAATTATATAATATAAATAAAATAACATTTTCACAGTCAGATCCAGATGGTTTACAGGTCTTAAATACAAACAGATTATTAAAATGTAAACAACTCGATCCTATTCCTCTAAAGGTTAAAAATACTATTTTCATATCAACATAATCACTATTATTTTAATTTATCTATAAACACAGAAATCACACCAAAGAGTAAATGATATAATGATTGCTGCATATTTTGCAAGGTGTTTCTTTCTTTTTTTTTTTTTTTTTTTTTTTTGTATTTAATACTATTTATTTCTTTTTCATCGCAGTTTCGTCAAGGGTTTTTGCAGTCCTAGATAATTTATTATACACAAACATCCAGACTCTCTGGTTGATCATTTAATTTTAGTAGTTCTTTTTTTTCCCAATTCTTAGTCTATTCACTAATCTAATATATTTGAAACTGGGCCATTTTTGTAGCTTATCACAATTTTTTCTTTTAAATAAATCCTCTGATGTTGGTCCCTTGTACATTTTTAGTCACATTTATTAAATCTATTTTCTAACAGCTATAAGAGTTTATGTATCTGTGTGTTTTTTACCCCAGTATAACGTTCTCAAAAGATTCTCTTTGCTTTCTCACTTTTTTCACAATACGTTCAGTAAATTTCCTCTTAGGGAAAAAAAAGTGACCAGGTTTCGATCCTGACGCCTTCCTCGTATTTGCTTTTTCCAACAGAGTCGAGCATCTCCGCTATAATTTTTTCTCCGTAGCTCAGCCACCATGACATTAAAGATCATCCCGGTTGGTTAGAGAGGTCCTGGTCACCGTGGTTACTCAGCAGGTAAGCAAGTTAAGGGTAGTTATACGCTGTTCTGTAACAAACTATCCTGAATTTTCACTATTCTGGCTTCAGATATAAATGTTATCCGTCGCAGACTAATCGATGAGTCAACGTTTAAGCTCGCTAGGGCGTTACTTCCGGTTTGTGTATAAATAACATTTAGTGTAAAAATTACTTCAAACAGAAAGAGGAAGAAAATATAGAAATAAAACCATTCTTGGCTTTTATTTAACTAGGTCGACAAACATAATGTAGGGAAGTTGCAAAACGAGCAACTTCTAATGTAACTTGACATGACAAAGCAGAATAATAAAACCATTAAGCGGCTTTAACTAGGATTTCAGAACAGGTGGTTATTATTACTGACATGGATAAATAACCTTTGAATATTTTTTTTTCTAACTTTACATGTTTAGCTTTGGGGAAATTGGTGGCTGCAGAGTGGTGAAGATGGTCAGGGCTGGAGGTAAGTCAATGCATTTCCTGAACACGTCTCATTGAGTTACTGCGTGTCTCAGGGCCGGATTAATACCCCAAAGGTCCCTGGGCCCAGAGTGTTGTACCCCCCCCCCCCCCCCCCCCCCCCCCCTTCCCCACCACAACATTGTGAAAATTGTGAATGATACACTGTGAAATGACATTTCTAACATCTCTCAGCCAATGGTACCAGTAGCAATACACTAGACACTGTGGTGTAACTATCTGGCTTTTATGTACATTTAGTTTCATGTCCAAACTGCTACGTGGGCCCCAAGTAGGCATGGGCCCCTAGGCTTGTGTCCATAATGCCCATTAGATAATCCGGCCTTGGCATGTTTACTACAGTCTGTTAGCAAAACCCTTAAAGTGAATGCCTTTTCTGTGTCGTGTGTGTGTGTGTGTGTGTGTGTGTGTGTGTGTGTGTGTGTGACATTGCCTTCTCTCTGCTGTTTTACAGGCGCGTTGAAGCTAGCTGCTCTGGTCTTGGTTTTCTTCTTAGCTGTTTTTCTGGCGTTTCAGCTGCTGGAGATAAACATGGATTTTAAAATTGGTCATCTGATGTGTGAGTACGACATTTTGTCCATTTACAGGTTATTTCTCTGTGTACCAGCACAAGGAAGTAGTGCAACATAAGCCGTAGTAACTAGGGAAGGGGTGTGTATTTACTAAAGATGGCACTTAGTTTGCTTGGCCTATAGATAACATGAGGTACCTCCACAGTGTTGAGATCACTGCTAATCTTATTTTCCTAAGCAAAATAACTTAACTGAATAGATATTTAGACTGCCCAACCTTGAAACTTCAAGGGAAAAAAGTAACCAGACTAGTCATTTATTAACCACACTTTTATGCACACATTTATCAGGAAAATAAAAAAAATCCACCCCAAACACAGACAGGAAAGCTTTGACATGTCAAGTCTATACTTCCTTTAGAGATTAGATTACTTTTGGTTAAATAATACTCAAGAATTGTTGTTTAAATAAACATTTATTTGACTTTATGCCTGTATGTTTTTGCTTTTCAGCCAGATATATGCCAGAAAATGAAGTTAGTAAGTATCCTCAAGTTGTTCCTCCGTCTTTTATCTTTGTTTTCTCAGTTGCTAACAAATTTTGATGCATGTTTCTCATGTTTTTCTGAATCTCTCCTCTGGAACTGGTAATCCAATAAAAACCCTGTTTTAAACTGTGCAGCATTACTTTTGTAAGCAACTAGACGACAGCATCCCACTACAAAGATGAGCTGTGTATTTGGCATTTTAAGCTTTCGGTAGAGTTTGAGCTGAATTGTGAATAGTTCTCTGTGACTGGTCTGATATTTGGGCTTCCTGTTACTTGATGTGTAAACTGAGTTTTGTGTTCACAGCAACAAAACCATTTAAACATAAATGTGGACTGTCCAAGGCATGTCCACCTGGACATTTAGCGTTCAAGATGGCGAGCGGTGCAGCCAGTGTTGTTGGGCCCAGAATTTGCCTCGAAGACAGATTGTAAGTTAATTCTTACTTCTTTTTTCTTTTTTTTCATATAAATCTGTGTAGATCTTTAAGTGTTTAAGTAGAAAGCAGCAGGACTTTGTCTTTCAGCTCTGTTGCTTCTAAGGCTTCATGTGGTCTAAAATGTAAGCTAGAGGCACAAATTGAGGCTCTCGCTGAGTCATCTTTGCCACGATGGTGGTTCTGATCTGATGACAATTCAACCCAACCATCATGTTATCTGCAGTTTCCAGCTGCTATAAACTCTTCATGCTTCTAGTGGTTGTTCTGCTGGTCATTCTGCATCTGATTTTGGGTTGTATTCTTATTTTATCACCTTTTTTAACCGACCTACGTGCTTTAAAAACAGACCAACATGGTCTGATTTCAACAATTTGGCAACATTAGAGGCTCAGAAACCAGTTTTACTGAGCGGTGATGGTTCTGTCAAGCTATTCAGGAAAGCTTCGGGTTGTTTTGAGAATTTCTACCATGGCCTCACTAGGTTTTGGCACTCCAGTCTGACCATTTTCCACTCCTGAGTGGACATGACTCTCATTTTATAAGAGGAACACAAATTACCCTGTGTGTGTCTGTGTGTAAGAGAGAGGGTGTGTTTGGTGTCCTTTTCTCCAAGAACAAGAAAAATCTGTTCGGAAAAAAAAAACGGTCATTCCTTTTTACATTAAATATTTACAAGGAATGCTGGTTAAATGGCTCTTGTTCTGTATGATTGTTAGATAAATATGAAGTTCTGTGAGGTTTTAGTTTGTTTTCTCTGAACGTAAGCAGAAGTCACTTTTCCCAAAACTGAAACTGCTGTGTGTCGTTGTCAGCGTTCAGAACCAGAAAGTCCTGCATTGCATCATGTTTAATAGGGGTGGGAAAATCGAATTGAAAAATAAAAAATCGGGATTTTTTGCCTCACAATTTTAAAATCGATTTTTCTTTTCTTTTTCTCAAATAAATACAAATAATCCCTTATAAAATTTTTGTCATTTTTAATGTTTTTATTGCTATTAGGCATTATAGCAGCAGCATGGTGGTCTGGCTACTTTGTTGTTTTTTTTCCTCATTGAAGTCAAGAGAAATGATGAACAAAAAAAAGTTTTATACAAATTTTTTTTATTGTTAATCTACAAAAACAGCAATATCGAAGAATTGTGAAAATCGCAATTTAAATTGAATTGGCACCCAAAAAATCGGAATCAAATCGAATCGGGACAAAAGCATTTTGTCACAGTCTGACTGTTTAATAATGAACCACATGAAGAAATTCAGTGAGGAGAGAAGCGTTCTCTCCTGAAGATGTTTTAGATTTCTCTTCTTTATCAGATTGAGACCACAAAGCTGGACCGTCACCTCTACAAGCACAACTCAGTGTGTCCAGATGTAAAGAAATAGTAATGCAGGAACATCTGCACCTAGCCTTCCACAGCAGAGTAATGTTGGCTGCTATGAACACATGTTGTGTTTTGTAAGCGCTTATCAGAATATTTGTAACGATCTTTTTGCTGTGAAGCCAGAAAACCGGATAAAACCCAGTGGTGTGGTGGTCAGCACTGCAGCCTCACAGCAGCGAGGTTGCTTGGTTGACGCCTCGCCTGGGACGAAGTACCAACATGGACCATGTTCACAACTCTAGCTTACATTTTCTTCTCTTTGGGTACTGAAGACATGCATGTTTGGTTAACTGGTCACTAAATTTTCCCCCCAGCAGAGTGTGTGTGTGTGTGTGTGTGTGTGTGTGTGTGTGTCTTTCTTTCTTTCTCTCTTTCTCTCTCTCTCTCTCTCTCACACTTTACAAACACACTTTACATGTTACTTTGTAGGCATATTGAAGTAAAGTTCCTGATGTGGACCGAGTCCGTATGGGCAAATTCTGTTTAATAATACGCATTGCATGTTCAGAGATGCTGCTGAAGGATCTGCAGAGAGTCCCTTACCTGTTGTCTGATGGCAGGAGGGAAACAGTGTGTGGTCTCCAGGCTCAGTGACTCAGGAAGAGTCTACCTGATGTTTTTGGGGTCTAATTTTCCTGCAAGTAACTTTATCATAGAGTACTTGACAGACTAAAAGAAAAAAACCAGCATATGACAGTATCTGAATGATAAAAAGCTGCACTCCTTTCATAAATAAACCCCATTTGAGTCTTAAGTTTTGCAGTTAACATCACTACAGTTGTGTTTTACACTTCAGTGTATTTGGTAAAGTAACCTGATGAGCTCCAGTCTGACTGTCCTCCTCCTCTCCGTAGCTTAATGAGCAGCGTGAAGAACAACGTGGGGAGAGGAATAAACATTGCCCTGGTGAATGGTAAAGTCATCAGATGGATTACAGCACAGTGAATAAGCTGCACGCCTCACCGCCAGCTGTAAATGTGTGATCATGTGATCTAATCAGAGCTTTTTTTTCCGGCTGTAGGGAAAACCGGGGAGCTTCTCAACACAGCTTATTATGACATGTGGGCAGGAGGTGAGTTCGCTCCAGAGATGTTTCATTTTAAAGACAAATGTTTTCTATGTTAACCCTGTGTTACCCCGTGTAGATGTGGTTCCCTTTATTAAGTTTCTGAATGAAATTAGAGACGGGACAATTGTAATGATGGCTTCGTTTGATGATCCTGCAACAAAGTAAGAATTTTCTGCTCAGCATCTTCTGAAGTTTTATCAGCCTGAATGGTTTGAGTCAGTAAAGCTTCTTTGCTCTGTAGACTAAACGATGAAGCCAGGAAGCTGATCACCGATCTGGGCAGCTCTGCTGTGGGGAACTTGGGCTTCCGGGACAACTGGATCTTTGTTGGAGGGAAAGGCATCAAAACCAAAACCCCGTTTGAGCAGGTAACTTCTAATCTCTTTGTTGCACGCTTCATCTTAACACAATCACTTAATGCAGTGCATGATGTACTTTCTCTTTGCAGCAGCTCACAGTGTGTTTTTACACACTTTCACAAACTTAAACCGTCATTGTGATTCACACTCTGCACGCATGAGAGAGTGTTTCCCTGTCAGTATGCAACAGTCAGGCAGGAGATGGTGTGTGTGTTCCAGTCATTACTAAAGCTTGTTACAAAATCCACAAGAAGCAAGAACTTTTAGCTTGTTCTAGAGAAGAAAATGACGTCATTTTGTTCTCGCCGACGTGTTTGAAGACAGTTCTCGACACATCGGGCTGGCAGAACTTTTTTCTTGCTGGGAGAAGTATCGTGTGATTGGTCGGACATTTGAGGTGGGCGTGGTTAACACAGAGAAAGCAGGAAGCGGAGTTGCTGCTTCCGCATTTTTGCAGTTGCAGGTAAAACGGATTGTTTTAATAAAACAGCTGATCGAGGTGGTGAGAAAGTACGAACGTTTTTACATGTGGCATTAAAACACACGGACCCTCCAGGAGAAGCAGGAACTGAGTTCTTGTTCTTGCAGCCTGGAGAACAAGAACCCAGTTCCTGCTTCTCCTGGAAGCTTTACTGATTTACAAAGCCATGCATCCAGTCTTCAGTGCTCAGAGCTTGACATGCTTGTAGTTGTTGCTGCACAGAGGTGTCGTGCAGCGTCAGCAGGAGGTGAGTGTGTAAACGGAGAGAAAGGCACAAGAATGCAGCTTTTTTCTGCCAAAGCTTTGCTTTTCTAGCAAGGAGACATCGAGGACCTGCAGCGACCAAAACTTCCCGCTAAGCGCACTTCTGGAAGGCTGAACGTCGTCCACATTTTCTCTGGCTTTGTCTGAGTGCAGAAAAATACAAAAATACAAAAAACAGTCTCCATGACAACAGTCAACAAGCAGACAAGTTCCCAGTTTCCTGTTCAGCTCCAGTAGAAATAACACTGAAAGGTTTATTTTGCACAGATGTTTCGACGGAAATGTCAGCAAGGTTCACAGATATGTTGTACTTTGACAGACAAGCCCCTCCTGCAACAAGCAGAAGCAGCTTTTCCTGATTTTTACCGGTTTGACGTGTCAATCATTAACGGCCTCATCCACAGCTGGTTGACTTGCAGCATTTTAACCTGACGTCTCACTTTCTGTCCAACACAGGAGCATAAAGGAGACGGCAAAATTGATAGTCTTCTGATTTATCACTTTATGAAAGCTCAGCTGATTAACGGCGTGTTGTCTGAGCCCGAGCGCTGACCTGAACAGATAAACATGTTATCTCATCAGAGCGCTAAGCGCTGGATCGTTGCCTGGACTTAAACACCGTCTCTTGTGTTTGTTCGTCAGCACATAAAGAACAGCGCCGACACCAACAAATACGAAGGCTGGCCTGAAGTCTTGGAGATGGAAGGCTGCATACCGCAGAGGCAGGACTAAACGGCCTCCCAGCCCACCTTTCTCTCCTCCTGAGACTGCTTCATGCTTGCTTTCCTTTGAGTCCGGTCTCACCCCACAATAGTTTGTTTAAATTTGCCTGCCGGCTCGTGTGGAAAGAAGAGCAGCAAACGCCACCTTGGACTTTCTCTGAATTTACTTTGGGTACATTTTTTGTGTGTGATGGCTGGAGCTGGTGAACGAGGTAGCGCGTAGTGTGCACTGAACTAAAGGGATTTATCTCGTCATCTTTGCCTTTCTTCCAACCTTTTCTATCCTTAAAGCCCAGAAACTTAGCTGTGGTGCATTTTTTTTTAAATTAAATGGACCTTTTCCACAACCTTTTGTTTATCCTGCCTTAACTTTGCTTTTCATACCTTTTTTGGTTTTTTTTTTAACCAGTGAAGTTCTTTATTCCTCTCATTTATTCTGAAGCTGTTTGTTTGAGAACTTTAATGTTTTTTTTTATTTTTTTTATTATTACTTTGTTGTGATTTTGTAACCAAAAGTACCACATTCACTGTGAAATTTGTAAATATTTCTTTAGATAGAGGGGAAAAACTTTAATGATTAATTTAATGAACACTGTAATGATAAAATAATTTCTTAAATAAATAATCTAAGTCTGCGTGGGTTGATGTCAGACGTTACGGCTCTTCTAAGCGTGCACGGTTTTCCATTTGTCTGGTCGCAATCAGAACATCTACGTTCCTTTGTCAAATGCTGATTGTCATGCTTGAAGCTGCGGTATTTCTGGTGGAACAGCCGAGGAGCCACACTCTGCAGGGTGGTCAGGTTTGGCAAATCTGTCAGAAACTCAATGCTTAATCCAGGAAGACGGCAACAAGTTTAACTGGTTGATGCGAGCAGTTTAAAAAAAAAAAAGGTTTAGCTGTGTGATGTCGGGAATGTTTGTGGCTGTCTTGTCCTGGAAGAGATAAGCTGAAAATGTGCTGAACACAGCAGCTGCGAGCCAACGCAACACTTTGGAGAGATGTTGCTGAATATTCTGATGAATCTGTCATTATAATGGATTTGATCATTTATTTCCAGGAGAACTCGAGTCAATTCTTCATCACAATGCGAGTCAGTTTCCAAGTGGTCTAGGGGGGTTAAAGATGTGTATTTCTGCAAATGAAAAGACTAAATAGTCCAATCTTTTAGGAAAGGAGTTAAAACATTTCACCAGAACGTAGGTAAGACCATAATACTGTCTAAAAAGCTGTGGTTCAGTGAGCAAACAGGTTTGTTCAGATAAGACTCATCAAACAAAGTCATTGTTAGCAGTTGGTGAAAAGCCAAGGACGACGGCAGACACCGTCTAATGTCTATACGCAGATCCGGGAACCTCTTGAAGCCGGATACCTACAGGTCGCTGTATGAAGCTTGAAGTTCTGGCCACACTGAAGACTAATGTTTACAGTGGGTTCAGATGCACATAAAGACCATTTTCAAATACTTTATTGATGAATGTCGCACTGCACAGAATGATCCACATGGATGGAGGTCATGTTGGGGGGTGGATGGGAACCATGACCCAACGAGACAAGGTGGTGGAGTGACGTTGATGATCCTTTTATGGCACCGTGGTATACAAGGAAGAGCAAAAACACCGCTGAATCTACTGCTGCTGGGGTTAAACTTTCTTAAATCCCCCACGACAGTGGAAGCCAATTTGACAGCTGTTGTATAATCATATGGGGAGATGGCACAAAGTATATCATATTAACCACAGACTGTAAACACCTACATACATTGTAATTACCTAATTTACCTAAATAATCAATAAGAAAAGAAAAAAAGTGTTCTTTTAAAAAAAAAAAAAAAAAACATTCACTGTGGTGGAATTTCTTATATTAGCTTTAGATAATCATATATTTCATGTATTTATTATGACTCCTGCTGTGCTGAAGTGGTCAGGATGAACTTTAAAGCTTAGTCTGGTATGTTTACTTTCCCTCACAAGTAGAGTTTTTACTCGTCTGGCATCTGGATGATATCACCTTCTTCCCTTCCCACAGTTAGGGCTTTACTGTCAGGAGGTCAGACAGCTGAGGGCCAAAAGAGAAGATTACCTGTTAGCAGTCAGCTGACCTCTTCTAAGAAGCAACTAAATGTTCCTTTATTTATACTAGCATATATTTATGACATACAATTCATGTCCTTTATGCAAGTGTTTAAAATATGGTTCAGTCTAGGATCCATTCAGATTCCCTCCAGACTTCTGGCTCCAAACAGACTTCTGAATGGTCACTCCGAATTGCAATTTGTACTACTTTGTTCTTATCCGAACTTTGTTCAATAAACCTTGTTATCTTTTCACTTCAGAACCATCCTCCTGGTTATTGACACTTTTTTTCATCAACACACATTAAAGAAATATGAAAACATTATTTTATAAGTAATTTTTAGGAATATATAAACATAAATTAAAAGAAAAAATAAAATATTGAGTAAAAAAGCATCACTGGATATATTTGTTGAAGTAAAATATTTAATGCGTTAATAATTTATACATAAAGGGTGAAAGGGATAAAAAAAATTTTTTAATGAGGGTAAGTACCCCAAAAAGCAACCCAGACTGAAATTATCCATGGGCCTACAATGAACCTGTAACCGATATTTTTTTTTTTTTTTTTTAAATAATTTTTGGTGTTTTAAATTAGATAAATACTGAAATGTGTTAACTTGTCTGTAATATAGTGTTAGTTTTTTCAGCCAAAAAAGAAATGGCAGTAATGAAATTAGTCAAAAACCTTTATAAATGTCAGAAAGTGCTGCTAATTATGTAACAAACATAATAGGACTTAATTCCTTGAAAACAAAACTATATATTTTTTTTCAGTTTTTGTTGTTTGCAGGACAAAAAAGGATGTAGTGGAAGCCATAGTTGTCATATCTATACTTTGCAGCACTGTCTTTATTGTTCAGTATTGAAATATGTATGTTGTTGTTGTTTTTTTTTTTTTTATATATATATATACAAACAATATTTCCATGTTTATAGGAATATTATTTCAATCATCTGTTCTGGTTCCAGTGTAGTGATTGCTACTGCCCCCTTCTGGACATTTCAGGAAGTGTTCATTGCAGCAAGTTAACTGTTGAACTCAGGTCTGTCTGCAGTGAACATCTCTTCACTAAACAGTTCTCTCCTTTTGTTGTCCACTTATCGGTGATTTGTCCCTACGTATATAAAGAAATATTATCAAAATGTTTGATTATTCTTTTGTTTTGAGAAACTTTTATCTTTACCGTGACCCTTTTCTTTTGGCATGAGAACATTAATGTCTCCCTCAGCCTGACTGAACATTTTACACACTTCATCCTGTCACTTCCTGACTTTAAAGCAGGGCTACTCAATTAGATATTCAGGTGGGTCAGATTTTCAAATAAAAAAATGATCAGAGACAGTAAGTAACGTCAGGGAAAATAAATCAGTAGAAATAAATAAATAAATAAATAGACACATTTAAATTTTGAAAATAAGCAGTTTATTATTTTTTCTATATTAAATTTAGTCCCACAAGACAAGGGCAAACGCACAAAATAAAATAATGAAAATTCCAGTCAGAGCTTATTTTTCTCCTAACTTTTAAAATAAAAAGGTCATGTCAAACTGAACTTCTTGATGTGGTGCCTCCTCACATTATTATCTTAAACATCAACGCACACTCATTGCATGTCAAACACATCGGTTTGGTATATATGCGGCAAAATAAACAAATACTTATCAGTCCAGGCGGGGTTAAATCTGCGGTTTTTGCTGTCAATTTTGTGTTTTGGGACAGAGAGCAACATGCTTGCTAGCGCTGCTCCTACAACTTCAAAACACAACAACACTGCTGGGGTTAGGTTGCTAGGCAACCAGGTGTCGCATTCATGGTCTGCATAAGTGTAGGATTGTGGGTGACTTAATTTTTGTCGGAATGACTGAAGGTTTTTGATTAATATCTTTCTTCTTTTACGTAGGCTGGGCCCCATAAAAGTTGGTTCTGGGCCGCAGGTGGCCCGCGGGTCGCCATTTGAAGAGGCCTGCTTCAAAGTCTTGAAAAGGCAGCAAGCAAAACTGTCATTTCTGCAGGAAACATTTTGTATTACGTCTTTTTTTCCTGCATGGTGGACCTTCCTATATGCAGTTAGTCCATGTTTCTGTAATATTCTCTCTACTGGGAAAACTTTGGAGTATTTCCAGTAGTGTGAAAACGTCTCAAAGAGAGCATCTCCTGCTCTCTTTGAGAGGACGTCCATGAGAGGACGGTCAGCTGCAGACAAATTTCTGACCCTCTTCCTGACATTATTATGATGATGTCAGATTATTATGATGAATGGGTAATGATTATTGTTATTATTATTATTAATAATCATTATTATTACTCATAAACAGCTTTACGCAGTGACGTGCGGTCAGGGGAGGCACATGAATTTAAAAACGGAAAAAAGTACATACATGTGAATATTTTCCATTAATCTGTATTTAAAATACATTTTCAGTATTACTACATACATATTTCTTACATTTTATCACACAACATTTGCCAAATTTGAGTCATCACCGATGGCAGAAGCCCTGGGTGAGGCAGTGGGGAACGGTGTCTCACATCTGAAAGCATAATCCAATACAAACTGGATAGAATGATGCGTGCCCGTTTCTGTTCCTCTGCCTATTGCCAATATGAACTTTACATAAGTATTAATTATACACCATGACTTTCTACAGTCTGTGTAATGTCTTTTATGTATGTGTGAGAGAGTTATCCTTGCCGATCAGACAATAAAGTGCAAAGAAATGTCAGCCGGTGAGGCATGCAGTACTCTGCCTCACCTGAAGGGGGCGTGCGCAATCTGGCAGGTGCTTTCTAGCTGCAGCGGCTTCAGCTGAAAGTCGGCGCCAAATTGAAACCAGCGGCCATTTAATAATCTGCCTGATCCATCTATGGAGGATTATATTTCAACAATGAGAAATGTCTCAAAACTTGATTTCTAGTCCAACCAGAAGGTGATACGTGATGGAAGACCAACCTAAAAGGTTTGCTTCAAACTGAGTGGTACAAGCGAAAAGACTGCCTGTGTGGCAAGGTGCTGTTTTTTCCAGTTCTTACTACTGTAAATCTGAGAAGTCAGTACCTCACCAGCCTTAAAGGTGGAGTATGTAAGATTTTCAATATTTTCTAAATAAATTAATAAAATAACTACAATCTTAATTAGTTTTTTGAACATGTAGATTCCAGCCTGTCCATATTTGATGCGTTAATAAATTACAAGTTTAATTAATGACATGACAAAAAGCACTTTTTTTTTTTTTTTTTTTTTACTGGTAGGCAAACATTTAAGAGAGGTCTTTGTTAATTAACTTTGTTAATTAAACTTGTAATTTAATAACACATCAAATATAGACAGACTGGAACCTACATATTTAAAAAAAAAAAAAAAAACTAATTATGATTGTAGTTATTTTTTTTAGTTAATTTATTTTGAAAATATTGACAATCTTACATACTCCACCTTTAAACCTCACTGCACGGCACTGGTGCACATTCCCCACTAAACCAAGTCCATGTCATTCTGTCCTGCAGGTGGCGATCAAACAAATCCTCCTTTTAGATGTGGACTTTATGTCATCTGTGAGTTATCTGCCGAGACTTTTTACTTCACATTATTGCTGCCTTGTTGTAGTTGTTGTTGGTGGTGGTTAAAAACCAGCCAAATCCACCTCCACATTTGCTGCAGGACTCAACCGTTGTCTTTTATTTCCCTCCAGTTTGAACATGGGAGGATTTGTATGATCCCCTCGGAGGTTGTCCTCATGAGAAAAGCGGCAGGTCATCACACATCAGAGGGCCAGTCTGCAGCCGTTTCTCTCCTGGACTGGTTCATACTGGACGAGGAGGTCCCTCTGGTCATGGAGAGACCAGTGCCTTCTGTGGACCTGCTGACCTACTTGGCAGACATTGGTCACCTTGGGGAGGAGACGGCAAAGGTCCGCTACCTTTGTGTGGCGTGTTTGGAGCAAGTAGCTTTCCTCAGTAATTCTCTTCCTGTAGTTATATTTGTATCCACGAGCAGTTTCACCTGGAAGTAACTTCATCACCACTAACATCATTTCTGTTTCAGGACATTATGAAACAGCTGGTGGAAGCGGCCATCCAGATGCCCGCTGCGCAGGTCTTCCATCGAGACCTGAAGCCAGAAAATATTCTGGTCCAGACCGCCGCTGACGCCCTGCGAGTGCGCGTCATTGATTTTGGATGTGGTTTTTTCATACAAAGGACTCCATACACTTTATTCACTGGTGAGACGTCTGTTTTAATTCATCTGTTCATCTCTCAACTCATATCTTTACGTAAATGTTTTCCCTCATCTCATCTTCATTCCTGTCTCCATCCATATGTCTGCATGTCGTAGGAACCTCTGCATACACTCCTCCAGAGTATTACATGAGTGGGGTATATGAAGCCGAGTCCACCACAGTCTGGCAGCTGGGGGCAGTCCTTTATGAAATACTGGATGAAAACAACCAGTTCAACACTCTGACTTTCCTCTGCAGAGAAATCAGCATCAGCTATAAGCTGTCCCGAGGTAAGACAAGGCTGTCATCACTACAGCGCCTGAGTTTAGGAGTTCTTTGTGTTCCAGCAGATACCTGCAGCCTCCATCCTGACCTTTGGTTTGTGCTGCTTCTCTCCTCTCAGACTGCCAGCATTTCCTTCACATGTGCCTGGCTTCTAATCCGAAGGAGCGCCCCACATTGGAGCAGATGAAGCTACATGCATGGCTGGAATCTGCTCCAGAAGGATCCCAAACATCAAGCTCCCAATGATTTCACGGCTTTTTATTTATTTTGACCCTTTTTGTTAGTTTTCTTTTTTATTTGTTTATTTATTTAATATGTTAGTCTAGTACCCCCCCCACAATGAACACACACTTTCTTGCTGCTGAAACTGAAATGGGAGGCAAAGCGCTCACTACAGATGTTCATCATTTGTGGAAGGAGCTCCCAGTATGAGACAAGGAGCCGTCCACCATCTCTAAAAAAAAAAAAACACTGTAAACTTTTATGATTGCGCTTCTTTCCTGGGGAAACAAAGCAGCTTTCTGAGCACAGACATAATGGAAGCAGGGATGTAGGTTCCAGAAGGTTTATTCCCAAAAAAACACTCAAGGGACTAACTAAACTAGGTAAGGCAACAAAATGATCCAGCAACCAAGGAATCAAACTGAAGGGTATGAATACACAGAAAAAAACGAGACATAGGTGAAACAAATTAACTAAATGAACCCAGGTGAACTAAATCAATAGAAAATCTAAGAAGCTAAACAAGAACCAAGAGAACTAAACAGGAAATACTACAAAATAAAACAGGAAACCTGAACCAAGGAAAGAAACACAACCACCACATCATAACACATCTGCATTTTAAGCAGGACTTTTAACAAATAAAAACTTAATCTGAGCAAACTAAAGTAAATTCTCTGCACACAACAGTCATTAATGCTCACAGCGTGTCAGCGTTCTCGCTCACCTTGGTGCTGTGCCGTAAATGTGCCACAACTCCTTCCAGTCCCTGTGCCAGATAAAGTCCTCCTGATTGGCTGTTTCACTGCATCATGATAACGGCGGGTAAAGTTGTATCTAAGTGAAGAGGTGTTGTTCGCTTCAGACTTGACTGGGTTTTCGGTTAGTATTATATACTAACTGAAAACACAGTGGAGTCTAAAACGAGCCGCTCCTCTTAGCCCAGATGCCACTTTTTCCAGTAGTATTGTGATGCAGCGAAGCAGCCAATCAGGATGACTTTGTCCAAGCTTGTGATTGGTGGAAGTTGTTGCACGTTTATAATCCTCACCTTGTTGAGCGAGCGTGTTGACAGAACTGAGAACAGACACTGTGGGCTTGTGCAGGTTTGCACAAATAGAAGAAAAACATAGGAAGTGATCTTGTGTGCAGAGAATTTTCTTAGATTTGCTTTTATCATAAATATAGAATTAGAATTCATAATATATGTCATAAATGAATAATAAAATTTATTTCACATACTGTATATATTTAACCTCTCTGTGCTCAGAACACCACTCAGGGAGGAAGAACAATAATAAGACCGTGATAACCCTCCACCATGCTGGGTGAATTTCCATCATGCACCGAGCGCCGCCCCTCCCACTGACGTTTTCAGTTTGGCCCCTTTATGTGTATATAGGACAGTTTTTAATGGATTTCTTTTGGGTTTTTTTTCTTTTCTTTTTTACCCAACATGAACCCCTCCCCTTAAAACACACTTTGACTATCACTGCCAGCACCACACTACAAACACACACACACACTCACACACACCTTTAAGTATAGTTCTGTCTTCCCCCCCCCCCCCTTAAAACAAAACAAACAAAATAACAAAAACACCACGACCACCACTATCAACACAACACACACACACAGACAGAAGCTTTAGATTTTTAGTTTTATTTTATTTTTTAAATGCCATGAGATTGTTTTTGTTTGCTATTGGTGCTACACCAATAAAACTATTGAACAGCATGAATGAATGTGTTTCATACTTACCTGAAGTATTTTGTCTCCATTAACGCTCAAACCCATGAATAATTTCCATCTCTTCCATTTTAACTCAAACAGTTTTGAACAGCACGACTTTGCAGACTTTTAAGAGTTTGTTCCCCCTTGAAATAATCCGTAGTGACTCATCATCTTTCTTTGTCTTTAGTTTGAGCTCAAAAGATTAAAACATAAGTACAAAGCCAAGGGTCTGTTGGCAACACTGTTATACAAATGAAAAGATAAATGGGCAACAAGTACATAGATGTGCTGAGCACATCAGACCCAAATAAGTTGTCCCTTTAAGCAACTGATTCATCTTATTGTTCCAAAGTAAATCAATTCATTTATCCCTGTGTGAAATAAGCTGGAGATGGTGTGTTTGGTTCACTAGTCTTGTAGATTTTTAGAAATACATTGTTAAGGACATTTACTTTATAATATGTTAATTTTATGTTCATGTTTTCCCTTATGTCGTACTTTCTATATTTTCATTTTCATTTTTAGCATTTGTAAATGAATGCTCCTGCTCTGAGCCACTATAGAGCCTGTCCAGTTATTTAAATACAGTTTTAAGGGAGGACTGAATCATTTTGTTTTGGGGAAACGTTACATTAAAATAATATTATAAACCTACGTATCTGAATACACATTTAAAACAAACAAAAAAACAATGAAGAACCTGCTGCATAGTAAGTATACATAATGAATGTATTTAACTACTTGGGTTACGGATCATAGCTGACAGGAGTGGTACCCGGTGTGGTCTTCTGCTGCTGGAGACCATCTGCTTCAAGGTTGGACATGTTGTGTGTTCAGAGATGATGTTTTGTATTTCATACGACCAGTGCTTATCTGACTTCCTGTTGCATTTCCATCATCTCAAACCAGTCTGTCCATTCTGATCTGACATAAACATGATATCTTCATCTAGACAACTGCTGCTAACTGGATATTTTCTCTTCTTGAGTCCTTCTCAGTAAACACAAGAGATGATTGTGTGGAAAATCCCAGTAAATACTGGGACCAACAACATGCTACGGTCAAGGTAAACAGAGGTTGCAGTTCCTGGTCCAGAAAGTAAAAGTCCTGTCCGACCAGTCACCAAACCAGCTGAATTTAATGAGCAGAGTTTATTTGCCAGGTAGCCTGTTAGTGAAAACACCTGTTCTAAATGTACAGGTAGATCTAAAAACATGGCAGGACTTCTACTTTCTGGACCAGGAATTGCCACCTCTGAAGGTCACTTAAATCCACTTTCTTTCTCACTGTAGGAGCCATAAATGTAGTTTATGTTGGGAATCATCACTGGTGGATGGTTGATGTTCTATTGTTGTCATGGTGATATGGATCGGTATAGGGCCGAGGAGTTAAAAGGGCACTGTCAGCCAGTCACTCAGGTTTTTGCTAGAGAGGAGGGCTGGGAAACTGTAATTTTTGTTGACCGCTCTAGATACATACTTGACGTTGCACACTGTGACATATTATGCTGGTGAAATAACATCGTACCCGATCATCAGGCAGTATATGTAACACTTCCAATAAATAAATCCTCAATATCTGCGACCTATGTGCGTCATTTATGGGAACCACCAACAGCGCGTCAAACAAATAGACCGGACCCAGTCGTCGCCTCAGTAGCAACTGTGGAAGTCGCTACACTCACACTGATGTTCAGCTTGAACTTGTCTCCATCTCATTTGTCATCCAGTTTCTGATTAGATTAGTCTAATAAAGCAACTAATGATTGTTTCATATGTTATTTAACTTCATTGTACACAATTGGCAACTTCTGCCAAATGAAACAACTGGTGAACTTTAGATTTTCCCTAAAATTCATTTTAGAAGAAGAGAACAGAAACTAGTTGAATAGCAGCAACATTTTTGTTTGTGTTTGGCTTTTAGAATAAATAATTAAATAAAAGGAATTTTTTTTTTTTTTTACCCAACATGAACCCCTTCCCTTGAAACACACCTTAACTATCACTGCCAGCACCACACACACACACACACACACACATACACACACATACACACACACACACATACCTTTATAAGTATAGTTCAGGTTTTTTTTGTTTGTTTGTTTTGTACGGTTTTAATACACTAACTACTGTTAGCCCAATATGGTGTGTTTAACTGCTGTAACAGTGTCTTACTCCAACAACCGGTCACTGTATTGCAAACATTTATTGAACGTGCAACATACAAGCTAGATACATTAGCCTCCACACGTAACCGTGTCATTGCCAGGTAAACAACTGGAAAACAAAATGAACAAACAGAATATTAAAAGCATGTACACGTGAATAACAACACATGTACGTTATACATGAAATAAATAGGTTTTTATGGACAGCGTCTCTTACCTGCTCAGCCTCACCAGCAAACAATGATAACTGTGCAGAAAGACAGATTCAAACTAAATAATAATTAAATAAAAGGAAAATAGTGAATCACTTGCTAATTTTAACAACAAAAGTTTTGCGTGTGGCCAGTGGAAATATGTGTCGGTAAAAAACATCTCTACTGGAACCAGATTGGCCAGAGCATAAAATCTCTTCCATCAGTCTGGGAGTGGGTTTATGGAAATCAACCAGTTTGTTTGAAATGTTGTGTCCACAATTTTTCTGAAAATCCAGTTATTATTATTATTATTTATTTATTTATTTATTTATTTTGCTGAAACATGGATTTGAAGAGAAAACAACAATGGTGGAACATGGGATCAGGTTTCTTTTCATTTTCCTGCTTTTAGACATATAAACTCGAGTCTTTGGATGCCCTAATGTGCTGCATAAAGCAACATTTAATGTTTGTGACAGAATTTTTTAAACACTATTTGCAGCTACATTTATGAACAGCGTTCTGTGTTTTAGAGAAGTCAGTTGGTATTTAAAGGCCCAACTAAGATTAGCATGTATTTGTGTTTGCATCATTCACAACTACCAGCCACAAACACCGGTCAGCCTTGCAGACAACACTAATAAACACCAACTGTTATTTAAAGGAAAGTTTAAACTTGATTGTTAATATTAAATTAAGGTTTGCAGGGAAAAAAAAAGACAAAAAAAAAAAAAGCTCTGCTAATTAACCTGCAGGAGGCGCCATTGCCTCGTGCATCCTCCATGTCATCTCGCTTACAGTGTTTACTCCGTTTCCTCGCTGTGCCTCAGATGCACAGCAGAGCAGATGTGTTTGACACTGTCATTTATTGGTCCAAATGAGGAATGAGACCTTTGGTATGTTTTAATGACATCACTGTTGGTAATTTAATCTGTGTTGAAGCCAATAACATCCATAAATCTAAATAAATGTGTCCAACTTTGAAGATAAAGACTATTTGAGTCCTTACAGGTGCATAATCAACATGTCAGACATGAAGAAATAAATCAAAAGCAATGCGTTTGTGCCATAAAACGGAGTATTGGTTCCTACTTTCTGCAGAGGGGTTGTGTTGATGTGAGGGTTCATGTTATAATTTGCAGGTACAGAAATGACTCAGGGTTCCAGTAAGAACCCTCCATGTGCCTCCCACTGAAGCCAGTTTTATGAATATATTTGAAACAATACTTGTTATGCTACGGTCGGAGATGCATGTTGCTTGTGAGGCCTTCAGAAGGGTTATCATCGGTTCTAATGTGGGCTGAATGTCTTCTGCTCTGAGATAAAGTGTAGGAGTGACTTCTCTCTTGGTTGTCTTACATAAAACATGCTATATGCTGCAACATGCATGAATAAAGACAGTCTGCCATTGCGTAAACCTCTAGATGTCTCCCAAGGGGCCCTAAGGCACAGATTTATTAATACAAGAGGTACTGAGGATGGCGTGCTCTCACGAAAGGGTGATTCGGAGTAAAGCAGCAGCCACAGTCTTTGTTTCTGTTTGGGTGTCTTTCTTGAGTCTCTTCTTCATGCTCCCAGAATAAATCTGTCCACTTAACAAAAGGTGCTGGCCTCTCAAAGAGGCTCTGAAGGGCTTCTCATTCCGACCCCTGACCATTGCCCTTTGACCACCTGACCAAGAACACTCACGCCACTGTTTCCTTCATCCCTTCGAAGAGTAACCACAGAAAAAAAAGCACCTTTAATCCAGACTCATAACACACCAAAACATACTGTCATATACCCTCTGACACCTGACAGCTGCCTCTTTCTGTGCTGTAGAGTCTCTAGACCCTGCCTTTGTGAGTCTGCTGACAACAAATCCCTCAAAGACCACCACCACTGAGCCCTGACCTTTCCAAAACAAGTTCTTATCTATGTGCACAAAAACAGTTCAGATGTCCCCACAAATGAAACCCAGAGAGTCCTTGAGAACTGCAGCAGCATAACAACAGTCTCTTCCTTCATGTCGGTAATTTCAGATCTATGATCCAGAATCTTTGCAGCTTTCTGATCTGGTTTGTTACTATATCTCTCAGCTGGCGAGTGACAGGTTAATAAAGCAATTTCATGTTGAGTTCAGTGGATGCAAATGCAGCTTAGCAACATTTTTACAAGTTAGAACATATTCTTTTCATTCGCTTTTATGTTTCTGATGACAGCCTCAGCAGTCCTCAGCATGAGGCGCTCGCATTGGAGATTACTGCATTTATTTGGAGCAGGTGTAGGTAACTCCGGTGCTGCAGATGTTAGGGGTTTCTCTGCTGCAACACACCTGAATCAATTAGCAGTCTGGTGCAGAGTTTAATTTCAAGGTCTGCACCAATCTGCTTATTAAGTCTGATGTGTGTCAGGTGTGCTACAGCAGGGATACTCCTAACACTTGCAGGACTGTGGCCCTTGAGGACCAATGTTGCCCACCCCTGATTTAGGGTACAATCACATCAGGATAGTCCGCTAGACTCAGTCCGATCGGTGATTCGGCTCAGTTTTTAGCAGGATGTATCCCTGAGGACCGAGGTCGTGTTCACGCTACACTTTGGTCAAACGTGCCAAACCTTTACAATAATATATCCCCATTCCCACCAAAGGGGGCGCTGCACTGGTATTTAGCAAAAGAGAGGCCAAGATGGGTGTGAAGAAGAAAACCCAGTTTCTTCCTCTTGCAAGTTAAACATGAGACCAAACTATGTCTGGTTTGGGTTTTTATTGTGTCTTATGCAAGTATCCTGCAGAAATACACTGCAACGATGGACGCAGTATGAACAGCAGACGATGCAAAGGACCCTTAGCTTGATCGCTATGTATTTTACCCACAATGCAATGCTTTGCCAAATGTAGGAGGTGACTTTTTTTTGCAGTTCCTTGGTCTGCTTGAAATGGAACGAGACCTGTGTTTGTAGGCGGACCGAGTCTGCTTCTTTGGTCCAAATCAGAATCCGTTTGGCGCATTCACATTTCCCAAAAAGAAGCTGACTCGGATTCGACTTGGATTCGGATCAAAAGGCTGATGTGAATGTGCCCTTAGAGTCAATGTTGTTTAGTTGATCCTTTCTGGAGGGGCTGCGTTGCTCTACTTTTCTTTTAGAAATTCCCCAAAGCTGTTCTTCTGGATTGTTGTGCGACATTCTTCATCAGGTCGGTGTTTTTATGTTTTTTCTTGTTTTGAACCTCTAGCATGGTTTCATCAATGTGATAAAGAAGCTTCATGACAGGCATTCATTATGCTGATCTCTCCGTGTCAGACATCACAACAACCCCAGACCTCCAGGCCGTTGGTGTTTTAGTGGGACGAGGAACACATTCAATGGAAATTGTTCGCTCTCGTGTGATTTTTCAGATTTTTGGTTTTCTCATAAACTTTCCGACAGATCTTTCTTTTTTCTCTCTTCAGAAAATGTTCAGATTCCCTTTGATGTTTACAGAACCACAACATATAACACGAATGACCCAGATCAGGGCGCTCCCTATCCGAACATAAACACAGTCATGCTCCTTCTCATTCTGCAGTCTGCACCGCTCCCCCACACTCTCTTCAGTTACTGAACTCCAAACAAAGCCCAGCCCTCATGTTTACATTCAGCTCTGCACATTAACCCCCCCAGACTTATCCACAACTATGTCTTTCAGGATCTTTAACCCCACCTTCCTCCCCCAGCTCCCGACTATAACCTCACCACCCTTGCTTTTTACCCCACCTCCAATCCTATGATTGCCTCCCCAACAGCTTATCCAGGCAGCTGTGTATACACTCAGCGGGCCTGTGGGAACTTCCTGCTGACCTCAGCAGAGACGCCACACAGACCTGCAGACTCACATGGATCGATACCTGATCATATGGGTCTATTCATACATTGTGCACATTGTGTAGTCTGACATTAAAGTGGGTCAAATGCACATATACAATGAAGCTTAACAAAGACAGAGGCTGAAAACTGATTGAGTGACTGAATGTTATTGAATTATGGTTGAAATGATTGATCTTTGCAGTTGTTGTGAAACTACAAGAGATATATAATCCCATTGCAACTATTTCAACAAAACCTGGACATTTTATCAAGTTTAGATGGCGATACCGTGCCCAACGTCGAAACACCGTCACCCTCACTAATGCCTAACATGGCTCACACTCAACTATGCACATGGTCTCTTTGGTCCTATGCTGAAAACAAAAGTCTCATTCATAGCCGTCATCTTGACTTTTCACTGCCGCAAGCTCTAGGTCAGCAAGTTGAGATGGATCACCTCACTCACACACATTCCACTTTCAACCAACTTCAGAGCAGTTCACTGAGCTCACTCAGGTTAGTGTTTTTTAAATTGCACACCTCGTTTAGCAGGTTTTGCTGAACATGTTCACATTCATGTTTATGATGTTGGAACAACCTCGCCAAACTTTGTAGAAGCTGATGTAAAACCCTGCATGAATACTAGCGTTCCTGGACGCTTCATGAGATGTATGACCTGATAAGTTTAAGAGTGGATGTTACTCTAGCTAGGATAACAGAGGATCTCAGGTCTAAAGTCTCTTTTACAAACATTTTTGAGCTGGGACCAATGTGCCTCTTTTGTGAATTAAAGTGGTTTGTTATTGACTTTAGCCATTATGGGGGAGTTGAAGTTAATCCATGCTTGAAAAAATACTAGATGCGTTTCTATTACACCTAGAATTGCGCAAACTAAATATTGCAATAAAAAACCGCAAATGGAAACACCTACATTTAAAAAAGAAAGTCTCAAATAGGCTATCACTAAAATGTTTTTATGCTCCCATGAGGTGGTTTTTCAGATGTTTTGATATAGAATCAAAATCGCAAAAGTGTAATGGAATTACATGGCATTTCTGTGTCCCCGGACGGGACCTTGGGGGTCTTGACCAGTTCATTTCCAGTAAAGATGGCGCGGTGTGGAACAAACAGCAAATTTCAGAGTTTTTGAAAAGAAAATGAGGGAGAAAAGCTTCAAAAAGCCGTAGCAAATTCTCCGCAGCAAGTAGAAAACCCCAAAAGAACGCTACGTGCATAAGCTGCAACTTTCATAAAATCTCGTTCCTGTTACGAGATTTGACAAGACTTGAGGCTAATGCGATAACCGCTGTTCAGTGGAAAAAGCCGCAATACTGATTTGACACAGGAGCTGGTAACAGAGAAGGGAAAGGCTCTTGCAAGCTTTAACCTCAAGTTGCCATCATGGCATGAGAGAATGAAGCGATAAGACATTGAATCATACTCAAATGCTTGTATCTAAATATTGTATTGTGTACAACACTAGGGAGATGGTGTCCAGGATACATAAGACATCCATTTTATACACCACACTACATCCCTCTGCCAAGTTAACTCACTTCCTCTTCTGATTCTACAATGGGCGAAAGATTTGTGACAGGAACCAATGGCCATGGATCAGGCTTGTTTGGACTATTTGTGAATGCACAAAGGCAACGTAGAGATGAGCACATCGTTGCACCTAGATGGTGGAACTGATCCGTGACAGGGGCTCATGATCTCTCCTACACAGAAAGTCCAGTCTTTCTACTTTTCCACTTCATTCTAACCTACTAGTTGTTTGGGGTACATGGTTTAAGCTTATGCATCTTTATTACATCTTTATTCATCTCATGTAACATGAAGACTACATGTACGGAAAATATTACCACGTTTTAATTTACAACCAGGGATAATCGAGCTACGACAAAAGTTCTTCATCTGGACAAACACAGATTGGTGAGACTGAGATGGAATAGTTTCTGTTTATACAAGATATTGATTGTGGAATTTTTTTAGTTTTAGTGTTAAAACAGCAAAAAAAGGAAAAATCACAGTGTTTCTGAATGAAAACCGAACTTTGCCTTTGTTTTAAATACATAAAGAAACCAGAGGGATTTTTATTTTAAGAAAATGAACTCATTCGGAACAATTACGTCATGGAAACATTGTTCAAATGCCAAGTCCTCCTCAATGGTGCAGTGACTTTTCTATGACATTTACTGGCTCCAAAATAATCAATGTTTTAACACACAAAAGAAGGAAAAACAACTGTATATAATATTTGGAGCTTTCCTTCAACAGGGTTGGAGAGGGCAAAAAATTCAGTCATTTAATTCTTCCCCTTAACATGCAGTTTTTAACATTATTTACAACCCAGCTTTTTAAATAAACAAGTTTTTCCAACTTAAAGCAGCTGCCTCCAAACAAAAAAATCTAAATGCTGTACAGATTCCAATATGGATCTGTCAGTTGCCTTCATTTCCACATCTTCTCTTGATTATCAGAAACAAAAAGTATCACACTGCATCATGGTGATAAAATCACGTTTTGTTTGAGAACTTGCTGCACTCAAACTCAGCATCCTAACCTGATGGATTTAGTTAATTCAACAGCTTCTCTCATTTCTGTTCTGTTCGCACAGATTCAGCATAAACTAGCAAGAGATGAGAAGTTTCTGCAATCTGCACTCTGATTTCTTTACTAAAACTTCATATCCGGTACATAAATGCTTTTGATTATTTTCTAGTTCAAGTAAACAAAATTGATACCTGAGAGAATACTTTTCAAACGCTCCTTTGTGACTAAAAAACACAATACATACAATGTACAAATGGTAAAAGATGCACATACATATATATGACTGGATGTACATATAGCCTATGTATTTCCTCATATGGATTTGTCATGGAAGGATGTTGGAAAAATTTTTGTTGATAAAAATGACAGGTGAAAACAAATGTTTAAAATGCATTAAAAAAAAAAAAAATCACAGTATACTGATATTTTTAGCCATTAGCTCAAGTTTGCAAGTTTCAATGAAATATAATTATAAACAATGGTTTTATTTTGTTTTAAGTCAATCTTAGTCACATTAAAGTTGAAGCAAAACATAGGTGATGCTATTTTGACATAAATAATCAACAGGAAAAAATAAGATGTTAAAGAAATAAATAATAAAAAAAAAAAACTGAATAATTGTAGCTTAAGCCTTTCCTTATTTAACCTAAAATAAATCAGGGTCCTTTAGCTTTACATACACAATAATTGTTTTGTTCCTGTGTTATATAAACTATGAGTTGTGTCTTTTAGTTTCCTGTAGTTTACTTGTGTTTAGTTCATACAGGATACATGTAGTAATATTATTAATTTGGTCTGGCTGGCTTCTAGTCCTGTGGATGAAAAATCTGCCTTATTAATTATGCAACAGTCTAGATGACTCCATCATTCCTGAAGCACCGTACTTCAGGGACTACACATGCTTAAATTTCCATTTCCTATCTTATTTGTGACAGTAATAATAGGTAGATCCACTCATAACATATAATTCAATCAATCTGCTTATTTTACGAGTTAAAAAGTTGTTTTTGCATGCCAACATTAAAAAAAATGTATCATACTCTTTCCAAATCAATGACTTTGACAAGAGTTACTGCATTGTTATATATGTGTGACATAAGAAGTATCAGAATTATTGCAGGCCTGGAGCCATAACAGAGCAATAACTATCCCAGCTGGTGCTGAGAGAGCCATGAGAAGAGAAAAATCACACCGTAATTTCTCTGACAAGCTACCACAGCCTTTCCCCATAAATAGAGCCACCTCGCCCAGTCCTCTGCATTGGTTTGCATCTTGCATGCCCTTCACTTCGCAACATAACCAGCATGCCATAAAATCCGACTGAACGTCACTCCAATTTGTTTGTGTCTCCACAGAGACACTGAATCCTGAATGTGTTTATAGCCAATATATGCTTCCTTTTTTTAAAGCAGTGGCAGGGCAGACTATGAGCTTTCATTCGTCCAATGCAAGACTTACGTGCCTGTTGGAGGAGGAACCTGCAAAGTCACGCAATGTCAACATGATAAAACAAAATGCTATTAAAAAAACTGCTATAAAGGATTAATAAACAAATGTGACGAGAAGGCACCGCTCTGGCCTTTAAGAACTTGTAGTCAAATCCAGAAAAAAAGCTAATAAATTAAAACTAGTCCAGATTTTTTTGCCTTAAAGCTGCTTGTCGTTTAGATACTGTTCATAATTTCCAAACTTTTGTTCAAACTCCACATGCTAATAAAAGCTTCAGCATCTGTGCAGAATCAAAAGCGGCACAGGTACAGATTCAGCCTGCAGAGCTCAACACTTAAAAAAAAAAAGGTTTCTGCATCAGTGGCCTTGCATGCAACGTTAGAATTATAACCCTGGAAAAGCTCTGAAAGGAATAAATGTGTACAAGAACGGCCCCAGACATGGGTGGGCTCCGACGCTAGAGATTGGTTTGTGGTTTCCCTGCAAGTTATGTGAACTGTAGGATGCAGACACCCTCTAATTTCTTTCTATTTTTCCCATATAAAGCTCTTTTTAGGGGTGTTTGTTATTCTATATGCATGGGTTTTAAACAAAGAGGCATGGAATGAATTTAAAGCTTTTTATCAAATCAAACTTTATTCATAAAACGCTTCCAAGAGCAACACAAAGTGCTTTACGTGACAAAAAAACATTTCACGCATATTAAATAAGACAAGCTTTCACACACCTAAATAGACAACATCACAGTTTAAAAACACACTCATGACACTCTGTGTCACAAACGGTCATATGCGCTCACACGCGCATATGACCGTATGTGACACAGACCGTATCACACACACACACACGCACACACGCACACACACACACACACACATACACACACACACACACACACACACACACACACACACACACACACACACACACACACATGCATACACTAACACATACAAAAAACCCCCAATAAAATAGTAACAATACATATAAAAGGATATCATAAAATGTGTTTAAAAAGTAATAAAACTGAATAAAATGTAATAAAATAATGTCAAATAATATTATATCAAATGAATTAAAATCGAGTCAAATTCAGTCTCTGCGGCCCTGGAGCTTCTCTGGCAGGCTGTTCCACAGTCGAGGGCCTCGCCGTGCGTTTCAGTCCGGACCTTAGGAACACATCAAAGGGTTCCTATTATGGTATTTGGAGTTTTCTGAGCTTTCTACAGTGTTACAGTGTTGAATCCTCATCAGACATGTGAACGGCACCGTTTTTTATCACCTAAACGCATGTTTGAGTTTGAGTTTGAGTTCCAGCACTCTCTCCGTTCGGTTTCCATGGCGACGAAAAATGCGTCGTTTTAGAGAGTTTTTTCTACTTGGAAATCCTTGTGACGTCCCGGGGGATAAGGTTCGGTGATTGGTTACCTTCTACTGGTTAACAAGGGCATGTACAAATACATCAGGCGGGTGGAAAACGTGGGATAAAGTTATTTCCAACGATGGCTGGTGAGTTTACCAAAGAGAGACATCCTGCTGCATTTGTTGCTGTGGGTTGCTGTTTTCCACTTCGTTTTCAGGCTCTGATTCAGGTTCCAACATGTAGGGCTGTATGCTATGTGCTGACATTGTATTTTTTTTTTTTTTTTTAATTGAGTTCATATTAGCCTAATCCTTCTGTTTATGAGATGTTACAATGTCGGCGAAAGCAGGTGCGGTGCGCGCTCCCGATGTAGTGCAGTGGCGGGAGGCGGGGCTTAATGCGGAAGAGTCTCAATCCACTCGTTTTGCCCGCAGGCTGATCTGACAGCCTACGGAGAGGGTCGGTCTGAAGTAAATAAAGCCATTTGTGGCAATAACTCCATCAATCCCAGCCCTTCTGGTCTCAGAAATAAAAAATAAATTAGCCTGAAATGCACAGAATAGTTCCACTTTAAAGACCGCTACCAGAGGACTTCAGGGTTCGTAAAGGGGCCCATAATCTAAAAGCAGTCAGATAAATAAGAAAGCCCAAGATGATTAAGACTATTCTAAACAACTATTAGAGCCTAAAATCAACTCTGAAACACACGGGAAGCCAATGCAGCTAACTGAAAACTGCCATGACGTGTTTTGCTGCCATAATGTCCTCATCAGAACTCGCCCCCCTGAGGTCTGAAGCGACTGTAAGTTTGAAAATGACTTTTAGGGAAGACCAACAATCAGATCATTACAATAATCTAAAGATTGAGCGATACTTGGGGTTACATAAACAAAACTGACTTCACATGCTTGTTCTGGTTTGTTTCTCCACAACTCCTCCTCTTCGCATAGCATCGTCCATGTTGTGGAAGATGGTGAAAAACTAGTTTATGACTTCTCTTCCGACCAGCTTCTGGTGGGAATGTGACTCAGTTAACTAATCTGGCAGAGATCTCCTCAGAAGATGAATTAAATAAAACCCACTTGACAACCTTTTAGCTTTGCATTCCTGTTGCCTTTTCCTGGTAATATCATACAGGTCACACACAATGACAAGCTGATGTGGATCCAACTTGTATTCATGATGAGAATTTGTGATTTGATCAACTAATCTGACACTCCGACAGAATATCTTGAATGCATGTGTGGAGGGGGAGGTGCTGTATCAGGCCTCAGATTTTCTCAACTCTGCTCAGGAAAGTAGATTTCTAGCACAAGCATGTGAAATTCCTCTGGCTCGGCTCATACAGAGTCTTGCAAAACTGCAAAGGCTCATTTTACTGTAATACCTTTGACATGGTTTTTGACTTCTGGAGCAAAGTGTAGAAAAATGCACCTTGTGACCGTTATATGACTGCAAATAACTACAGAGAAAATTCACTTTGACATCACAAAGTCCACATAGCATGAAGCTATGAGGAGCAAAAGCACTGAATAAAAGCCCAAATCTGGTTGAATAAAGAAGATTTCTGCTTATTGTTCAGCTGCCTGTCTAAGGAGGACATGAGTTGTTTTTTTTCTCCTCTGGGTGGAGGCACAAGATCAAATGATCACACAGGAGATAAAAAGAGCAGGAAGTGTATTTAAGATGACTCTTGCATCAATATTTTTTTTATTCTTCCCTAATTGGGTTCATGTCTGTCCTGTGCATACTTTATGGTCTGCTAATGTTAAAAACACACATTTTATTCCCTAAAAATCATGCACAAATCAGATGTTGAAACTCAGAGATTTTACAGTTTGATGTAAAATATTAGCACTGTGGCCCTTCCAGCAAGAAGATCATGCGTTTGAGCCCGGCTGAGGTGGGGGTGGGTTGAAAAGTGGACTTTCTATGTGGAGTTTGCATGTTCTCTCCATGTATGTGTGTGTTTTCTATGGGTTCTCCTCCCACCGTCCAAAGACATGCATGGTCGGATAATTGATTATCCTAAATCAGGGGTCTCCAACTCCAGTCCATCCTGGAAGTTTTAGCGCTTCCCCGTTGTGACACACCTGCCCCAAATCAGTGCTTCATTACCAGGCAGGTGCAGGAGATGACAACAAGTTGTGGGAGAACCTCTTCATTTGAATCAATTGGGTTGTAGCAGGGAAACTCTGGAGTTGGAGACCCCTGCTCTAAATCGTCCCTAGGAGTGAGTGGGGATTGTTTGTTCTTGGCCTTGTGATTGACTGGCGACATGTCCAGGTGTGTCCTGCTTTCCGCCCAATGATTGCTGGGATAGACTACAGCTTCCATGTTGCCTTTGATTGGACTAAGCCAGTGGTTCCCAAACTGGAGGGTGGGCCCAGAGTTATCACAAGGGGGGCGCAGTAAGGCAAGGAAAACCTGGGAGTTTTGGCACTGGATAAATTTGTAAAGGTACTCATTGGAAATGATGATGAATCAACAAGAGAGACTTCACGTAATAAAAAAGAGAACAAACTATGATGGATTATATCTGTCCCTGCTTGACCAGTAATAGTAATAACCAATGGTGGGTAATAATGAGACCAAAGTCGTTTGTATGTACTAAAATATTATCATGTAATAAAATGAAGTATGAAGCCAAACAAGTTACACCATGACATTATGACATCATCGTCATGGATGAAAAGGGGGCCCTGCAGAAAAAGTTTGGAAACAACTGGACTAAGAAGATGGATGAATATTAGCTTGGTTTGAATTTAATGGCAGCAACACATCTAAAAATAACTTGAAACAGGGTCTGAATACAATGCTGTAAAAACAACTGGCATCAGGTAAAAAATACAAAGAAGCATTTGACAGCTGATTATGTTTAATGGCAACAAATCTGCAACGAGATTGGATATTGAAGGAGCTTTTCAGAGAGGCAAACTGCATCAAAAACTGGGAAGCTGTTTCAGAAAGTCGTTCCTCAAGAAGTCACATCGGATACTGGTGATTATAAGGTCCTCAGGCAGCAATGCGATTCTCTACTGGATATCACGACATGGACTCAGAAGACTTACAGAAATCACCATCTGTGAACACAGTTCAACCATGAAATACACAAATGCAGGTTAAAGCTCCATCATACCAATAAGAAACTGTATGCAAACAGGATCAATAGACAGTTTGAAGGTCTACCTCTGATGGGATGGGGTTGCATTAGTGCCTGTGGTGTGGGCAGCTTCCACAATGCTGGAAATTTTAGAGGTTTTAGAGCTAGGATCACAAGCTGCAGAGCTCTTGGGTCAGTGGCCTGCTCATTTTAGATTTTTCCCTTTAACAGCACAACTGACACAAACTAATAGCTCATTAGGAGACAGATGCAGAGCTTGACAAGCGGAGAAACACTTCATTAGAACAGGGAACATCTAAAACCTGCAGGACTCTGGAGTCTGGAGATGGTGATCTGCTCCCATCTAGACAGTCTGTCTTTCAGGGAATGTCTTGAAGATTTAACCAAACAATGCTAAACCACACATGCGTCATGGCTTTACTGGAGAATAATCTGAGTGCTGAACTGGCCTGCTGAACCAGTGCAAAACATCTGGAGCATCATGAAATGAAGGTCCAGGACGGTAGAGCAGCTAGAATCCTGCATCAGACCAGAATGGGACAACATTCCTCTCCTAAAACTCCAGCGACTGGTCTCCTCACTTCCCAGACGTTTACAGACAGATGTGAGAAGAAGAAGAGATACAACACAGATGTGTTGCTGCTGTCTGATTCAAACTGAGCTCATATTTTCCAGGAAACGTTAAAATGTCTCAGTTTCAGTATCTGATATGTTGTTAATGTCCAGTTGGGGACAACAGAACATACTGGTTTCCATGATGTTTTTATTGACACTTCACATAGAGTCACAACTTGATTGGAGTTGGGACTGTAGAAGGAACTGGGATTAAACCAGTGCCCTGGTGATTGCAGGATTGCTGCTTCTGAGCCACTGAGCCACAGCAACTCTTCTTCAACACAACAACAAGCAAGAGGAAAAAAAAGGCAAAAATCTGACTCCTGTTTACAGCGACAGAATATTTTGGCTAGACTAACATTTCCATCTCGCAGCACTTTCACACCAGTCCTCCAGTACGCTGAAAAACAGCCAAATAAACATTTGTAATGACTGTTTTGACCAGAAAGACCTCAGAGTTCAGAGCAGATTGAACCTACAGAGTCGTGTCTGCATATTTTGACATCCCTCCAAGCCCGACTGCATGCGCTGTAACTGACGGCACTTCACCGTTTTCTCGGCTGTACAAACGCCGAACTGTCTGCTGCGTGTTTTTACTTCTATAAAAAGGATGCAGGTGTGTGGGTTTAACTTCCACTTTCACCTCATGGTGTGCCCCCACACACACGCGCACATGTTAAGGGTGGAAAATAACTTAAGGCTGGTGAAAATAACTTTTTATTGTAAGTTATCCACATTCCTGTTATCTGTAAAAGGGTTGATGTCAGTGTCTGTCATCATGCTAGCAAAACACACTCATTCCCACACACACACACACACACACAGATGTGGACACAAAGCACTTCTTCATGCTTTGTTTGGGACAAAACAGAAAGTTTTTGGCTATGAATGAGCATGTATTTGTCACTCCAGCTGGTTACCATGGAGACTTTCATGAAATGTTGAGGCTTCAGTGAGACAGCAGGTCATTGAACTTTGAGGAGGTGTTGCAATCTGGCTTCTCAGGTAACCAATGAGAATCCAGAAATACCTGGTGATAGGAGAGGAGGGGAGTGGCTGCAGGGCTTGCTCTGGCAAAATAACTCCATGTTAATGTGTGTGTGTGTGTAAGAGGGTGTGTAAGACAGAAAAGCAGCAGGGGTGGAGGGGGGGTGTTAAACAGGACTGATAAGGTGACTGAGACAAACACTCGCTAAAGGTGATTGGACAGACAACGGGGGCGTTAGTGCATCAAACTGCTTCCAAATGTTTGGAGGCTTAGCTTAAGCCACAGGTGTGTGTGTGTGTGTTTATATCCCTGATTTGTATCTATGAGTCTGCTCGTGGGTTTTATTGTCTGCGTGGTTGCTTGTGTATACATCCACCACCGCAGAACCATATGTGTTTCATTTCCGAGCCAGCCCCATCCTTTCCCAGATCGTTTTTCACAACATCCCTGAAATCTGCCCCTTCTCCACATACGGCCTCCCGTTTTACATGAGCCATGCAGAAACGCAACACCAAGATGTCCAAATATGGCCCGCAACCCATTTGGTCACGCCTGCCCACGCCTTAAAAGGCTGGCGCAAGAAAAACCATTCATCCTACAAAATTCAATCAACAGCAATTTCATTACGAGAGCACAAGAGACATATAACGATGCTTCTCATTCTCTCTGCTCTGTCTGCTCAGAGCATCCAAGTGTTTTTAAAAAGGCAAATGCGATTACCAACAGCGCATCTTGTGCAGAGCTGCACGGTGGTGACGTAGTTCTTGGTTCTGTGTGGAGTTTCATGCTTTGGGTTCTTTCTGGATCCGACAGCTGAAAAACACACCTACCAGATCAATTTGTGTTTCTAAACTCTCCCTTGGAGTGAGTGAGTGAGTGTGATGGACTGGTGACCTATCAAGGGCGTAACTCTGGACTCACCTGATAGCAGCTGGGATAGGCTCCAGTGGGCAAAGACAATGGCTGGATGGACATCTTGTGCAAAATGCTAATAGCACCCAAGGACAACACCCCCTCTGTCTCTACTGGCTTGGTGTGGGGAAGACTTTGTGAGCCACAGAATCAACTCATTTAAGCTCTATTTGCCTTTATTATGTGACCTCAATATGAAGCCTATCATTTTCAGCGCCTTTGTTCGGAACCCTCGCCGCTGTCTCTCCCACTCTCTCCCTCCTCCGGTAATCTGCATCAGTTTGGTGATAATTATAGCTTACTGGAAGAGATGCGGCTGGCTGTGAGCACTGCCTCTTGGGTTGGGGAAAAAAACAAGGAGACTTCCATTTTGCTGTCTCCGTTGGGAAGCAGATTGCAGGGCTGTGAGGGTGACATTGTGGGGGGGGGGGGAGCTACGGTAAACAGGATTGCTTCTGCTCATCTCCCCCGTCTTGTCTTCTTTTCACTTCCTGCCAAAGATATGAGGCTGCAGGGGTGGATGCTTGCCACTGTCATAATTTCTGATCCCCTTCCTTTTTTCTCACTCATCCATTTACAATCATTTGCTCCCTCTCACACTTCAGTGCTGTAAAAGGTGCGTGTGCTCATGGTTCCTGCTGGTCTACCCGCTTGGTACTGAGCGAATGTCTGCAGCACCCAGATGCATGTGTGCAGTCAGTTTCTAAGGCTCTCGGGGGGTTGGATCTTGTTACATTAATGGCAGAGGTTATGCCATCCTTTAATGGTACTCAGAGCTCACCGGGGACAGATGGATGACACAAAGGAACAAGCTTGCACAGAGGATAAATGCACATTCATTCATGAAGAAACAATGGAACATATCCCCATCAGATGGACATTTAATCATTCAGATAACAAACCTTCCACCAAATAAGGAACGGCGGTTTAAAATCCCAGGCAACGTTGTGTTATACCAGAACATTGTTCATGTGTTCATACTGGTACACACAAGCTGACACGTGTAGCATCCATATTTACTTCCACACACACAGCATGCTACATGTGTGAAGCAGCACCTTCCTCTGTGCATGTGGGTCACTGCAGGGCTGCTGACTCCTCACACTGGAGTCTCATGGAGGACATGTTTATATTATGATGGGAACAATCATCCATCCCTGCAAAAGATTTTAATCTGTAGTTAAGACAGCAGTGTAAACATGACCTTACCCTACATTTAATGGTAGGGGGTGGTGGGGGCGCTATATATTAGATAAGGGGACAATGGGTTAAAATGAGGAGAGAAGCATTGCAATAGAGAATCATGTTTGTTTTTAATGCAACGCTGCCTTAGAGGTCAAAGATCACAATGATCTAGTTTTGAGTTTTTGCCTTGTTCCATGCACAGGACTACAGAGATTCCTCCCAATTCTCTGAATCTTTTAATGATGTTACACACCGTTGATCTTCAAAGTCTTTACAGCTTTACATTGAGTTTGAGATTAATAACCTTCTGCTCATCTTTACTGAGAGGTTCTGCCTGACTGAAATGTTCCTTTTACACCCAACCATGTCACTGACTGTCCTGATTAACCCAGGTTGTCAAATGATTTGTTGTAAATTTCTCTTCCAGCTTTTTGTTGCAATGTGTTACAGCTTTTTACAGACGTGTTGCTGCCATTACACTCAAAATTTACTTATATTTTCCCTGAAATGGCAAAACATATGTGCCTTTTTTGTCATGGTTCGGATTTCTTTTCTTTTTAGTTCCGGTTTCCTGTTTTATTTTGTATTTTTACTTGTTTAGTTCCCTCATCTCTAGTTTCCTGTTCATTAGCTCACCTGGTTTGATTTTCTGATTCATTTCACCGGTCCTTGTTACTCTCTCCATGTATTTATACCCCTTGGTTTGTTTTTGTTCTCTGTTGCTGATTTGTTGTGCTTTTCTTATCTTCACGAGTATGCTTCTCTGTGTTAGTTGATCCTCTGTCTTCTGTGTTTGAGTTAGTCGTCTGCCTTGATTTTTTTTTCGCCGTAGCAGAGGTGTCAAGCTCCAGTCCTCGAGGGTCAGTATCCAGCAGGTTTTTGTTGTTTACCTCAACTAATGCAGCTGATTCAAATCTAATGCATCCAGCAGCTTCTTGTCAACCTGTTTTTAAGTTTTGGCCAGTTGTGTTGGAGCATGGAGACATCAAAAACCTTCAGGATATCGGCCCTTGAGGACTGGAGTTCGACATCTGTGCAGTAGAACATCTAGATTCTGAATTCCTGTCTTGCATTCAGGTCCACCTCCACCACACTGTGACAGATTTTGGTTTTATTACTAATAAAATATGTAATAATGAAATTGAGTTTGGCCCTGTGATGGACTGGCAACCCAGGGTGTTCCCCATCTTTCTCCCAGTGATTGCTGGGATAAACTCCAGCTTCCCTGCAACCCATAACTGGACTAAAGCGTTAAGTAAATGAACAAATGAAAGAAAACCAGTTTGTTTTGAAAATCAGCTTTTCAGTCGAAAACCTGTTTTTGGATCAGGATTTCTCTGTTTTGTTAAGAATTCACATTTGTTTGATTTCTACCATAAACTGCACAAAATCGAGACAGCTTAGAGATAAATTCTTAGCAGTACATAATTCCTCTTTTGTGTAGTTTGGCTGCAAATCACATCCCCTTTTTTATTTAAAACTTTGTATCTCATCCTGGAAGTTAAAGAGAAAAACATTGCTTTCTGTGTATTTGCAGACAACTCCTTGTTAGGGACTAAAATAGCTTTGAGATGTCACGAAAAAAAAAAAAGGATTATGGTTGAAAAACGCAAGCTGACGAGATATAGATGATTTCAGTTCTTTGAGAAATTATTTGAACTTTTGATTTAGAAGAAGAAATATTCACATCTCATTATTAAAAAGACTGGTCTAAAAGAAATCATTTCAGCTCTTGTGAAGCCTCTCTTTTGTTGCAGCCCAAAGCATTTTAAAGTCCACTGTTTGGCTTTTGGTCACTATTGTGGAAATTTTGAGTTCTGCAGGTAAAATTGATGCTGAGAAACTAATGAATACGCATAGCTACCAAACGAATCGGCTGCCAGCCGTGTCGCGTTTTATTGTTGCTTACTGTTTTGACTGTAAACTCTGACCTGTGTTGTTCCACAAAGGGTGTTCCGCCCTTGGTGACGGAGAAATGGCTGATGAGTGTTTTGCAAATGTTGACATAGTTAACAGTTTTTAACCATTGACCCTGCAGGGAAGGGAAAGGCTCCACTGTGGTTATAAAACAGCTGAGCCTGACGGGACGCCCTCTAATAAACATAGGTATTCAGTTATTGTTGGGTTTAAGTCGGTGAGAAGGTGTTTCTTGAGGTTTTCTTTAGTTTACAAGCAATATGCAGTGAAAAAATGCATGAGAAATGTTAAATGTACGGTGTTGGAATCGGTCTTATATGACGTTAATGCCTTCATGTCTTCAGGAGTTGAGTTTATCAGGTATAAGTGAGCCAGAACGGCAGAGTTACAGACCATAAAAACCCAAACACGCTCGGTTACCTTAGCAGGGGCTCATTGTTGTTATCATCTAATCCTGGTTCATTGGAACGGTTCAGAAATAAAACAAAACAGTCAAAAACAGAAAAAGTTAACTATTTATGTCTTGATATGAATTACATTAAAGACAGGACAATAATGATAATAGCTTCAAAAGTAAAAAACAGAAAGAGACCAATCAAACTGCAGAAGAGAAGTAAAAAAAAAAAATCCAAAATGACATCAAAACCATAACAAAAGAGGCAGGACTCCATTCATCTGTTTGCATCAGAGTCCCTGCCACCAGAGAATGGAGCAGAGGAGGCGAACAAAATGAGAAATTCATGTCCCAGAGGAGCATTTTAATCCAACACACAACATACGACCTGCAGCGCAGCTGCATCATCAACCTGCTGTTTATTTAAATGAGCCTTAAATCCATGACATGGACATATTTCTATCTCCAATTGAACTTAAAGTGCAAGATCAACATGAAGCTCCCCCTTCAGATGTTACAGGTGCTAAAAGAGTCAATCTTTCCTCCAGCTGCATTTAAGGACTCGAGTCTTTTCAAATATGTTGGTGAAAACAACGGTGAGGAGGATGGAGGGATGATGAAATGAAAAAAGAGCCTCAGGACAGGAGGAAATGGTTAAAAAAGAGTGGTCAAGTGGAAACAGGTGTGCTACTTGGACTAGAGAGCAGGTGAGACTAGTAAAAATTTGACGACGAGAAAGAAAGAAATGAACACGAGGAAAAGAATAAAGACAGTTAAAACCCACGTTAAACACATTTCTTCTTTCTGCAGCAAACCTCTCCAACATTTTTTTTTTTTTTTTTTTGCTACGGTGACGCATCCTGGACATGAGAAATCTCAAGGAAAGAACATTTTGTCTACAGTAAATTGCTTATTTTGGACATTGAAGGTCTAAGCTGCACAGTGAAAGGACAACATGTTTGTTAAACTGATGCTGGGAAGCTGAGTGGTTGAAATAACATCTTAATCCTCCAAATGTGACAGAACAAAATGTGTCTGCCTGATATATTATTTAAAAACATTTCCTCACCATGCTGAGACAAAAAAAACCCAAAAAGAAACCAAAAAAACAATCACAATGCAGCGTTTATTATGTTCCCCTCCAGACATAGCAAATGATCAGCTTGATTTTTACAAAAATATCTGCTTGTTTACATGAATGTATTTCTATAAAAGGCGCAGCAAATGTCAGCATGTATGCACGCTGTGTACTGTAAAGAAACTTCTATCACATCAAAGAATTTTTCCTAGAAAGAAGGAATCAGCAGCATTAAGTTAAAACATCAAGGCATGGTTAACAAATAAAAAACCTATTTTGTTTGAACAGTGGTGCTGAAGGAGGTGACTCCTCTGAAGACCAAAGTTACACAAACAGATGAAGCACGCATGGAAAAACTGGCGGTCGAGCAGCTGTGGTGCTCACTTCAGTGACCATTACCTTGGGTCAGGGTGAGGGAGGGTTCTAATTTTGTCACCACGCTGATATGAAGTATGGCCGACCACAAAAGGTCCTAGGTGGTTATCAGTGTGTTTCCATTTCCAGGATGTGTAGATATTCAGCCTGTCACATGATCAGTTGGTTAAAAGCTGCCATCGCAGCGGAGTAAATGTGTCTGGATCCAACCTTGAAGGACCCTTTGCTGCTAATTGATCATCTCATTTCATCCATGTTGTTAGTTATTTTTAAAGCAGTAAGTTGTGCTGATCAGATCCACTCCCAGCTCGTCACCCTTTTCACCCGTTGTGTAACAGGTGTGACCTCTTCCCAGCGACAATGTTTGTAAAGCAAACAGCATATTTAATGTGCCTGGGGGAAAATTGCCTGACCTACTGGAAAGTGGATGTTTGTTTTGTGCAGAAGTGGAAAATAAATTCAGGTGGCTTTTTCTAACTGATCCGAGTGAGAAACTGGGGCCAGTGTACAACAAGAAATATAGGAAACTAAAGCTGTTAATGTACTTTTTTTTTTTTGCACTATTTCCAAACAACAACGCAGGAGTGTCTCACTGAAAATATCTAAATCTGTAGTTGCATTTCCATTACAGTTTTTTGCAATGTTAAAGTAATATTTGTAAGTTTCGACAAACAATTGCAATCTCTCAGGTTTTCCATTGAACGGTTTTCAGCGCAAATGCATCAGTTATTGTAAAATCTCATCTGGCTGATTAGATTTTACGAGATTTGCGACTTATGCAAGGTACCACATAGCGTTGTTTTGGGATTTCTACATCTTTTCAAAGTCTCTCTCCCTAATTTCCTTTTCTAATTCATTGTAGAACTCTGAAATTCACTGTTATTTGTTCCATACGGCGTCATCTTTACTGGAAATGAACTGGTCACATGATGCCCTACATCACATCTGGGGATATTTTAATGTGAAAAATGTGTTCCCATTACACTTTTGTAATACAACTCTATTTTGAAACGTATAAAAGAAAAACACCTCATGACAGCCTTTTTATTTTTTTAATGTTGCATTTTTTATTGCAATATTTAAGTTTTGTGCAATTCTAGGTGTAACAGCAACACAGCTAAAGTTTCTCTAAAATTTAAGCCCATTTAGGACCAATTAGTAACTGAATCATGCAGCTCCCAAACGTGTTATTTATGAAACTTTATTATTATTAAAAATGTGACATTGTGTGATTTAATTAGCATTTAAGGATTTAAAATGATTTCAATAATTTTGTATTTGGTAATTTTGATTAGTGCTGAAGCTGACTAAGTGAACTGAGCAAAAAAAGCGACCCAAAAGGGTAGTACATGACCTAGCGGCACCCTTCGGCAGCTAAAAGTGAAGCTTTTGCTGAACTGCAGTTTCCCCCCCTTCATCCACTAGGGGCTCCAAAACAGAGCAAATCCCCATAGACTCCCATGTTGAAAAAGACCAACTTCAAAGCAGAAATAAACATGTTTACAGCCTGGTACAAAAATCCATTTTTGGTTTAATATGTCAGGTTTACCTTCATGACAACTGTGGGGGGAGTGAATTTTTAATTTATTCTTGAAATTTAGCATATTTAAGGGTGTGTCCTTTTGATTGACAGGTAACAAATCTCCCACTTCAAGTAAGAGTAACGTAGAACAACCGCGGTTTTTAGCCGGTTAACAACGTGACTTTGCTTTAGCCAGCTTACCTCCATTAGCTAGTTAGCTCCTGTTATCTCTGGATTAGCTTGGTAAGCTCTTAGCTACAGAAAGCTCGGAGTTCGCTCAATGTCAATCATCCACCATGACGTCTCCCTCTCAGCTCCACCTCTTTGCCCATATTTGTATTTTCCAGGGGAGACGACACGTATGCCCCTTTCAAGATGGCGATGGTAGGAACCGCCCACTGAGCTTCAGTTTAGCTCTTCAAAAACCTATGGGTGACATTACGGAAGCTCCATCCATCTCTTTATATACAGTCCATGTCTGGCTACTAAATCAGAGTCCACATCTGGACAGCGTTAGCACAGGGCTTTTTTAAAGTGGCATTTGTGACTGGATCTCCACATTGTACCATTTGCTGAAGGTTTGTCAAGGAAATATCCAGGGATTGTGTTTATATCAGCTGTTGATGGATGATGTTTCTCAATGCCCTGCCATCTGATGCCTTGAAATTCTTCTCAGTTCAGCCCTTTAGAGACTGAAATAACTTCCAGTCTTCCTCTGAAAAGCTACATCTATAGACTTTTCAATTAGGTAATATCTGACAACAGACTGTTGCTTTGTTTGAGTAGAATAATTAGAAAATGGTTTGATGTGCAAACAGAACACAGTTGGACTCAGACTCAGATAAAATCATTGTGACATGGCAGATGACAGGGAAAGGCCCAGACTCTAGACCAAGGATCTTCAACTCCGGTTCTCATGTGCTGTACTGTCCTAAAGGTTGACAAAGCTTCATGCAACAACACACCTGGCTCAAATCATTGGGTCAGAACTTTTCTTTTAAGTAAGGTGTGTTGGGAAATATTACTAAACCTTGAACTATTGAATGTGTTGCAGACATGAAATATAAAAACTGAAGCATATCCAGCCCAAACTTGAAATACATTATTTTCTCTTTCTTTTCCAACTTTTTTCTGATTTGGAGTACTTCAAACTTAAAGCTTTTAGTTCATTTTTATTCATTATTCTAAAACTTTTCTCCACCTCTTCATTGTCATCCAGCTCCCATTTTCTGCCTGTGATGAGCTTGCACCCGTACCCTTTCATTCATCAGCTTCATTAGAGTAACTGAGAGTAATGGTAATGAGGTAATGAGGCAATGGGTGATGTCTGCTTCTTCTTTCCCAACCCTCCCCTGTCATCCATCTTCCTCCTCCCTGCCTTCTATTCTTCGCACCGCATTAGCTTTGATAACAGCAGCATTTACCGTGGTATTGTTTCAATAACCTTCTTCAGTGTCAAAAGACTTATGTCCATCCAGTGTTGCTTTAAATTTTCATCCATCTGATTGCTGCATATATAATATTACAGCTTTTACAGTTTTCTTTTGTTTCATCTGTTGGTTTACATTGAGTTTGAAAAAAAAAAAAAAAACAGTTTCATGTAATTTTAGCTTCATCCTGACCCAAAACTAGAAGCTTTGCAGGTCACTGACCCAGTCATCAGTCATCATACATGATAAAAGAAAGGCTCAGTACATATCTTTATATGTAAGATATGACAAATACACAGTGATAGCACATATACACATATATATGCTATATAGTGATAGCAATACTGAGTGGAAACAGACTAAATATGAAGAAAGGAAGCATTGTTGGGTTTCTGGATGCTCCTGAAATGGGTATTGTGGCATCAGATTTTATAGAGTGTGGCCTGGAGATTTTCCTTGGCAAGGATGAGAAAGAGAACAACTGCTACTGGCTACTGGCAGTACATAAGGAGCACTTCGCTCCAAATACAAATCACAGCGCATGCAAAAAACCATGTCGCAGCCAAAACGTGGTCTCAAGGAAACTATCTGGCTTAGAGGGTTTTAATGTTGACAATTATAGCTCCGTGCACTCATTTTTATTTTCCCCAAAGTAGTCTGGAAAAACACAAAAGGCTATTGTGGACTTTCCACTTTCGTGCATGTTGCATTTGCAATATTCATTAAGTATTTGGTCATGTGCATGTTTTCCAATGATGAAATAGACCTGCAAAAGCAAAGTGCAATTGAAATCCATACTTTTTGACATCTAAAAGCATATTTTTTATTATTAAGCAGGAGGAATAAGACATAAACTCTCAGCTGGTTAAAGGAAATCTTGAACTGATTATTCCAGTGCATCTACAAAACCTTTGGCACGACCAGTTTTTTCTTCCACACTGAATGGCTGCTAGATTCCTCCAAGAATCACAAGAGATCCAACAACACTAAAAATCTATATGGCTGGTCTCCAGGCCATCCATTTGTGTCCAATCATAAAGGTTTGGGCCAATCTTTGGCCGATACTGGCATTTATGGGTGTGTTTTACATGTGCCAACAGTTAACTACGGTTGCTCCTGTGATAGCGCTTGGTCGATTTGATTGGCTGACGTTCCCTTGTTTACATCCAGCCAAGCTGTCGCCACATGAGTTAATGCGCGTTTCTTCCTGCGCAGTGATATGGAAAGTGGTTTTAGTTTAGATTTTTAGGTAAAAAACTAAAAATCCCTATGAGAAAGTGGACAAAACATGGTCTTTGGATTTTCTTCAGCACCAGGGTCGCCATTTCTGGAGAGACACATTACTATTAAGTTTAATCAAGCACCATTTAGTTTGATTATTATTTACTCAAAGCAGAAATCTCTATGGTAACTTGTGCCAAAACAATCATGACAAACCAGAGGAAAAATGTTTCCCTTTAGTTTCATCTGGCTTGTTTTTGAACTGCTGCTGCACTAAAACTATCTCTGGAGGACAAATGCAAAAATATTTTAAAGCAAAGAAAGACGCAACACACTCCGTTGTAGACAATATGTATCTGACACACTGTCTTTGCAACAACTGCATTGTCTTGTGAGCCCTTCTTTATTTTAATGTATGCAAAATCCTCTGGGTTATTACAGTGTCCTTGCAGCAAGGTGAGGATATGTATGAAATCAGCTTATTATTGAGCTTGAAAGAAAGGCTCAGTGAGGTAGCTGATTAAGTGCAAGTGAAGAAGAATACAGATTGATTCAATGCAGGATGGAAATCTAATTTTCCTAAATATGAAACACAAGCGGGGGGAGCTGATCTGACGATGGAAAATCAGGTCACTTCTCCATTTGCATGGCTGATTTCAGCATGTGCAGAAGGGTTTTGTGTCTAAGCTAAGCCATTTGCAGATGTGTCAATCCAATTTCCTGCTTCAGCATGTCGTTTATTGTGGCATGAAATATTTAGATGGCGATTCCCGGTTCTTCATCTTTGGCAACCTCAGAGCACACAATTAGAAAATATGCACATGCACACATTTCTCAAAAAAGCACCAACCTCTTCAGACAGAAAAGAAACTGTTTGCATCAGATCAGGGGCAGGAAGCATTATGGGTAATATGTTGAAACACTTGCAGGAACACAGTGTGAGATTGGTTGTACTTGGTCCTTTTTGTTGTATGATGAAGAGGATTTTCTTTAAAATGTTTTTGTGTTTCATGAATTCTCTCTGTCAGTGAGATGAGATGAATCCACACCCTTTCATTTTTAGAGCCTCGTTCCAAAGTGTCTCTCGGAAACAGGGATACTGCTAGAGTTTGGGAATGATTTAAGCCTTATTCCCCTCTCCTAAATTTCAGAAGGCAAATCCTGTCTGAGACCTTAATGTTGCCATGTTCAGCCACAGAGTATCTGGCAAAGTGAGGGATTTACAGATCCAATCTTAAACAACCCAAACAGCTTTAAAACTCACCAAATCCACCTCGATAACATCAGACATGCTTTTAACATAATCTCATATCCTCTTCTCTTCTTAAACATGTCTCTTCAAATGTTTTGCTGACTTCATGAGCATTTTATTTATTTATCTATCATTGCAAAGCGCAGCCAAAGTTACAGCAAGTCATTGCACAATAATGTCCATACTGTTTGTTTCTGCTTTCCCATGACATTATCACGGATTACTCAAGGTTTCCTGAGGTGATGCATTGTTTACTGTTTGCTGTCTCTAGATATATAATTGTAAGAATATATGGCAGTGTCTTACTTCCATATCTTATATGCCTCTGTGAGGCTAGAGTGATCATCTGTGAGCTTTTACCCTTGTGTGTGATGCCACCCAACTTCAATACATCCCCTAAAGTCTTGGCACACCTTGCAATTATCAGGTTGAACTCATTTTTCCTTCATAACTGTCTCTTGGTTTCATCCAATAAAGTGCTGGAAAGGTTCCTCAGAGGTTTTGCTCCACGTTGACATGATAAATGTAGGCTAGAATTTAAAATTCTTCTCCTCACATTTAAATCTCTCCATGGCCAAGCTCCAGTGTATGTCATAGCTTCATATATCCCAAACAGAGCACCTCGCTCTCAGACTGCAGGTTTAATTGTGTTGAGTTTCTAAGAGTACGATGGAAGGAAGAGCTTTTGTTCTCTTATGGAACAACCTCCCAGTTCAGGTTCGGGAAGGCAGACACTCTCCCTGCCTTTTAGATCAAGCCTAAGACCTTCCCTTTTGATAAATGTTAAAGTTAGACAACCCTTAGTCATGCTGCCATAGGCTTTAGACCGCTGAGGGATGTCCCATGATGCACTGAGCACTTCCTTTTCATCTCTCTTCTGATCTTCCATGGAGGCAATATATGCCAGTTTTAGCATCATAAATATATTCCTCCTCTTTCAGCAGGTCTTCCTGGATAAAAAAAATGTGGTGCATGTTGGTCTCTCTGTCCTTTCCTCTCCACCCAACCCAGTTCAGGCAGATGACTGTCCTCCCTCAGCTGGGTTCTGCTGGGGGTTTTTCCTTCCTGTTAAGAGGCAGTTTAACTTGATGTGTTCGGGATGGGGAATTGGATACAAGTCAAGATTCAACACAATCTGTTGATTTTCCTTAATTTGGCTGTTTGAACTGGCTTGAATTGATGTGTCTGTAAAGTGTTCTGAGATGACGTTGTTATTAAGTGGTGCTATAAAAATAAAGGTGAATTGAATTGAATTGTCAGCTGTGCTTCCATGATGAAAATCACTTGTTCCCACTACATCCCAAAAGCACTTTGTGGGATAAGGATCTGGTGACTGTGGAGGCCACTGGAGTACAGTAAACTCTGTTATATTTAATAAAGCACTTAGAGACATCTTAGATGGTGACAATATGACATGTTGCATGATGTTAGTTAAAATAACACTTAAAATGATGTTTGCTCCAAAGTGGAAACATTCTTACCTTCCTGCAGTGTGCAGAGCTGGTTATTCAGAGGATACCCGTTTGGATTGTATTTAAGGTGTAAGCAAACATAATTAATCATTTTGAATAGAATATTGTTTTATTTTATTTCTGTTAGGTATGTTGGGCCCGTACCAACCCACAAAGTCTTCAACTGCATGGCTTGGAAAACAAAGGGCCCTGAGTCTCACTACGAATCCCAGCATGCCCTGCCATTCACACCTAGGTGTGAAAAGAGGGGCAGTGGCACCTCTAATTGGCTGAGGGCCGACTTTTACAGTACTCTCTTATCGACATCACTGAGACTTTAAAAGCCACAGTCACAAAGACCACCTCGTCTTTCCACTGCATCGGAGACATGTTGCAACTGTATCTGCCTTTCCTCACTGGACGAGTCAAGGCCCCATTGGATCCAACAAAGATTTGCTGTCTGTGTATCTGGCAAAGCTTTTGAAGCATGATGTTTGTGTATCCTGCAATTCTTCACAAGGGCTAGCTGAATGTGTACCGGGCAACCCTTTAAGGTTATGGTTCGGCCAGAGGGATCATTTCTGCAGAACCAAGGCCTGGAGCAGGACCAAGTCTGCAAGGGCCTCCAGACCAGAACTACGAAGGATTGAAGAGGACTCCTTGCTGTTACTGAAAACAGGGCCAAGTAGGAGGCTTCTGTGTCTGGGCAGAGATAGTTCAAGAGAGTATTTATTTTCTTTTACTATTGTTAAAGGACCATATTAGCTAATGGTCTAAGCTAACCTTAGCTAACGAAAGCGGGACGCCGCTATCTCACTTTGATTTGTGTTGTTTTGCCTCTGCTGGTTTGGTTATTTTTATATTTGGTTCTGGGTTTATCTCCATTGATCTCATTTATGGAGCAAATATTAAGCTTGTTGTTTTGCAAACCTGTTGACAACGACTGTGTGGCTATCAGTGTTACCTTTGTAAATTCCAGCCACAAATGTGGGAGTTGATCTCATGTTTGTGCCTGTGTAAGGACCACAGAACGGCCTATTCAAGTAATTTCTTACTGCTCTACTCTTCTCCTTCTCTCCTTTCCTTTGTCTCCCTTGCGGTTCCCCAGACCTGAGAGTCTTAAGACCACGTGGCTCTCCGCCATTTTGTCCTTCTTCCTGTCAGCCATCTTGTAATCTTCTGAATTAGCATTAGCACTGGCTAACATTAGCATCAAATGGCTAACGCTACCTAAAGCTAATGCTAGCTGTAGTTTGAGCTTCCTCTTTCCTGTTGAGTGTCCACCATTTTTTAATCTGCTAAATTAGCATTAGCGTTGGTGAAGATAACATTAGCATTAAACCACTAATGTCACTAAAGCTCGTGCTCAATTCTCTCCCTTCAAATTCCCCATCATCTAGTCCTTTAGGTCATCTTGTATCTTGCTAAATTAGTGCAAGCATCAGCCTCAGAGCTAACACCCTTAAAAGACTAACCAGCTGCTAGTCACCATAGGCTAGGTGTACTAAGCTACTGCAACCTCAAAACAAGAGCCGTACAGTCACTCTTAGTCAACCCCATTCACTGCTAACCTAGCCTGTACTCAGCAGCTAGCACCATTAGCGGGAAACCTAGCTTGCAACCTACAGCTAGCCTCATACGTCATAGCTTGTTGCTAAAGTAATTCCCACTTTAGCCTCTGTCTTTTCTTTAATTTCTTTCCCTTACACAAACACACACACACACACACACACACACACACACACACACACACACACACACACACACACACACACACACACACACGCACGCACGCACACACACACACACCTATATCACCAACTGTCATTCAATGTCTCACTGTCTTAACCCTTTTTATTCATATATTTTTGTACTTAAGACTGACAATATTTTAGCATAGGAAATTTGATTTTCATCACATTGATGTTAACCTGTTGATGAAAATTTGTTTAATAAATCCTGGTGTATCTTAAATGGACGTTGTCTGTGCTTAATTTGTCAGATTTCCGGTGACAAACCCAGTGCTTGATCTCAATCTTCACTGCTGACTTTTGAGACTGAGGCATTGTTCAGTATCTTTGTTCCTGACTTGTCAGGTGGTGCTCCGAACTTTGGTTTACTTGGTAAATCTAACATACACCCTCAACACTTGTCTATGGACATCTCTTGATAATAGAGTCTAATACTGAACAACCCCTCTGGCCCCAACATGTAGTACTCAATGTTAACTTCATTTTGCATACTGAGATCTGCTGCCTGGTTGGGTTATAAAGTGAGCACCTTACTTTTTCAGTGTTTTGCTCATAGGCTCACAGTACCTAATATTCAGCCGTAAATCTCAGCATTCTGAGCACACCCTCCAAGACACCTTCTACCAAGCTGAGGCTCATCTGCAGTCCTTTCTCCTGCTTCAGAACCATTGAATGTCCTCTTCAGAAGCTCGAGAGGAAGCTTCTGGTGTGCTACTCATTTCACTTTCATTTCCTGCAGCTGCTTCCATGTTGGAGTAATAATAAAACCTTTGCAACCTACTTTGACTGCTCAGACTTTTGTTTTCCTGCCACATTGCTGCATATTCTTGCTTGTGGTGTGCTTGTGATCAGGCCTAAGATAGGTAGAGGTGATTTCAGCTGGAAAGCACAGATGTTGTCCTCGGTCTATGGCCATTCTCACATCATGTCTATCATCTAGCTTCCTGCGGCTATTTTGGCAAAGTGCATCTGCGTTGTCTCTTTCCTTCCCTGTACACTGAATCATTCCCGCTATATGGACAAAAAAGTTAAACAACATATGCACAGATACTGAAATATTCGCAGCACACACGTCAACTAACACACATATCAATATCAGTCAAACTGAGTCTGTTAAGATGATTCTTTCAAATGGGGACTGATGTGCCTTTGTTGTGCATTGATGATGGTGGTGGGGGTGGGGGGGGGGGTGGGGGGGGGGGGGGGTTGAATTGATCTACAACACATGTGTTTCTGAGTCAGCCAATGAAGTAGAAACAGAAGAGAAATGGGATAATGTGCAATGGTGAGTTTCTGATTCCACGATGCAAGCTTTAAATGCATACACACAGACTGATACAAGGCTGAGTCGTCGCTGTTTATTCATGAACCAAGAAGATCAGCAGCACATGGATTAACCAATAAATGACGAGTTATTGGGAGACTCAAAAGAAACCATGTCTATCAAAACAACTAATGTGAGTTCAGGGCAACAAGCTGCCACTTTTATCATGATTTGAATCCTGCAGCCCAAACTACGATGAATACTAATAGATCTTTATGGCTAATGAGTTATTTTGCACCTCATGCACAGACTCTCATGGGAAAAAAAAAGAAAAATGCACATCATGCAGCCTTCAAGTTAAAGGCGATTGATGTGGCTGTTGAAGAGGGAAATACAGCTGCTGCACACTATGTGAAGGTGCCACTTATATTCATCTGAACTCTACAGCCTGGAAATTACAGTATACAGTAATAGACAAAAAATAATAAAATAAAATATATAAGTAAACAAAGAAGAAAAACAAGAAAAGAAATATTTCAAAAATATGTATAGAAAATCGCCAGTGAAGTTTGAATTCTCAAAAAAAACCAGACGGGCCTTGAAAATGATCTGATGCACAGCATCACCTTAAACACCCACAAAGAGAAAATCAGCCCTTACAGCTTACTGACTTACTGTACAGCCCCTGTAGGAATCTAATGTAAGTAGATCTTCCTTCTTTATGAAGGTCATAAGGAATAATTAATGAGGACCACTGCTTTAAGTTTCCCAACGGACACAGATTCATGTACTTTAAAGCTCTTTATCATTCTATCCGCATAATCCGCTTCGCTTTTCTACTTTGCAATGTACCTTAACCCCGTCTCTCCCGGGCATTGCCTAATTAGTGGTCAGACAGCGAGTAGTTAACAGACGAAGAGCCTATTTACCAAATGACTACCCCTGTGCATGTGACTGACTGCCAGGCAAATTCCACGAGCCCATGTGTTTCTCTCTATGAGAAGCTTTTAAAGCACAACTAGAAGAACAGCTGAAAGCATACTTTTATTTTGTTTCTTTGTTTGTTTTATAAATAACTCGGCCTTGTTGTTTTCATTCAAAGGACAAAACCAGTTTCTCTTTGGTGTCTGTTTCCTCTTTCAGGGAAGCGTGGGGATTTTTATGTCGGTGTTCCAGCTAAAGTGTGTGGTGTAAACACATTTACGAAAAGAAGAGGGGAGTTTGGGAGACTGATCATAACAAAAGAAAAGGGAAACTCTAGAAAACGGGGCATTCATATGTGTCATTTAGCCAAAAGAATCTGAAAATGACATTTTTCCATTCCCAGGTCACACAGCTTGGTTAGTCTTTTCTCTTTGTAAAGCCATGCTGTAATAGTTCTAGCAAACAACACTTTGCAGATACAAAGGTCACTTTAGACTGTAGCAGATGTTAAAGGGCCAAATCACAGGCCACTGTAAGCTTTCCCAGGCGTCAATAAGCTGCAGTGTTCCTCCTCTACGTCTGTTGTCTGTCTCTGAGATCAGCTGTGGTCAAACACCCACCAGAACAAAGAGATGAACCAGCAGCCTCTTATTAACCTCAGAGGTGAATATTTCAATAATTTGTGGCCTAAAAATCAATTAGCAGGACTGGCAGTTGTAAAGTGAGAGCCTGTTTTAGGACAACATGACCTGCAGCTGGACCATAAGACACTTAGTCACATGGTTCTTAACGGCGGTTTTATCAGATGGGAGGAAAGTAGTAAACAGACATGTTTGGCCTGCAATCTGCAGAGCAAGCTGAGAAGTTCTTTACAACAAAATAATGTCAAATCCTCGACCTTTTATTAATGCTGCAATGTTTTTTTTTCCTTTCAAAGGCCTTCATAAGATGGTTAAATTGATAAAAAAAAAAAAATACAAGCCTACAAGCTGTTTTCTGCACAGTCTTGCCATGTTTTCCAGCTCAACCTACATCTAACTGAGCAACTTAAACAAGCGCTCAAGAATGTGAACAAACTTGATAACCTTCAACTTAGCCCTCTTACATGTTTTCACAGGGACTGACAAACCCACACGGTGAGATAAATACTCACTGAAGAGCCACAGGAGGTGTTTAGCCTTTAGCTTTCCAGTTAAAGGACCTACCAGGCTGCACGGCTCATTACAACTCCCCTGCCCTCTCCATAGCCCTGTAATTAGAAATCCCCTGACAACCCATCCACACCATAAAGCCTTTCATTAGCATATTGGAGCACAGGAAAGTATGAGTTCATCATGAATGATATATCTATCTAGCTACCTTTAGGGTTTTAGATTTGCATGGGCAAAGTGGCCTGTTTGTTTATGTTTCAGCTGAAAGGGGAAGTTTGGAGTACTTTGAGTCTGCAGTGCTTGATGCGTTTACATATCGCACGCCTGTGTGTGGACTGATGTTTGTTTAATCGATGTGTGTATGGGTGTGCATGCCATATGTGTGTCTGTGTTGCAGCGAGGCAGGGCAAGACAAATTTCACTTGTGAAGGCGGAGATGTCATCAGCGTAGGCAAATTCTACAGTTTGAGAGGACTGTTTATCAGCTGCAACACACAATTACTCAGTCCACTTTGTGTACACTCATATATACACTCTTATCCTTTCCTCTCATAAATGGACACACACGTTAGGACTACAGGGGATTATCAGGCAGACTTGTTGTGGTACACAGAGAGCCGTTTGTCAGATAAGAAACTGAAAGTTTGGGCAATGAAATGTGAGAATCATCTACTGTCATTTGCCTTCTTTGGTTGATTTACTGGAAATTTCTTGGTGATACCACCACCTGTGTGTTTTTCCCAACAGACTCACTGTCCTGTAGCTGTTCTTTTCCACAGCAAACCCTCAGGACATACAAGAACAGCAGATATCATTTCCCACTCACAACATGTCTGGATCCTCATGAGACTTGATGATTTGCGTCCCATAACAGTCAACCATTATGTCACGCCAGTGTGGATTACAGCCTTAACTACGTCAACATATACTATCTAGTCTATGCTTTCATGCATGATACTTAGTGGCCTATTAAATGTGTTTTAAAAATCTTGTCTTTTAATCTAAGTTATCTACTGTACACCACCAGAAGCTCAATATCTTAAAGTTAAATGCCCTTAAAGAGCAACAACGGACACTTATGAGTCATAATTTGAGACTTATTTTGTTCTGTGGTGTAAAATGAGAGTCCTGTCACAAGGCTACACACCACTGACCCTCTGTTTTGTTCATCCCACAGTTTTATTTTCTGCCTGCCAGCTCCCTCGTTTAAAACTTATTGTGTTGGATCACGAGATGAGCCACGGATCGCCCATGCTTTTCCCACGTGCCCACGTTGTTCCCTTTCTGTGCCAGCCTTGTTTGGCACTGGCTGGCTTTCCCTGCAGACATAAGAGGCCCATTGAAGCAGTGAGGCCCCAGCAGACTGCTCTGCGGGGGTTGGTATAGATGGCTAATAACAAGCTGACTATTATGTATTTGAAACAGATGCAGGGTGTTTTAGTATGTTTGCTACAAAGTGATAGTATATCGATGTCTGTATGTAGACGTTGTGGTAAAGACTTGAGAAAATGGCTCTATTTGATGATGTAGGTCAATGGAGTTCTCCACCCGCCCCTTTGCGCAGGACTTTTTGACCTCTTGTTTTGTGTAAGACTTTTTTTTAGAGCCATTGGCCTGCAGAGACGGCAGTCAAGGATGGGCTTGTGAGTCTGTGTAGAGATTGCTTTGCTGAGAAACTGAATGATGTCACCACACCCAGTCGTACAATCAACCCTGTTGATGTGTCCTGGCAGCCAGAAAAGAAAGGCAGTGTTTATTGTCTCACCATGTGGCAGCGCTACACTGTTATTAACCACCCTGGTCAGCAGCAAGGAGTAAGATATGCTGCAAACTATTTCTCTCTTCATAGCTGCAGTCTATTAGAAGAATTAAATCAAAATTAAAATAGAAAGGATGGAACCTTAATGACAAAATAAATTGGCCAAAATAAGTGAATCTAGTTGGAACCTAGACATGTTGTAAATACAGTAGTTTCCTTACTCTGCTCAACCCAGTGGATCCCACCTCATCCAGTCATCTTTTTAAGCTGTGGGTTTATAGTATCAGATCATGGTGTGGTTTTCCACCAAATATTGTTTGAAGGTGTAAAGACAATCTGATACAGCTAAAAGTCTTCAAAAAGTATGTTTTGTTTCCTTTGCAACCCACATCACTATGCAAGACTTCTCAAACTGCAGCTGTTATTTTGCACATTTTTAAACAGCAGCTTATACAAAGAGAGAACCTCAGCCTTACAGCACATGTGGTATTTTCTCCTACACTTCGGGAAAGGGAGATGGAAGTTAGGAACATTCAGCTGGATGTGATCTGCAACTTCGCTGCTACATGGCAAATACTACGCACTGTCCTCAACAAACTTTTATAAATGTAGCATGCTAACTACGCCACTAGCTTGCTTTGGAGTCACACATTAATTTATATCCTAAACCTCCTACAAGAAGGAGTCTGAGTTGACATAAAAATATCTGCTACTGGAAGAGATTAACTCTTAAAACTTCACTAGCTCACTGGCACAGTATCAACAGTGTCTCAGGTATGGTAGTTTGCAACTTTCTGGGAAGATTTTGATCAATAGCTTACCGATTTGCTGATCTACAGATGTTTTCAGGTGTACATATCCGGTCTAGGAGGTTTAGATTCAAGCTGCAAAATGTAGTGTTTATTCAGGTAAATCCACAGTGGGAGATCCATGATCGCACCATTATTTATAACATTTCTGGAGCAATATAAGATCGCCATCTACACTATGTCATTAAAAGCCACTGAAGACACTTCCCGTCAGTCATTTGACCAATCAAGTTGAAAGAATTAATGTTAATGTCCAATAAGGAAAAGCCAAATATCAACAAATGACAAGAAGGTTGTATGTGTGTTAGAAAAAACAAAAATAATGGACCACTATAGCTATAAAGCAACCAAAACTGATTATTAGTTGTTTTTGTGAAAAAAGTAGGGACATATTTAAAAATAAATAAATAAATATTTGACTTTGACCTCCATGCTAGTGGTTCCCAAAACCTGCCCACAAGACCTCCAAATGTGACCAAAATAAGTTGTGTGGACTTTTTATCTGGTTAGCTCCTTATATTTGGACTGGTTCTGGCTCACACAGCACTGTCTTGAATCCACATTCAAGCCACCAACTAGCATCTGGACCACATGTGGCCCAAAAAACGCTTCCCAAACCCACATCCAGACTGGCATCTGACATCTGGACCACATCTGGGAGCTCTGGCATTAAAAACACACTCCAGAACTTTACCGTTTTTCTAGTCTTGTGCACATTGTTGTTGTCGAAATTGACATCTATCTTCCGTCCTACCTGTACTGTGAAACCTCTCCAGCGAACAAAATTCAGTCTTTTCTTGACTCCTTTTCTGTCCCTTTCTAGCCTTCTTTTCCTTTTTTTTTTATCTAGTGTCTTCTTGTGTCTCTTTGCTGAACCGGTCATAATGAACTTAAAGTTCGAAAAGGAACGTAATGCATCTTTAAAAGAATGAGCAAGTCAGGCAACATGAGAAAACAGAGTTTTTGCATAGCTAAAATGATTATGTATATGTATGTATATATATATATATATATATATATATATATATATATATATATATATATATATATATATATATATATATATATATATGTGTGTGTGTGTGTGTGTGTGTGTGTGCTAATATAGGAATTCAGAACTATTTATGTATCTTGTAATGCCAATTTAGATGAAATAATGTGAAAGTGGTTACTCCCAGTTCTCTGTTCAATACCTGAAATATACCGTTAGTGAAGAGCCGGGGAAAAGCCGCAGGGGATGTTTGTCCCAAAAATCCCTGAAAGTTAACCATCAAACCACTTTTACCATCAAGATGTTTTGCATAAGCTGATTTATGGACCGTAACATAGTGGCCACTCTTATGTGTGCCTCAGGATGCATAAATCAAATTTGTGTATACATGGCTATCCAATTCCAAGCACACACGTGTTTGTGATGAAGGAGACTGGAACTTGTTACCTGCTGTGAAGGTCGTTTGTATTTCTAAACTGCTCACCCACATGTAATTAAGCTTAATAAAGTGTGACATATTCTGCATGAACCTGAGAGAGCTGACGTCCTATGATAAGACAACAAAACCCAGCGACCTCTGTGCATGGAGAGTTACAGCTCACAGAAGGCATTTGTGCATACTCAAGTGGTCACACATTTGCTCTATCAGTGTTAATTCCATGTTCCTTGAACCAGACCCACAGTTAGCCGTGTGGTCAAGATACTCCAGGTGACATTGGGATGCCACTGAATCCTGGATCCCTGTAATCTCTGTGCATGCTTATCCTCTGGCTGGCCTCCACTGGTGGCTTCAGTATCAAAATCCCCCATAGTTTCGCCTTTTCAATCCCCCACTTAGTTACATAAGTAGTGTTTCCACCCATGTAAACACAGTGCAACTCAAACATACACACACGTTGTGGTTTACGTCTCTACCACATTCATTAATGAGACAATAGCCTATTATTGTAACAATACAAATGTAAAAATGTTTAATTTTTTGTAACAAAGTACGTTTTGGGACTGATATATAGGTATATATATATATATATATATATATATATATATATATATATATATATATATATATATATATATATATATATATATATATATATATGTATATGTATATATATATATATATATATATATATATATATTTATATATATATATATGTATATGTGAACTTTAAGAGACCGGCACAGACATAATTCAAGCTAATAACTAGCCATAGCATAAAAGCCTCACAAAATCTATATTCTGCAGTAGTTGCGTTAACTGATTTCACCAAATTGTAGTATGCTGTAAATGCAAACAGCTTTAAAATCTGCAGTATGTAAGAAGTACCTGGATGTTGAGCTAATCTGGAAGAATTCTCCTGCACATCCAGTATGCTCCACACTGTACCCCTTAACAGTGTGTCAGCCGAATGACACACTTGACAGTCAAATAAAGAAGAAAAATAATTAAAAATTCTGTTATTTTCTACCCTTTAAGGCAGTAAATATGACAGTAGCAACACAGTAACATTTAGTCATTTTTTTCCTGAGCATTACACATAATAAAGCACAGCATCAGTGTTTACTTCTGCTTTTCTAACTCAAAAACTGTCAAAAAAATACTAATATATGTTACCAGATGTGGTTTAGAAACAATATCTCCTATTACACATTCAAAAGCAGAATTTCTTTAAAGAGTTTTTAGTGCCGCTGGTATTTGGTTTAGGACTAGCATGTAGTGTTGGGGCTTATTAAAGCTCCATGTTTAGTACATGTATACATATGGATGGAGCCATAAACGTTTTCAAAGTGTTTGTGACTCCATACTCAGATGCAGAAAACAAAGAGGTACCACTGGAAATTGTGGGGGCAATGTTGCACATTATAGCCCACAGCCTACCAGGAAAAGGAACAAAGAAGAAGCGGTGAAGAATGCTCTCATCCACCATTAGAGTGGCTGAAACTGATGCTGGAACTGAGAGGTGAACTCTGCACCGCCCTCTATGGGTTGTTTTGCCATGCAAACATAAAGCAGGCTTGGTAGTATGTGGCCAATGACATTCCACAAATTTTGTGATAGACATACCTACTTATATATAAACTCAGCATAAATGAGCCATTAGCATGCTCTAACTATGAAAGAATCAGTATGCTAGCTAAAGAGCTCTACGTACTCCACAACAGGACAGATAACTTTGTTCTTGTTCTCGAGGCGGCGAGAACAAAATGACATCATTTTGCCCTCCCTGGTTTCAGAATTCACAGTGAAAAAGTATAAAAAGGCCACAAGAGTAAAATGACGGTATTTTGTTCGCATGTACGCGACTGGGACTCTGAGAAGTGTTGTGTGATTGGTCGGACATTTGAAGGGTGTGCAGTTACCATGGAAAAGCATGAAGTGTACAGTTCCTGCTTCCTCATTGGTGCTGACGCAGGTTAAATGGATAGTTTTAATAAAACTACTGATCAAGGACTCGGTTGCGTGCACAACTCGCCCTACTGCTGACGAAGTTTCTCGTTAAATCTGAAATAACCGGGTCAGTGCACATAAAAGTACAGACATCCCTCCTGCAGCGGTCCACAGCCACTGCAAGTGAAGCTTCTCGTGGAGTATGAATTGACCAGATGAAAAAGAACATTTTTCTTCTTCTTTTGGCCTCAACAGCAAGAACGAAGTTCTCCCGTCTTGTGGAGCATTAACAAGCATTAGATGTGTACCAACGCACCTGATTCAGATTAACTTCCTGATCAAGTTCCTTGATTTTAAACTGTAGACTGTAAGCAGGCATTGTAGGGTATATGAAGACACTCTTTACCTGAGTGGAAAAGCCTGCCCTGCCTCAAATCAAGTTTTTCATCAAGTATAATATAACCAAACTAATTGTTCATTGCACACACTGACATCTCCTACACAAGCCCCTGCTTCATCGTGGACTAAGCATCTCATTACGTATGAAACAACAGGGTCAAATCAAGATTTTTATGTCATTCTGATCAAGTCCTGAATAACAAAGTTCTCTGTTCTTGCAGAGTATGTAACAAGCTTAATACAAAAGAAAACACTATGTGATTAAGAAACTATTTTTTTCAGGTTTAATATGTATAAAACCCTAAATAATTTTAATAAAATTATATTTCAGAAGGTATATTATTGTTCTATAAATTTAGCAGAGTGCAGACAGGACTGAAGGGTAAACTATGCTGGCATTGATTTTTGACATCACTGTAAAGCAGGGATGTCCAGTTCTGGTCCTGGAAGTCCATTTAAGAGAACTTGACTCACATAAAATGGATCTCGCCGGCAGTTTGTCATCAAGTTCTGCACAAAGCTGTTGATGCTCCATTAATCTGAAGTGTGTTGAAGCAGGGAAACATCTAAATCATTCTGGTCAGTGGCCCTCCATGACCAGAACTGGACACCCCTGATACAGACTGCTTTGGTCAATGACACCAGTCTATAAAGCTAGTTTTGATCCAGGATGGAACCATTTTGGGGCTGAAAATAAGCCCAGATTCATGCTAGCTCAACCTTTGTATCACCACCAGCCAGCCTCTATCAAGCACACACCCACAGGCTCATTTCCATAAGCTCTTCCCCTAAGTGTGTGAGAGGCTTTTGCGCACACATTTAGCTCTATAATGTAATTGTCTCATAGATTGTCTACTCTGCCTCCAGCAGACTAATGTGGAAACTTCAGTGGTGAAGAAAAAAAAAATCTCCCCTCATCAGTGCAAGGCAGGTGAAAATAAGCATTGACAACTCTCCACCTGAAACACGATCTCTTTGGTTGACGACTCCTCCACTCTACTTGTTTCCTCCATCAGGGTCTGAAAGGGTCTGAGAGGAGAGGAGAATGATGTCATTCATGTAATAGATGGAGCCATGAGCCCACTTGATGTGATTTCTGCTAAATTTATTGGCGTCATACACAGTTGGAGCCTCTGGGGTGAAACCGAGCAGCTGTGGGGGGGTGAAACGTGACTGGGTCTCCTCCCCACACCCATCTGCACGCACATGCACTCAATTTCCTAACAAAACATGATATCTTGGCCAAGTGTCAATAGATCCACATGTTGTGTTAGCATATTAAGACATCGCCATACTGGGACGTAGAGATAATCAAAATGTTTATAGCAAAAGAAATCTTTATCTGTCTGGTGATGACCTCAAAGCCTAATAAATAAGAGATAAACCCGACAGATGCTTCAGTGCAGGCAGGAAGCAGAATGGCTATCAGCAATCTGGGACCACTGGGAGGATTGAATCCATGTGAGCTCATTGTTTGAGTTTTTTTCCTCTTCCCTTGTGTGCTGAAAAACAAAACCGTGCATGAATGAAGAGGCATTTAACTTGGATCGTGTCATTTCATGTCTGTGTGGAAATATTGGAACACATTTAAGCAGTTTCCTCACCATTGTTTTTCACTGGAAGGTTTGGCATTGACACTGTGTGTCCTCGGACTAAAAGCTGAGATCGTGATATTAACAGGCCGTCAAGGGACTAATGATTCATTGTATCATATCAAGGATTTTCCTTTTTTCTGAAAAAGAGCATTTTTAATTTTGTTTTTACTTTTATGCTTCTGAAAATATTGGTGAATTTGCTTGAAAGCCAGGATTATTTTCATTTTGATGTAAAATTCATTAAGTTATTACACCTTTGATTATGGAATCACAAATTAATTAAAATTCCTGTTGGGCGACAACTGGTTTAAGTAGTTGGGAATTTTCCTTGGAGGCTGTAATTTGAGTCCCTTATCAGTCGTGTAGTACAGCGGTTCTCCTGACAGCTTTAAATTGTGCCTGTGCATTTTAATGTGGATTCGTTTTGTAGATGATGCCACTGGGGAGGGTGTAGAAGGGAAAAACTATGTTTAGCAAAGAATCCATGTTTGTGTGGAGATAGCCTTTAGCATTGTTTTCAGGAAGATAGAAATCTACAGTCAAATTTCTGTTTTTGCACTAGAAAAAAATATCTGTAATATTACCTTTTTCATCATTCATTTTTAATACCGCAATTCCAATTCAGGGTCGTGGGGAATGAATGGGGCAAACTCATTTAATACATGTTCAAATGCATTTAGCTATTTTTCACAAAGGATGATTTTAATTTAATCCTGATGTTCAGCAAGTAAAAGATATTTACATTAGATGTTAAGTTTAATTTGGTAAATATTTAAATAAGAGGAGGAGATATTTCCTAGGTTTGGATATGACCTGCTGTGGCTTTAAGAGTAGTTACATGGGTCCTATTGAGACAGCAGAACATGTTCGTTTTTACGTTTTAGTTTTTTTTTACCAACTGTGGAACCACACGGTTTTCTTACAGTGTTTTTGTTTTATTTAATATCCAACAGAACATACTTTAGAGATAACATTTTTGTAATACTATACTATTTACTTTTGTATACTATTTTTTCTTCAAACCAAGACGCCTGAGACTGGATGATTTTAGGTAGCAGGAGGTCTGTGTCAGACACGGCTTCAGTTGGTAAACATGGTACACCCTGAACCGGCCACCGGTCCATCACACAGCCATCTTCTTTTAAAATATTTTTGTCCATGTACTTTTTTTCAATATGGGAAGATACCAATATGATTATGGAAACAGAATGAAAGTGGACATGCCCATGTAAATAACATGAAAAACCTTTGCACATGTACATAAATATTTAAAAATTAAATAACTTTCTTGTTATATATTATAAATAACTTTGGTTTTACTAAAATATAATTTACAAAAGGACTTGTTATAGAACCAAACTCAAGTCTGGTGATGCTCGAATTTTAATATTAATTTATTCATATTGTTATACTGTGTAAGTACATAGATAAAAGTGCAAGAAACAGGCCAGGAGCAGGAGGATGTAGGTTCAAATCGCTTTACTGGCAAGTAATGTACCTGCTCACATCTTTCATTAAATGATAAAAATCCTAAATACAACAATATATAAAATCAAATATTATGTACATTTAAAGCATAATCTTACTTCCCCCCCCCCCCCCCCCCCCCCCCCCCCCCCCCCCTTTCTTGTTTTAAAAGCATTTTTCTAGCAACTATGTTGATGGAATTTTATCTTCTCTTTCTATTTTTACTGGGCGACCTTTGTACATACTATGAATATTGTTATTGGGATCATAATGGTATTATATGTGAGCAGCATAATAAAAAGGAGTTAGTTTGGGCTTCACTTTTAAATCACAGTAATGAGAATTTGATGCTGTCACATCTTCGTCTTCATAGCTTTGTGTTTGGTCCTGGTTTGTTTAGCTACGTACTCGAAACTGAGCAACACACACACACGCACACACACGCACTTCCAGGACTGAATTGCAGGTGTGTTTATGTCTTTGTACGTTTTCTCATACTGACCACTATGATTAAAATGTGCTGATCATCCATCTCTGTGCCATATCTATCAAATAGACCAAAGTCCCACAATCCTTCTTCTCGGTCCCTGTGGCCATAAGCCCCTTCACATTTCTCTGGTCAATAATGGTTTCTCTGCACTGGCTTCCATACGTTCCCATTTATTAATCTCCTGTCCTTTACAATATATGACATTTAATTATAAATGGATTAAGAATTCAGGTGTTGACAGTTGGTTATAGGAAAGGAAACCAAATGGATTGAGGACTTCAGATATTCTGTGACACAAGATGAATGGGATTTTTTATAGCTTGTTTCCACTGCAGCCTAATGCAGACAAATTGCACACAGAGATTGATTGGTTTGTGTGGCATTTGGTGGAAAATATAGTGAGTTGGATGATTTTTCTTTTTTTCAGAGAACTGCACTGAGACAAAGGTCTTTATAGGACAGCAGAATCCTCTATGGTGGAATTACTGACTGGTTTTGAATCTGCTTGAGCTTCTTCTATCATCTTATTCTTCTTTTCTTTTCCTTTTTTCCCTCCTCTTCACTGATTCAGATGCCACACTTGAATTCCCATTCAAACTAGGTCAGCACCCCCACTCTTTCCTTCTGTTGCCCCATTCTCTCTCCATTGCTGTACCTCTTCCTGTGTCTGGCACTGCTCTCTATGTAATCCTTATCCAAAAATTACTCTCATGGAAGAAAAGAAAAAGACTGCAGATGAAACTTGGGTTCTTTGATTCCACTCACTCTGCTTCAAGCTAATTTCTTCCTTCCCTTTGTGGCTTTCTTCTTGTTCCTCCTCTTGATGACTGATTTTCTCGCTGTATCACCCTGATACTGTCCCTTTTCTTCCTCTCTCTGTCTATCCAGGCATCCTTTCTCCTCTTTACCCTCTCCTTGGGTTATCCATCACTGTCACTGCACTCTTTTGCAGAGCTACTGAAATTATACATCAAAGTTAACCCCAGCCAGTGTCTCTATGATATCACCTACACAGCCATCAGGCAGTTTAGCTAATGCTCTTTTTAACAGCTCTTCCTGTAATTCTGAAGGACAGCAGCTTTGAATGGATTGAAAGTCAGATTCGTCATGGTGCAATGTTATTCATAGGCCTACCTGATTTTTGCAATTTTGACATGTAGCAGGACTTCCTCAGAGGAATAAATATAGTAATGCTTTCATAGAATTTAGAGGTTAGACTAAGCTGCTGAAACCAAAGACTTGTTTACATATGTGTTATTTACTGGCTTGTAGTAACGTAGCCTACACCAACGTGTTCTCACAAGCTGAAATGATCACATCCTCGTAATACTGTACTGGATAAAAGATTAAATTGAGCTGGAGAGTCAGTAAGGCAACTGGTCAGCAATGACAGAAAAATGACCTGGATCAAGTGAGGAAATATAAAGAGGAGTGTGTGGAGGAAGTAACTAAAGACTGATGCATCCATGCAGCTTCTGCTTATCTGAGGTCAGTTCACAGGAGCAGCAGCTTTTAAAGAGGACACCCAGGCTTCCTTGTCCAGAAGGATCCCCACCTTTTCCCATCTGGTTCCTCGTGATGTGGACGAGCAGCACTGCTACTAAGCCCCTCCCCTCTCTAAAGGAGAGAGACCAGACACCCTGCATGGAAAACTTCTCTTGGCCACTTCTGTGTATGATATTGTTCTTTTGTCTCCTTCCACAGCTCATAATCACAGGTGAGGGGTGGGACTCACCTATCGACTTATACCCTTCTTCACCATGACAGACCAATACAAGCCCCCATCCCTCAGAGGACGACGCCTTGATCCACATGTTGATCTCCCACTCTAATCTTCCCACACTTGTAAAGAAGACCGAGAGTAGTTGGACGAGATTGCCTTCCTGAAGCTGGATTTATACTTGCTTGGTGTCTGTGTAAGGTCAGTTAATGTAAGCTGTATGCTTCGGGTAGGTCTGTGGAGGCCCAATGTGCACCCCTTGGTTGCAGCGTGGTTACGCAAAAGTTCTCCTTTGTGATTGGTTGGTTTGTGATTACATATTTCCAGATATCATAGGACATCAGCTTTGTTGGCCCTACCATATGCAGATGCTGCATAAGAATAAATCCAGCTTAAGATGCAACTCTGCCAAAAAGAAGTTTGAGGACATGATGACTTACTTGTCATGATGCGTGGCGCGGCTGTAGCTCAGGAGGACGAGCAGTTGTCCTTCAACTGGTAAGTTGGGGGATCAATTCCAGGCTTCCATTGACTAAAAAAATGCCAAAGTGTCCTAGGACAAGACACTGAACCCCAAGCTGCCCCCTGATGTGCCTATCGGGGTATGGGTGTGTTGAATGAGTGTGTATGTGAATGGGTGAATGTGACAAGTAGTGTAAAGCGCTTTGACTAGAAAAGTGCTATAGAAGTACAAGTCCATTTACCATTTACTTTCAGTAGAGGAGTTTATCTTCCACCAAGGCAGCAGAGAAAGTTATCAAAGAGGCAAAAGGACCATGTGTTGAAGGGCTAGCATTGTAGAAGACAGTGTTTCAACTAATAATGCTGTCATCATGCAGTTTACTCTGCAAGTTTGCCTTGCAGTGTGAGGACACACACTGATGAGGCACCTGCTTTTGGTCTATGAATTACCATAGAATAACAGTGTGTCTACAAGAACATGTTTTATGCACCAAAACGATAAAAACATGAGTGAAAGGAGCTTAAGTTGGCTGAAATGTAGTCATCTTGATGTGTTAATGCTATGTTTATGTACCTGTGAGACACATTGCTTTTCAAGTTATGTTTCCACTGTAAGTTTAATCGAGACTGTAAGTTTAATGGTTCTCTAGGCCTCAAGTTATTTTATTTTATTGGATGCGTTTTTTTACAGGATATGTGGAAAGTGGGATGAGTAAAGAGCTTCTCTTTTATTTAACTTTATTGTACAACGTATACCATTTTAATGGGAAAACTCCCGAGTTAGTAGGTAGTGAATGAGAGAAGTAGCCGAGCTCTCTTATGCACACTCAGTTTGCTCCATAATGAGTAAATCAGCATACTGAAATCACCACTGTAGTAATAAAACGTTAAATGTTGCGAAAAGCAGGGTTTTTACTTGCACAGTCTTTTGTGTTTGTATTTGAATAGAATTAGAAACCCAAAATATACACAATATATACAAATACAGGGGGTACATGTTGTGCAGAAGTAGAAAGTAATGCTTACTGTGTGTGCATGTCTGTCTTGATCTTTTTTCTACTTTTATGTCCCAGTTACAGCCCTCTGTCAGCACCAGAGGAGAGGAATGACTGTAAATGTACTTCAGCAGGAGAAAAAAAGACCTCAATAATCCATTTTAATTATGAAGAACAAAAGCACAATGTAGTCACATGAAGGTGAAGTGCGGACATGGTTCAAAGTACATGTCACCATGGAAATAGCTGTTGGCTGACAGACAGACCCTGGTGGGACATTTCAGCTTGTGGATAGTGGACCTCTGGGTTGGTCTCTGACTTTACAGCCTCATAGAACCAGTCAAATTCCTCCATTTAAAAGGTTGGTGAATTAGAAATATGTGCTTAATGTTTGAAAATAAAATCACATAAAGTGTGATGTTTAACAAGCTGTAAATCATCCATTCAACAAGGAAATCAGACACCAAACAGCTTTTAAATACCCATAAAGTAATAAAGATGCATTTATTCCATTTTTGGCGTAACTCTTACTCTAGATGGCCGTCTCTTTGAGACTGGATTCAAATTTCAGAGCCTCCTGGAGGCAGCAAAACTACAAAGCAAGGCTTTATCTTTAGCAAACACATGCTGTTGTTCAGCTCTTCTGCCTACTGTACCATATGGTTGGATTACTCAGGCTGGGCAGACTGTGAGGGCTTCTACTAATAAAGGGTTTTAAGTTTTGTGTGATGTCTGCAGGTATTATTGTACTCCTTTTATTTTATGATCCATAAACAAACTGGTATCTTTCTTGGGTTTATTGGTCTAGTCTGTCCTATCATAACTCATACTGTAAAATTATATATAGACACTTGAATGTGCTTGTTACTGAGCACAAATTTCTCAGATATTGTTTGACAAAAATGCTAAATTAGTGATGATTTTAATGGATTGACTGGTGACCCTCAGTGACTGCTTCAAACTTAGAAGCATATTACATCCAGATGACAGGTTTGATTTGTTTTTCCAGAGTATCTCCAAGTTAAACTCTGGCTACACAGTTATAAATTTTTAACATATGACTTCATAACAACTAATAAATCAACTGTGGCTGGATGACGATAAAAATCCGGCACACTTCCTTTTCCTGAAAGCAAACAATACTGTTATACCAGCAAGTTGCAGTCAAGTTTGTTTTTTAAACAAGAAGACATTTTTACAGATAATATCAAATATATAATTTCAAATAAAAAATATTTCTAAAGGAATTTTGGGATTATTATTGAATTCATATATATATATATATATATATATATATATATATATATATATATATATATATATATATATATATATATATATATATGTATGTATATATATATATATATATATATATATATATATATATATATATATATATATATATATATATATATGTATATATATATATATATATATATGTATATATATATGAATTTAATAATAATCCCAAAATTCCTTTAGAAATATTTATATATATATATATATATATATATATATATATATATATATATATATATATATATATATATATATATATATATATATATATATATATATATATATATATATGTATATGTACTCATATTGTACACTAATTTTACGCCAAGACAGGATTTGTCTGGGCCTGAATGAAAGCATTTAAGCACACTTGATTTCCCACAATCAAAGAGCTGCTTGAGTTGAAGCACTGGAATGCTGCTGCCTTGCTCAATTACAATCAGCTGTCTCCAATTTTTCTCCACTCATTATCTGCCATTAACTGATTAAATACTATACCATACCACAGATGTGAGCATAGGTACATAAATAATGGAAACTTTTCTTTGGAAAATGTTATGTTTGTATAATTCTGGTGCTACTTCCAAAACCTAGTCCAAAAGAACAGTATACGATGCTAATCTTCAAAGGACAGCTTTGTTATACATGAAGGGGGCCTTTTACGCTTCACTAACCTGGTCCTGCCTTTACTTAATATCTCGTGGTAGAAAATACCCCCATAAACACAGAGAGCTCAGCTCCAGCTGGACACAAGAACAAGGGACCCTGTTGTTGTACTGCGATGACAGATTGAGGCTAGACTATGGTTGTGTCTGGCTGCTGTGGCAGGTGCGTTTACATGGTTAATGTTGTGTCGTAAATCTAAATATGAGTCTATGCAGGTGAGATTTTCTAAGTAGCAGTCTTTTAAATGAAAATGTTGAAGGCTGTACTTACATTCAGCCAGTTCTGCTGATTCAGCAGCTACTTTACCAACTCCACCTTCCAGTGAACAAAAACAAAGACCACTAAACCCTGACTAGACATGTACACGCTTATGTATTACAGTGCTTAAGAACATAAATAAGATGATTTCTGTAGTTATAGAGAAACCCTGCCTGTTATGTGATTTCTGTCTGGTGGAGAAGTGGCCATTTCAAGATGCATATTATTAGTGTTACAGAGCACAAGTAGTAATGTGATGCAGCGACATGATACTGGAAATTTTAAAATTTGTATTAAAAGTTGATTAGCAGAGTTTTGAGGCCTTGATTTAGTTGCATGAATTTCAGATCGTAATAAATTATTGGTAAATGAGAATCTAGTGACCAACCATAAACCATATGCCAAATTCTCTTTACCAAGTGGCTTTAGCTGCTCCAAGTAGCTTTAGCTTGACTGCTAATAGCTGTAGGGGCGACAACTCTTGACTAAAACCTTGTTAATGGACAGTAAGTCAATGTTGGCATTGTTAAAGTTCTGCTTTGTACATTTAAAACTTTCCAAAACTCAATATTCCATCTTCTTTTTCTACACCCTTCAGTGAAAGAAGATCAGTGAATATGCAAACCTTGCATAGCCTCGCCCAAACGTTACCTGCCAACACCTGACTCCAGCCTTTCCTGCCTTTTGAGTCAGCAATGGTCAATTCTAAAGTGTACTTATGGAAATGCCATAATTTCCTTTTGTGTTTTGCTATTTTAAAACTATGCTTCTTTCAACAATTAAATTAAATTGAGATAGGCTAACTCAGACAAAGTCAGGGGAGAAGCAGTAACATTTAGCCATCTGGTGTGAACCTTGCTTGGCCACAGGAGCTGCTGGCTCCAGAAGTGTTTGGTAGCAGAGCAAAGTCTCAAGTCCGTAAGCCAACTGGAAACTCCCTCACAACCAAAGTAGCTAGTTCTGAGAGAACAGGGCTGAAGCAGGTAGGGCTAGCTTCACAGGGAGCAAGTTTTGTTCCATGGCTTTCCCAATGCTATGGATCTTTGCTCAACCTGTTCTCCACTAAGCCTGTTCTATTTTCTTTCTTTAAGATGCTAGCTTCTTTTTTATCTGCTCCTCACAGTGCATGCCAATTCACTGTATCATAACGTGTTTTTAACAGTACTGGGTAGCGCTTGTTTTCTGGAGTGGTCTACATTTGACACATGCTGGCTGACTTAGCGTTTGCAGACATAGGTTCTGCCGTGAAAATTCAGGTAAAAGTCTTCAGCTTTTACCAGCTCACTGATGGTTTTATCAATTGACATGTCGTGTAACACCTTGTTGTATTAAGAGGTTAAAAATGTAAATTTATTGTTTTGTTGAGTGGGACCAAGAGGCAACCTCCAGTGGTAAAAAGTGAAGCTTATGCAGAAGTGCAGAAAACTGCAATTTCCTCTTCATCCACTAGGGGCTGCAAAACAGAGAGAATCCCCATAGACTACCATGTTAAAAAGCCCAACTTCACAGCAGATATAAACATGTTTACAGTCTCGGTCAAAAATCCATTTTAGGTTTAATATGTCAGGTTTACCTTCATGACAACTGTGGGGGGAGTGAATTATTTTTACAACTTGCCCGTTTAAAAGTAATTTAATCTCAAAATTTGGCATATTTAGAGGCGTGTCCTTTTGATTGACAGGTACCCGATCTCCCGCTCCAAGTAAGACGAACGTAGAACAACCGCGGTTTTTACCCGGTTAACAACGTGACTTAGCTTTAGCCCGCTTACCTCCGTTAGCTGGTTAGCTCCTGTTATCTCCAGGTTAACTCGGTTAGCTCTTAGCTACAGAAAGCTTGGAGTTCACTCGATGTCAACCATCCACCATGCGCCCACAGCCCCCCTCTCAGCTCAACCTCTTTGCCCATATTTGTATTTTCCAGGCGAGACAACATGCATGCCTCAGTTCCTACCATCGCCAAGATGGCGATGGAAGGAACTGCCCACCGAGCTTCAGTTCAGCTCTTCACAAACCTATGGGTGACGTCATGGATGCTCCATCCATCTTTTTATATACAGTCTATGAGTGGGAATTTAACTCCTCGTTAGGTCTCAGGAGAAACCATCCACCTTCAAAAATATTTCCATGTGTTCTGTTTGCATATGCGTACTGTAGATACGAAGTATGACTACATTTAGATAGACGAAAAGAAATGTGTCATTGAGATAGAAGAATAACTGAATGGTACAACAATAATATGACAAAGTTTAGTTGTTCACGTGTAAAATATGTCATTCAAACCACAAAGCTAAATATAAAAGTAGTTTTATTGTAGCTCAACCAGGAGGTTAGAAAACATTTTTTAGTAAATTGCTGATCTTCAACTGGTATAAAATATTTGTCAGTCTCAGTCTCACATTTCACAATATGCTCATAGTTGAAAGCACAGCTTCTAGCCACATCCAATCACCCATCCTTCCTCCTTATGTGGACTTTGGGGCTTGTTAAATGATAAACTTGATGACGTCTGCTTTGGTGGAAACACTTACGTAAAGCGCAATTCCCTCAAGCTGCATGTAGGGCACTGCCTTTACAGCACAGAATAATAAATTGTACTTACAGGAATGAACAAATGTCAGGTATGAATGTTTCACTTGGAAGACTTGATGCTTCTTTACCAATTTTTTTCAAAGCTTAAATATTTTTCACTACCTTAGTACAAAAAAAAAAAAAACATCTTTGAAACCAGATTAAGCAAACTACAAAGACAAACTTCTGCTTTTTGCCTGAATCTTTCTGTCAACACTTGGGTATTTTCTTGGAATACTTCCACTAAAACAAACACGCAGAACCAGAATAAACACAAAAATACAATCACCTATTAATACATAGAAGAACAATGAGACAATGCCTACATACACATGCCAAACATAGCCTTGCATCAAGCCAGGGACAGAAACGTTTCCCTTACAGGATTAGAGAATATCAGCTCATGCAAATGACGCATGTAAACCAGAGCTGGACAGAACGACAAACATGCACTGGTTGAACAGCTGCAGCTACAAGAGCAAAGAGGTATGACGCTGCCCCTCTCCATATGTGCTCATCAGCTCTCAGTGCACTTTTAACTCTTGTGTCTTTTGTATTGTGTGTTATCAGCTACCCATCAGGCACATCTCCCTTCCGACCCTTCTTGTTCTGAGGTCACCTGATTGCTCTCTTCCTCTCATGTTGTGACCTAACAGACAACTGTTTCCTATTTTTTCCTGCCTTTGGCTTCGCTCTTGCCCTTTTCTGCTCTGCTCAGCAGACCACCCATGTCTTCTGTTATTTTCCCGCACATTTCACCTTTCACACCTCATGCTGCTTTTGTGAAATAGCAGCACATGAGACATTTAGGAGTTTGCTATAGCGACACCACCTTGACATTTACACCCTCCTTGTGTTGACCACCAAGATCAATGCCGTGCTGTATGATTTGCGTACCTCGCCTGAAATGAAACAACAGCAGCAGCAGTGAGTGGCTTAATCAGATCCCAATCAGCAAAGCCTCACAAGGTTAAAATAAGTGTCGTTTCTCAGAGCGTGAAGCAGTCCAACCACTCGATCGGCCGATTTGCAGCTGCAAGTAGAGAAGGCAATTAGTGTCCTCCGTCACCTTGTAGCTAACTGCAACCAATGTTGAAGGGTGTACAAATTGCAGCCAGGAATCTAATTTCAGATGAACACACACACCTCTGGCTGTGCAGAGAAGAAAAAAAAATCCAATCTAAAGAAATATGATGACTTGCACTTGCTGCTCAGCATTTGGTTCGGCCTATCAAAGTCACTCTGCAGGCTGGGAAACAGCCAAGGGAAGGATGGACATCCAAGCTAAAGTGGGTGCAGAAGTGGTAAAAAAAAGAAAAATTCAGGAAGGTCTTGTTCGTACAAAAGTAAAACCTAATAAAATTGGTTTAATAACTTTAAACTGTCCACCAAAACCACCAAGTCCAAACCCATTTGGTAAGCAAGTCACCGTGTCTGGATCTTGTTCACACGTAATTGTTGTGTTTGCAGAGTCCACAAGCACATGGAGCGAAATAAACAACTGGATGCTGCAACGACACAAAGCGACATCCCTAAAAGGCTTAATGAAAAGTGCTTGTGTTGCATTTAGCACCGGAAGAGCACAGATGTGACCGAGCAGTATAGCGGTGAGCACAGCATCTATTTTCACCACTGCTTTTAAAAGTTGTCTGCCTCCTCTGAGTCCTGGCACCTGGTCCTTTGCAGCTTAACACTCTCCATATCACTTACAAAAGAACAAATCGAAGCAAGAGTAAAAACAATCCCTCCCATTATGTGACATCACAATAACACTGTAATGTTGGAGTTAAGTGAAAAGAGATGCTGTGATATCCACACCCCCTTGACGCCACACATTTCCCCTCTAATCTTGATGGACATTTCACTCAGGCTCTTTGTCTGTCCATCTTAGATTGTCGCCCAGATTGCCACTCTCCCTTATTTTCATTCCCTCATTTCTCTACATGCCCCCATGCCTCCTCATTCACTTCATTTTCCCTCTCTCAAAACACCGTCCTCTCCGCGTCCACCACCAGTTCCCGCCTCCTGACTACACTGACATCAGAAACAGAAGCTGTGCAGAGCCAATTTCCTGAGTGCTGCCCACCACCGACACTCATTTAATTACTGCAGAGACAGAGAGGCAGGGCCTGTCAGAGCTTTAGCCCGGATCAGCGAGGTACCTCACAACTCCTGCTGTCCTAGGGGAATGTGGTGTATACATGTGAGTGTGTAGGGAAAGGGGGGTACCTGTCATATGCTATAGCCTCTATAAGGGCTTGACTTGACAATAAGAGATTAGCTTTCTTTGATGCAGTCCTGAGAGGCTCCGTAGCCATATGTTCAGAATACTGTATAAAAAGCCTTTGATTTATCCGGAGCTTGGATGTCAGAAGCTACAAACATGGGCAGAAATGAGTGTTTTATAGAATCTGCTTTTGTTGGGAAAATGACTAAATAATTCCACTGTATGTTGCAAAAATGAAGAAATGATAAAACATTTATGCTTTCCATCTGCAGCTACATGTGTAGACATGCCTGCGTCTTGGCAAGCGAGTCTGTATGTGATGATAAAACCTGCTCTCGGTGTTCATACATGTTTATATGACAAACAATTTCTGTGTTTATGTTTTAGAGTTGGTGCAGATAGATTAGAAATCTGTGCACAAAGATTGACAAAACTCTTCTCGTCAACACAGGTTCAGCACAACTACGGAGATGGAGAACGCTTTCAGAGCATGTTTTCATGTCATGGTTCAGGATAGGCTGGGCTTGCTTGAAGATTTTACTGAAATGCAACTGGGAAAGTACATGATCCTGGAGAAGCTCATGTTTGTGGGCCTAAAAACTGAGCTGATAAGTTAGTTGTTTTTTTTTTAGAAAAAAAAAAGAACAGAAAAGGCAAATCAACAGTTAAAGTAGATATATAATGGTTTTGGCTGTAACCTTCTACAGACAGGATTTTTTTTTATCTCCACAGTCACAGGTGTGCCCATTAAGACAATTAGGACAATGCAGCCTGTGCACTCAGAGTTCATTTAAATAGCCTGATGTGCTTAGGAAAGCTCATAACGATGTGAAATGACCCAGAAGTATGCGACCGGCAGCCATGACAAGCTGTTACAGTCTCTATTTAGCTAAGGAAGCATGCCTCCATCTTTAATGAAAAGAGATAAGATTTTTTCTTTGTAAAGTTTTGTGACTGAAAATGATTTTAAAAAAATGTACATTGAATTTCCATTTTGTAGCTTTTTCATGCTTCTTTTTCATGCTGTTTTTTACTATTCTACTGCTAGCCATTTGGAGGGACAACATTTTAAAATATGGCGTTAGGTATAGGACCAGCATGCAGTGGGGTGGGTGTACTGATAGAGGAGACGCAGCAATGAGAAAAAATAAAACTTTAAACATGTTTGCTTGCTAGAAAAAAAAACATCAAACTCTTGGATTTTGTTTGGTAAATGGACTTGTTTTGCATGCATAAGGAATATTCCATGGTGCATCTGTAGTTGTGTTTCCATTACACCTAGAATTGTGCAAAAGCTGAATATTGCAATTTAAAAAAAAAAAAAAAAGCTAATGAAAACACCTGCATTTTGAAAAGTGTCCAGTACAGCTCAAAAGTTTTTATGCTATCAAAGTAGTTTTTCAGACGTTTTGATATAGAAATGTATTGTAAAAGTGTATTAAAAACACATTTTTCACCTATATGTGATCCCAGACAAGACGTGGGGGTCATGAGCAGTTCATTTCTGGTAAAGATGGTGCAGTGTGGAACAAACCAAAGCAAATTTCAAAGTCTTAGAAAAGAAAATGAGGCAGAAAAGCTTTGAAAAGCCGTAGCAAATTCCCTGCAGCAAGCACAAAAACCCCCAATCTAACGCTACGTTAGTTTGTGGAAACTTAAAAACATCACTCTTATTTAGTGAAAATCTGTAATGGAAACACAGTTTATGACTCTTTAAGCCCTTAAAACCTTTGAAATTATATTTTACTGAAGAACACCCGCATCGCTGATTCTGTATCTTCATCTGTGACTTTGTCCCTCCCACTGAAAGGTGTACATATATTTCAACTCCACTACAAAAACCCAGCATCAGACTGCATAGAAAAAGTAAAATGAAGACATGTCACTAACAACACAGAAGCGAAAACCTTTTAATCTCTGGACAAGTCGACAGTCTACTGGGGCCTGTTGCTGAGCCTGTTGATCACTGGGTGTTTTAATTTGTCCTCCCAGAGAAACATTCTGTCACTGTTTCTGACTGATTCAGACAGCTTCTTAGACTTGCCTGACATTTTAACAGAACAAGCTCTTGGGTAAAGGATCTGAAGACATCACCATGGCAACAGCAACCGCATGCTCTCTCTTTTGAAAACACAAACAATGCAGCTATTTTTTGACATAAACACACCAGTGCATCATTCTGGTGGGTTTTGTTGTGAAGCTGTGTTATTTGGTAAGAAAATTATGTCAGAGTGGCTTGTTTTCTTTAGTGTCACAGCTTGCTCATACTTGGCAAGCCGTCCAAAGTTATGCAGGTTGGGAAAGTGTTTAACATCTCCTCTGCAGATTTGCATTCACATCCACCCACCTAAACATAAGCAGTGATCCTGCTCCAGATTCTGCTCAACATGTCCTGACAAAGCTCCTCAGTGTAACATTTGTGAATTACCATCAGCATGGTTTCAACCTGAGGTAAAGTTCAGCACCACCACTTCACACAACCGCAACCCCACTTAACATACAGCTATGCTTGGAGGAAGCCTCTAGAAGGCCTCGATATAGCCAGACGTATCACATTTCTCTCTAATAATGGACGACGTTGCTGTGCTCATGGAGAATAAAGGTAACATTTGAGCTCTTTGCTTTTATTTTCTCTCACCACACACTTCAAATGCAGCCCTCACACAGATTAATCATCTGTCTGGCAGGTCTTCAACATGTCCTGACATGTCTCCCAGTGATGACTTAACCAGAAACGGCTTCAGTTTGTGTTATTTAGGGTGTGACTATAGTTTATAGACAACAAAAGATGGAAAGTGTGGTATATATTTGCTTTGTTAAGAATTCTCATAGAAGATGGTTTATTAGTACAGCCAGGCTTTGGAGGCTGTGTAATTAGATGAGAAGGCTGTTTATCCTTTTCTTTCCCCTGATAATCTCTTGAAAATATCAGTCATTTCCTGCAGCATGGTAGTCGTTTTGTCTCTCATTGCTTGACAACCAAAAATGTCTCAATGTCTCTGTCATTTAATCCAAAAGCCTCTTAAAATTAAATAAAAATTTAAGACATGATACAGGTCATATTGTTACGACCCAGCCTGTAGAACACAACATAAAAAGGAGTTTATGTTTGTAATAGAACTACTAATAGACATTAAATGTTTATCCAAAAACTATACAACATGGTGCAAGTATTGTATCGTAATCTCTCTTCTACCCACATTATACGTGCCTTATTTGCACCTTATAAAACCACAGCAAGGTCAGAGGGAATGCTGAGGGGCATATTATTAATAACTTTACAAAATTTATATGTCTCTCTTTGTTCATTGTATCTGCTATGGCCAATTAATGGGTTACGAATCTGCAAAATCCCAGTTGAGATGAACTTGTTACATCAATAAATAATGGAACCAAGAGCTTGAACAGAAGATGAAATGTATACTGACACTGTTTGGTCTAAGGATCGACTGATATGGTTCTTTTAGGGCTGATACCAATACCAATACCAATACAGATACCGATACCAGTACCGATACCAATACCAACATCGCTATTGACATAAATTATTGGTAATTAAGTGGACTGATAACCAATATTTAGAAGTGATTTGTTTGCAATAAAGATGTATATTTTGGTGTCAAAATTTAGAAAAACACCTGGGATCAGATTGAATACAAGAAACTGTTTGGTTTTGTACACTGAAAATCTGTGACAAAAAGACCTCAAATTATTGTAGAATAACGCAAAATCTGACGCAATTCTTGGCTGAAAGAGTTCAAACAATTGTTTTATCATATAAAAGTCTCTTGAAAGTAATTGGTCTCTCTTTTCTGTCCTCTCCACTGCAACCAGTCCAGGTAGATGACTGAACCAGGTTCTGCTGGAGGTTTTTCCTTCCTGTTAAAAAGGAGTTTATTCCTTTCCACTGTCGCCTCATGCATGCTCAGGATGGGGAATTGCAGCCATACAACAAGAAGGTTGCTGGTTTGAGCCTCAGCTGTGGGAGGTTAAAACAATGGCCTATCTGTGTGGAGTTTGCATGTTCTCCCCGTGTATGAGTGGCTTCTCTCCACCACATTCACAGACATAAGCGTCTGCCAATCGACTATAGAATAGGAATTGGATTGAAGTCAAGATTTGGTTGCAACCTGTTGGCTTTTCTTTATTTACCCAGTGGAACTTGCCGGCTCGATAATCTTTAGCGCCATAATCATTCAGGCTAATTGCGAAATCATGTCAGATTTGATGTGAATACATCAGTGCAGGTAGGTAGGTCCAAATGTGGCCTCAGGGCAGCATGTCAATGAAACTGATCATCATAAGGTTGGGTGTTTAAAACTTTAGCATGAAGGATTATGAGTAATTCGATATTTTCTATTGCCTTTAGTCATCACACAGTCCTCTCCTCGATCTCTATAGGTGCGATTCCATTACGCCTACAATTGCGCAAAAACTAAAATATAGCAATAAAGAAATCACTACATTTTAAAAAAGTCTCAAATACTGCTAAAAAGATTTTGTGCTCTGATGACGTGGTTTTTCAGACTTTTTGATATAGAAATGTATTGTAAAAGTATAGCAGAAACACTTTTTTTTCACATTTATGTGTCCTCAGACAAGCAGTGGGGTCACAACCAGTTCATCTCCGGTAAACATGGCGCAGTATGAAACCCACAACAGCAAATTTCAGGGTTTTAGAAAAGAAAATGAGGGATTAAAGCTTTCAAAAGCCGTAGCAAATTCTCCGCAAGTAGAAAACCCCAACATAACGCCACATGGCTACCTTGCATAAGCAGCAATTTTTGTAAAATCTCGTGAGAGGAACGAGGTTTTACGAGATTTGAGGTCAATGCGCTGAACACTGTTCAATGGAAACACCCGCAAATGCTAATTGTTGTTTGTCGAAACTTACAAATATTGCTTTTATTTTGCAAAAGAATGTAATGGAAACACAGCTTGTAGAACTACATCGAAAGGCTTCAGTGTTGATTGGATACACAACATGTATTAGCCAATCAGTGAGGGCTGTAGGAGGGGCATTGGGTTACACAGCAAAGAGGGGGGACTTCACTCTGAGAGAGACCGCTGTGTAAAAGCCTGTATACGTTTTAGAATAAACTTGTTTTACCGGTCTTCGTGGAAAAAATGGCTGCTGCCAATTATAATGAAATTGCCCAATATAGCTGATATCAGCTATGCCGATTAGTGGTTGTCTTTCGTTTGGTCTTCATTAAACCATCCCTGGTTTGTATTCACAGATTGTACTGTCATGAAGTTATGTATAGATATTTTTAGTTCTGGTTTCCTCTTTTATTTAGTAGTTTTTCCTGTTTTGCCTCGGTCTATGTTCATTACTTGGGTTAATTTAGTTCATCCGTGTCACCTGTGTCTGGTCTTGTCCTGGGTATTCATACCCCTCGCTTGTGGTTGTACTTTGCTGCTCCACTTAGTTGTGTCTGAGCTTGAGTTTAGCCCCCCTGCCTGTCTAGTTAATAAAACTACATTCCTGGAACCTACTCAGCTTCCGCCTCATCTCTCCATTTGGTTTCCACACCTCCACTGAATCATGACAAGTATGGTTTGTTCAGAGAGGTATAAATGCTAATTCACACTCTGAGGGGCACCAAAGAACTGAACTGTGGTTTGCTTGAAAATGGGATGTCTCAGCTAACACTGCATGTCAACAGGAGGTGATATACAATGTGTCTTAGAGCAACACTTTTGATATCTCACTGCCTCAATGTGCTAAATGTTTAATTTATACCACTATACAGGTGTGATTCTTTCTAAAATGCAATTTCCTGTCCATGCAAGGTTGGAAAATGGCATGTGTAAGAAAGCAAGGAGATTAATTTCTTGGAAAACTAACAAGAAAATGTAAAACCAAGCCATAGTATGCTGCACAAAATACTGAAACAAACACAATAATACAAAAGGCTCTATTGGGCTTTATTCATGGCTTGAATTTTGTGTTGAAAGATGTATAAATAGAGCTACATGAAGTATCTTTACTTCAAGGTGGATGTTCAAAGAATACTTTAATGATTGCAGCACAGAAAGATGGACAGTACAAGTAAACGGTAATAGTTGTCCTGTATCCTGAGCTTTGACAAACCTGCATGGATAGGGAATACCGTATCATCCCCAATGCATTAGCTTATCATGCTTACGCTGCAGGAGCAGCTGCAGGTTTGGAGCTGCAGGTATATCTTCCTTTATAATGCCTCCAGATTGACACCTGTGCTCTCATTTCCTTCATCAAAGTTAATGTTGCCTATCTCAGCTTGCTGGCAAAGAAAGGAAGGTGATACTGCAATCAATAACAAGGATATTTTCCTTTTTTTCACACGTAATTATTTAAAGTGCTTTTTGACAGGCCGTGACAGGCAGCTGCAGGCTGTAGAGAGGTCGAGGGTTATATCTAAGTCAAACGTGTATAGCATTAATTTCATGCTGTCGCTAACTGTTGCTGAGAATCTTGCGTTGGGTTTGTCGTGGATGTGCATCATTATGTCGCTGTGTGTGACTATTGAATATGTTTGAATATATTATTATCTATCCTATGGTAAAAACTTGTACACATGTAACCTAGTGATGTCATGGAAGTAAATCCAACAATCATTTGAGTCACAGCTTAACTTATGTGTATTTTTGCAGATCCAGAGAAAAGAACTTCTCACTTTTGAGTGCCACTGGTCTAAATTTATTACTGTCCTTCCTGAAACTGTAGCTTGTGTCACAAATAGCAGCGCACAGTGAGATGACAGCTTGCGCGGGCCCAGACTGGATTTGATCCACAGCTGTTTGAGGCCGTTTAAAAGTGTGAGTCATGCGGAGTGCTTTAGGTGTCACCGTCACTGGCTCTCGTACAGTCTTGATTTCTCTCGTTCTTTCTGGTAGTTAAAAGGGGATGGTATTTCCTTCAAGCTGAAGGCAACATGCTGACAGAAGTCAATGATAAAAAACCCGTGTGTGCACATCTGTGTGTTCCTTTTTATCTACCTACATGATAATGTTATCATGAACTTTCTGCTGGTCTTTGAAGTCTATACTGTGATAAACGTCTGTGCACCAGACAGATAGACGTTGTAGGTACAAAAGGCAGAGCAAAATGGAAGAGAAATCTTTTTTTTTCCCCAACTGATGTTCCGATTGTGGGATAATTTAGGGAAAAAAAGATAAAGGTTATGGGAAACGGTTGTGTCTGAGTAAATAAGTAAGTATAATCTGTACAATTAATGGTAAACATTTTTTTACATGCAAGTGGTCGAAAAAAAAGCTGTGCTGTGAATGTAAAGCAAAAATATGACATCAACATGGAAAGTAAAACCGTAACCGACAGAAACTTAGAAAACAAAAATTATTTAATAATTATCCCTGCCTTTTCTTAAAAATAACATGGCTTTAAAACAGCTTCACTTTGGCTTTTTTTTTTTTTTGCACCTTTGCGGTTCATAATTGAGTTCAGCATCCGTCTTGCATCCTGTCTCTTCTCTAAGCTCTTTTTTATGAGTCAAAATCAGTACGAATTTTGCTCTGTTGCTTGCGCTCCTTTTTCTCACTTCTTCTAATGGTGGTTTCTTGTATTTCTTTGCATAATCAGCAATGATTTGCTTTAAAAATAGCCAGTATGTTGACATCCAATTCCTGACATGTGACATGGTGCCGTGAAGCAAAATGTGATGCCACAAGCTGACATAAGAGTTGTGTGCTATGAAAATGATTCCAGAGCATGGAATTTTATGGTCAGAAAATTGGTTTAAAATTCCCAGTAAAAAGAAACCCTCCATCTCAGGATAAAAAAGTAAAAATGTAAAAAGAAAGAACACACTTTAAAAACAACAAAATAGGAAAAACACAATAATTGTAATGAAACATTCCTTTCTCAGTTTTTTTTTTTTTTTTTTTTAAATTTTTGTTTTTATGTATGAATTGTTAGTTTTCAGTATTTTTTTTATTCTTTTGTTTGGTTGTTTAAATAATGCTTTCTGATTTCAAGATACTGGTCAAGATGTTCTCATTTGAAAGTATTTGTATTCCAGGAAAGACAATTATGTTTATGTGACTGCGTTTTGTAAACAGTCATAAAAATGTCTTTGCTGTGTTCCCTGTTTTTTTTTTTTTTATTATATATATTTATGAACTGGCACACTTGGCACTTGAGTCACTTGATAGCCACCAAAAATCTCTTTCTCGCATGCAATGGTTTTGATTTGATGCAGCTGGACATCATTAAAACGCATACATTTGAGTGTTTTTTGGTAACTTTTGTGACGTCTCACACAGCACAAATCTGAACTGTGTTTAAAAAGTGCTTGAGCTGCAGCTGAAGCTTCCAGTTGTACAATTAAATCTTCATGAATAAGACACTTTTCAGTGTCAACTTTCTCTTGTAGCGCAACCTGTCAAAGCTCACTCAACAACAGATTCATCTCGCTGGTACACCACCGAATGTCACAGGAAATCATTTGTGATTAGCTCCAATGGAGGGCAGTTACAAAATTTCCCTTCGGGAATAAAACAGTATTTCTGAATCTGATCCTGCGTCTGACCCATAAATTTAAACATGTACATATGGGATGTCTTTCCTTCAATATTTAATAAAACCTGATCTGTACTTAGGTCATTCAGATTAACTATTTTGGCAAAATGGTATGTTCTGAGAAAAATGTGTCTATACCTCACTTGATTTACGGTCCAACTTCTTGGGGTTGACACATATAACATGTCCATGTCTCTGTCACTCTGAAGGGAGTGTCTAAACAAACCACGAGGAAAGAAATCTCAATGACTGATTGCCATTGCTTTAATAGACTGATGGAGCCATTAAAAGTGTGGTCTTACTATGAAGAACTTTTCCTAATGCTGAGAGATAAAATCCCTCCAGTGTGGGGTGAGCCTAGAACGTCTCACCAGAGAGGAGTCCAAGAGGCATCCTAACCACCCTATCCACCCCAACCGGCTCCTTTTGATGTGGAGAAACAGTGACTCTGAGCCCTTCCCAGATCACTGAACCTCTCACCTTATTGGAGAGACCGGCCACCCTGCAGAGGAAACTCATTTCAGATTCTTGTATTTGTGTACTTGTTCTTTTGGTGACTACCCACAGCTTATGACCATAGGTGAGGGTGGGAACATAGATCAACTGGTAAATCAAAAGCTCCACTTTATGGCTTAGCTCCTTCTTCCCCATAACAGACCGGCACAGGATCTGTATGACTGCCTGTCAGTCTCATACCCCATCCTTCCCACACTCGTGAACAAGACCCTGAGATACTGGAACTCCCCGACTTGGGGCAGGACCTCATTCCCAACCTAGAGAGGACACTCCACCATTTTCTGACTGAGGACCATAGTCTGGCAAGAATTTGGAGGTGCTGATCTTCATCCCAGCTGCTTCACTTTTGACTGGAAATCACAACCAGATGATGCCAACAGAACCACATCATCCACAGAGAGCAGAGACGCAATCCTGAGGCCACCCAACCGGATCCCCTCAACACCTCAGCTGCGCCTAGAAATTCTGTCCATAAAAGTTATGAACAGAATCAGTGCTCAAGGACAGCCTTGTTGGAGTCCAACCCTCAATGGTAAAAATCCAACATACTGCTGGGGCCAATGGGACCAGAACACTATTGTTTTGTTGAACAACCTTTTGAAGTGATCACTGCAATCACGTGTTTTCTGTAACTTCTAATCAGACTTCTGCACCTGTTAGTAGAAGTTGTTCTACATGCTCTGAAACAGTTTTTTTTTTTATTATTATTAGTCTTTTCAAGCACAGTTCAACAGCAGTGTCTCTTTTCACAAAATTATCATTTTTGCCAATTTTTTATTTATTATTACTTTTCAGTTTCTAGTTATTTGGGTTACTATTATAGAATTGTCCTTGTCTAATAGGAGGGTGCCAACACACCAGAGCACAGCTGTAGACTGCATGTACTTTTATTATAAGTGGCTATTCCAAGTTTTTAAATATACTCAAATATTCACATAAGCAGTGAATTTCTTCCTTATAAAATATACATTTCTGCAAAACTAAAAACTGGCTGCACCCTTTTTAACTAATCAAAACTCAATATTCACAAAAGGCGATATGTACTTTGGTTTTAATCCAGGCTGAGCTGCAACATGCAGAACTGCTTCTAAAACAGCAAATTTCAGAATGTGTGAAGACCGTCCTAGATAAAGTGAGAGGAGCATGTATGTAGTATTCATTGAAATGTTACATATTTATATCTCAGACAAACATGCTGCAGTGAGTGTGCAGTGTGCCTGCTCAGGCAGTGTGTGAGGCTGAGTGATGACTCAACCATGGAGCTCTGAAACTTGGCCAAGGCAACAGAGGAAAGTAAGTGCACGAGAACAGCAACGTGCCACTTGGTTTACAGCTGTATGCACGAACTGTAACTGGCTGGTTTATTTGCATTTTAATTCCAAACTATTTAATTCCTCTGTCATGTAAAACTTAATTCCGCTCTAAGTTAATTCCGGTCGTTCTGAGCATGCTCGTTACCTTGTCCTGTCCCGATGACGCACATTGTTTTGCCTCCCGTGTTCGGTGGTCTATCTTTCTTCTCCTTCTCAGTTGCTGCAAAAAGTGAAGTAGTATACTCGTGTATACTACTGGTACTTTAAAATTATAATAAAAATTGCGGCAAAACTGGTACTTATGTAGTTTTTACAAGTTACGACTTAAAAGACGAGAAGCAGGAAGCCAACTTTGTGTATTTTCAGTATACATCATACGTCGCATGCACACTCTGTCCAATCAAAACCCTTCCCTACCCGCCATTCTAAAGAGGACTTAAGTGAGGACATGTTTCAAGTAAACCTTCATTCGGAATTATTATTTTCATGTAAACTCGTAGGAGAATACGTTTATTACTAATTATTTTTTTCCGACTTATTAATTCCAATTAAAAAACATCATCTAACCGTAGCCAATGTGTTGAGGAGGAGAAACAATGCAGGGTTTGTCACAAAGGGTCCCAACATTAACGACTTTCACACCTTCACACACAAAGGCAACCCAGCTTTTCCATGTTTTCATTTAATTTACAATGCAGGAACTTCTTCCAAACACCAGATTGTTCAAGATAAGTATTTCTCCAATTTGAAGATCATAGTAGCTTGGTATAATTTTCTAACCACAATGATGTGTATCTGTGGGGGACTGACAAAGGATTATCTTATCTTATCTTATCTTATCTTATCTTATCTTATCTTATCTTATCTTATCTTATCTTATCTTATCTTGATGGTACAGTGACATCTACTACATACATTCCTGGAACTGTAATTGGCAAGCAGTGTCTCAATGCCGCCAAACCACATTTGACAACTTTCTTTTTCAAGTCCAGAGCACCATGTTACAGATGAGCCTGGCTGTATGGCACTGCATCACACAATAGCAGATGGATATCAAAACACTTGCCATTTAGGCAGCACGCCTTGTCTGATTTAATCAAAGGCGCACAACAGGACATTATCGGAGGAGAAGAGGAAAAGAAAGAGAGGAAGAGAAAAAGCAACAGATAAGAAGAGAGTCAAGACTAAACTGATTTTTACTCACTGGAGAGAACTCAGAGTAGAGGCGTGATGTTGTGAATTAACCGTCATTAGTGGCCGCATTACCTAGGAAAAACGCCAAACTTCAGTTACGCTTCGCAAAATCTTTGTTAGATAATATATAAAAATCTTTGCCATTGCATAGGTTAGTGTTTTAAAGTAAACTTGAGCACAGCCCCATATATAACCTTTTAAATTACTGTGAAAACAAACAGTATGTTCCTTACACAACATCAGTCATGTCATTTGTTCACCAGTAAACCCGTAGGGTTTCAGAAGTCACCAGAAATTCCAGCATTTAACAAAAAAATGATCCATTGAATACAAACACCTGTGAGGCTACCACACCCAGTGCACGGATTTTGATGGGACAAGCCCTCTGACTCATCCTGAACATCCTTTAAAGGTGATGTAAGCCCTTTGCAGTTATCTCAGGGGCCCAGTTAACTCCCATCATAGTATGGTATGGATAGTGAACATGCAACCACATCACCATAGTTCTGTAGGTCACCCTCACATGTAGGTGTGAAAAGGACCATTTGCTAATCACCATTCAGAGCTAGATTTTATGTGCTTGATAAACCCATCAACAGTCTCAAATGTCAGTGCTATAAATAAGCACACAGCTAGGTGGATATCATATTGTTTAACTAATTTGGAAAGTTTTGGCATTTTATTTGAATGGAGAACACCATGATACACGAGTCTAAACCTCGAGAGCTTCATGTATGAGCAGAAATGGAGTAATAAAACCATATCCACTGAGAAGTTTAGTCTTTTCAGCTGAAATCTGTGCATTTTTTTTTCCTTCCAAGCACAGACCATGAATAACTCAGGGCATCCTGGGGATGTTTGAGTGTGAATCTAAATAATGGAATATAGCTGCATCGAGAAGTGTACAATGATTAGAACATGAGGATCCACCAAACGATTTCAGCATTTAGACAGAAGTTTTAGCCTAAAAATAGGGAAATAATTTATATTAGAAGAATGCACCTAAAAGGGCTCCTGGGGTGTTTGGCTGGTGTGTGTATTCGTTTTTATGAGTGAGTCAGGGTTAAGCCAGAACCCACAGAGCAGTGGAAAAGGAGGCTGGAACAGCTTCCTGCATGAGTTCACATGAGCAGAGAGGGAGAGAGAGCATCATGGAAAGTTTGTGGTTTACTCAGACGAGCCTCTTCCTGGTGACAGAGGCTCTACGTGTGAAGGGTGTAGAGTTTCACCAACTTGTTTTTCTGCAAGGTGATCGCTCCATGTGAGGCACACCCAAACACTTCATCTGCATGTAGTAAGGTGCCATGTTTTTGCAGCGATAATGCACAAGAGATCCTGGTTTTATGTAGACTTTGACAATGTGTGATGATAAGCACCAAGCATCTGTTGTTTGTTTTTCCATTCAAACAAGACTAGGTTAGTTAGAAAAGCTCCGTCTTAGCTTATTTAGAAGAAATGTTCTGAAGAGTAGCAAAAACACACTGTTAAAATAGCATTATTTTTCTGAATTCATGTTTACAGAAGCATGTCTGGGTCATTATAGGTATTATGTATGTAGTGGGTGTAATGTCTAAGATTAATGTGGAAAATTCTTCAAGAGAAACATGTAATTTTCTCTAATAATATGAACTTATAAACATATAATGAATAAAAAACAAACCACAACAAGATGGAACCATATCAAGGTAAAAATCACAAGTTTACAAACAGAACTTTGTTCTGTCAAACCTCCTCCCACCTCCGATGCCTTGTGTCAACAGGCGAAGCCAAATGTACACAAAAGAGAGATTATTTAAAATAACATGCTGCATCTAAATGAAAATTTCCTTTAGGCTCACATCTCACTAATGTATCTACAGAGTTTTATGGTCTGTGGATATTTTTAACACTAATTATCACAATTTCCTCAGCTTCCATTGTCTTTTATAAGTGCTTGTAGAAGTGCAACATTTACAGTCACAAAATAATTATTAAGTGTTATAACCTCATTTAAGACCTTTGCCTATAAATGGCTTACAGATAAAATTATGGGATCATAGTAAATGTTTATGTGACACTGCAAGCAGAGAGGGTCACTAAGTCCTGAAAGTACCATAACATGTTAAAGTTAGTTCATATTACTCACTGGATTCCGCTGAATAATAAATTTCTGATTTAATGCACCCAGTCAGATGACAGAATTACAATAAAAATGTCATCAAAGCGACAGCTGTTAAATTCTATGATTAGGATATTTGAACATAGTTTATTAGATCTATAACTAATAATCTCAACTTATTTAAATTCTTGTCTGTTCAGTGCTTGGTGATGTCATTAGTAAATATTTATCTTTTCAAACGCTTACAATGCTGAGTTCTTGTGATGGTGTTTGGACTGTCAGTGACTCAGAGCACTCTTGGTGTTTATCTTAGGCTTTTTGTGAAATCATGAAACTTGGCCACCTAATTAAAAAAAAAAAAAACCAGCACATGTGATTTGCTGTCTTAAACAGAAATACAAGTTTTAAAGAGGTTAAAACATAATGCCTAAACTGGAGAACTATACTAAAAACTAATGACTTGCTTTGTTAATGTGTTAACGCCGTTATCTTCCACTCTCTCTTACAGGGTCCATATTCCTCTCTGGGCTCCATAGTGAAAAATGTATGTCCTTTTGTAGAGGCCTGGGTCATTTATCCTGTTTCCAGAAACTGGCATTTCAGCACAAATACTGAACACAGGAATATTTTGAAAGTGAGTCTTTCAGTATATTTAATTCAATTCAATTCAATTCAATTCAATTCAATTCAATTCAATTCAATTCAATTCAATTCAATTCAATATAATTCAATTCAATTCAATATAATTCAGTACAGTTCAATTAAACTAAATTAAATTAAATTAAATTAAATTAAATTAAATTAAATTAAATTAAATTTAATTAAATTTAATTTAATTTATGTTTTTAATTAAATTCCATATTATTTTATTTTATTTCATTTTATGTAAAATCATTAACTGCATAGTATAGTAAATTTCTAGTCCTCCTTATGTTCTGTTTTCTTTCTTCCACATTGTGCCCAGATGTAAGAAACCAACTTTGCTGATTGTGTTCAGGCCTCCATCTGCTGAGTTTGCTGCTGCTGGTTGATCATACCAGTACATGAAATCCTGCAGGTCCAGCCTTATACTGTAAGCTCTGATTCAGACCTAATCTGGCCTCAGGTTTCAGTACAGAGAACACAAATATGCTAAGTGGCTCAGGTAATATGAAATCTCATTTTATGGTACAAAGGGGCTTATTTTGCTGACATGGAAACTGTACTGGAATGATGAGCTGGATTCTGCCCAAAGAGACAAAGTATTATCTATGTACGGGAAGGCTGTTCTGATCTGTGTGTGTATGCCGGGAACATTATTGTTTTGTGTTGTGTCTTGATGATTGTAGCCTCTGCTGATTCAACTTAGCTTTGACCCGCAGTGATGTATGTGCCAATCTGCGTGCATCTCTTTATACCTTTATGGCCATTCCAGCGTGTGTGTAAGCCATGTGTGTGTTCACCGCAGTCAAAGAAGAATGTGTTTGGAAAACTCTGCCCACGCCAGCAGCCAATGCAGATCTCTCTCCCTTCATCCTGGACCTGACATTCTTTCCTCCGCTGTAGTTCACCAGCGGTTTCAAGATAAAAAGCCTCCATTCATTACTCTAACTGAGAACCCGGCGTAATGACAGGATACCCCACCCTTGTCTGGCAACACCGAGGGCCATATTTTACCCAGCGCTGGTGGCCCACACATTAAAAGCTGTTTGTAGTACAGCCTATTTTATGCCGTCTGTGTGTATCTTCTGCAAGTTTGCAGAGTTGACAATATTTATTATCTATCAAAAAGAACAGGAAGGTTCGGGGTTTTCCAGGTTTAATCATCCATCACCAGCCTGCTCAGTTACTGCCTTTACTTTATTTCTCTTTCACTTTTATAGTATTTGACTTGTATCTCCCCTGCTGAGCCATTGCCTTGAACACACACACACACACACACTGTATACCAGTAATGAGGCAGCTGCCTGTTCACAGATGTGTAGCCTACACACATGCTAGATGATCAGGTCGCTTGCAAATTTCTTGCCTTTTCCACAGCTACAGCTGCACTTTCAGGAAGAACTTCCCATGGACATACAGGGGCAGAAGGTTACTTCCTGTATTTGTCTACCTTTGTGGAGGACTTGTAGGACTTCTTCAGGCTGAAGAATTGGTCAGCCGAATGAATCATAGTTAAAGTGCCACAATCATAACTTGTCTTTTTAAATGTCAAATACTGAACCACACAGGCTTTGAAAACATAAAGGTGTAAAATGCTGGTTGTTTCCATTCTGGCTTAACTATGTAGCTGCAGGCTAATTTATTTTCATGCTAGTTGCAGCTGATTTAAATTGCAACCAGATGCCTCTTTAAACAGATTTAACAAAAGCAGTGATGTATCCAAAAAATGAAATGTTGAGGCTTCAGAGGTGCTTGAACTGCAGGTGAGTGTCTCCTTTGTGTTCAGTCTTTGCTGACTAGACCCAGTAAACATCGGATTATATGTAGGGAACAATTGTAGAAGTGGTTATAAGTTGTCCTCGGGTGGAGAACAAGCCGCAGTACCACTAATCATAGCTGGTGTGTCCCAGAATGATGCATGGATAGTGTGCTATAGCCACAATTAACCTCTGGAAAACAGACAGGAGGGTGTTACAGTATTAACATGCATGTCATCAGTGGAAATCAAGGCTTCCTGGGCATGCACTTTGCAGTGTTTGACAAAAACCAGAATTAAAATGCTTGTAAACATGTTAATCTGATATACTAAACTGTGAAACAATATCTTAAAGCTGTACTACCACTCCAGGATGGGGGATCGAATCATGCTAGCACATGCTCAGTTAATGGGCCTTTAGGCAATGTTTTGAGATACCATCTTTTTAGTCTTTAGTGTGCATTAATACAGGCAGATTACCAGTAAAGTCACTGTCAGTCACATCTTGTCTGTTTCTTTTGTAAGAAAGCAGCCAATTAAAACCATGCCGCATTTCCAGACAGTTGTCCTACTCTGATGAAATCTAGATTTCATAACTCCAGCATCATCTACAAAAATCACCTTTCAAGAGACTAAAAAAACTATTTTGGTTTTGATTCCACTTTTATGTGATGGGGCATTTTCTGTGGCAGGACCAGAGCTGTGGAACTCTGCACTGCAGGTCAGACAGGCTTCTTCACTGTCCAGTTTTAAATCCCCTCTTAAGACCCACCTCTTTTCATTGCTGATTTACCCAGAATGAGTTTGCTTCTTTTGATTGTATTTTTTTTATTTTTTTTATTTACTTGTTTACTTTCTTGTAATTTTATTTATTTATTTATTTTTATTGTTTAATGTTTTAATAATTTAGTTATTTTATGTTCAGCGCTTTGTTCAGTAGTTGCTGTCAGAGTTTGCTTTCATAAATAAACTTGACTTGGCTCGTGATTGTCTCCCAGACAACTTTTAAAGTGGAATAATGTCTTGAATGTTTTCCACCTGTGGAGTCAGAGATTCTTCGGCCAATAACTCAATCCCCAACTTTGCAACCATATGGGGCCAAGGACAGTTTTCCAATCAAATCCCTAGGTCAAACTCTAAAAACAGGTCAAGTCAACAGCGCATTTTACTGTAAAAGACACTACAAATACATTTTTCATTTTGTATCCTAAAGTCCTGCTGGTTGTCCAGCAAGAACTACCAATTAAACTCTGTTTTAAAAAAAAATGGAGGACATTCTCTGGTCAGATGAGAACTCAATAATGGACTGATTCCTGCCTATTTGGTTTAAACTTGCCCAACAAAGTATTCTGGCTTTAGTATGTACTGATCATATTAAGAACGATCAAGGGATGTATCCCCAATTCTAATAAACTGCAGTATGTCTGAGGAGAAAAGTAAAACCAACACCTATTTCATCATAAGGACACATCTTTTTGTTATTAATTAATGGTGGGGAACAGTGATGGGTGGGAGCTGGACTTAGGTGGGAGTGGTGCTGGAATGCATTATGATGGAATAACAAGGCTGAGGACTAGTGAGCATCAGAGCCACTGTCCAAGATTAAACATCCAAGCTCCGTGAATACATCAGGATGATGTTCCTGATTCCCTTAATGAATGTCTCGGGCAATGGAACCTAGAACAAAATGGAGGAATGAGGAATGGGAAGAAAAGCCCCTGCATGGGATGTACCACTGATAGAGGGCCAAAGGGGTCAATATGAACAAGCCCTACCACTGGCTAGAGACAGATGGACTGAAGGACAGCACAGAGGCGCTAATCATGGCAGTACAGGAGCAATCCTTGAGTACCAGGGCCATTGAAGTTAATATCTACCACATCAGGCAGGACTCCAGGTGCAGACTGTGCAAAGAAAGCCTGAAACAACCCAGTACCTCACAGCAGAATGAGAAACTGGCTGGCAGAATATCTGTGCAGAATATGGACTGGAGACCCCTAAGTCCCAATGAGAGACACCTCCCAAGGTGGTGGAGAATAAAAGGGCTAATCCTGTGAGGTTGATAAGCAGTAGAGGAAAGTCATAGTGATTGATATATTCATCCCCAATTCTTGAAAGATCGGGGTAAAGGAAGATGAGGAACTAGAGAAGTACCAAGGCTTGAAGAAAGACCTGGAGAAGGCCTGGAACATCAAAACAACAATATTTCCATAGTCATCAGAACACTGAAGGCCGTGTACCCCATGCTGGAGAAGTGGCTCCAACGTATACCTAGAGAAATATCAGATATCTCCCTAAAGGGGAGATATACATATACATATATATATATATATATATGTATATGTATGTATATATATATATATATATATATATATATATATATATATATATATATATATATATATATATATATATATATATATATATATATATACATACATATACATATATATATATATATATATATATATATATATATGTATATGTATATCTCCCCTTTAGGGAGATATCTGATATTTCTCTAGGTATCCGTTGGAGCCACTTCTCCAGCATGGGGTACACGGCCCTCAGTGTTATATATATATATATATATATATATATATATATATATATATATATATATATATATATATATATATATATACATATATATATATACATATATATATATACATATATATATATATATATATATATATATATATATATATATATATGTATATATATATATATATATATATATATATATATATATATATATATATATATATATATATGTATATATATATATATGCGAAGTTAAAGGTTCACAACATTTATAAGGGAAAAAAAGCAAACATACATGAATGGGTACATTACAGGCTTCGAACTGAGAATTTAAAGGCATTGAGGTTACTTTTTAAGTCTTTATAGCTTTTATATTTGTTAGAATTTCAAGATAGGTTTTTAGTTCAGCCTTGTATTGAGGCAAATTTGGGTTTGTATTAAACCACCTACATTTATAAATATAAACTTTTATAAATAGAATAAGAAGTTTAGAATGAAAGAATGAGTTTTGGCCAAGTGTTTTTATCATAAAAAAATAACATCTTTACATTGTAACTTCACTTTAAAAACACAATACACTGTTGTTGAAATGGGTGTTTTATATAAATAAAATAATTTTATTTTATACATAAATGCAATCGTAAGAGATGTGAAATGTTTACATAAGGGCTTTACATAATGTAAGAGATTTATCCAAATGATGAAAAAATGTGTAATAAATTTGTTTGTTGGATATATTTGTGACTTATTCTAAAGAAAACTTCCTTGACCTTGTTAGTTACTACTTACTTGCAAGTCCAATTAATATTTGTAAAGTTACTATAACAAGTAAAATTGGCAACAACAAACTGCAGGACAAAATTTGTTATTGCGTTTTTATTCAGTATATTAATTCATTTTATGAAAATTTCTTTTTTTCAAAGGTGGTTATACATATGATCCAGTTCCGTCTTGTAGCAGCCTAAGAAAACTAAAAGGAATTGCATCAAAGACGTTACTGTACTCCTTTACAGATACCAAAAAATCACAAGTTCTCAGAAACTCAGTTTATGTAAGAAAATGAACTTTATCACTGGATCCATTTTTCATATCAAACTGATTTATTTTTATATTTGATGTGGTCTAAATCAGAGATTTATGTAGGCAAAAATTATGTTTGTAGAAAAGCCGCCAACATGGCAAAGCCTGTCTTGGAAAATTAGATAATTTAATTTTAAATTTAGTTGACCTTAAAATCCCATTTAAGAAAAAATTCTATCCCTTCAATATGATCAAAACTAAAATTTGGTATTAAGTACCATAGTTTGTTTGTCTCTAAAAAAAAATGTTTAATCCAGTTCAGCTGTAATTTCATATTTGATTGAAATCCAAAATATTTAAACCACCTTTATTATGAGGCTTCAATAACTCTGATTTCCCCATTAATATTGATACAAGATGGTGTCTCAGAAAGTGCAGCTGCCACCACTATGATGATCTTGAAATATCCAGCCTACATCAACATGGTGTTACCTCAAAAGAAACACATTTTCTAGCAGCTTGTATTTAGAAAACCAGTGGTATCAATCAACTAAAACACAAAGGTGGGAGTGATATGATATGAGGTTACGTGAATCAGACAAGCGGTTCAGAAAATGAATGAATGAATGAGTGCAAACGTGTTAGATTACTTTAGTAGGTAGCACAATTAATGACCCATGAAAAAGAAAAGACCTACCAGTCTCCATGAGAGGAATTTTCCTCTCACGATTTAAAGCAACACTGTATAACTTTCTGACCTTTAAATGTTTTGCTTCTGACTCAGTTTCATGGCACACTGACGCTCATTATGAACATTCTTGAGCCTGAAACATTCCATTTCACAACTTTTTTGTTTCCAACAAGGAGTATTGCACAACTCCTGTTTTTTACTGTTCTGAACGTGTACCATGGCTGAGTTAGCACAGAAATGCAAGAGGACATTATTGGGGAAAGCAAGGAATAGAAAGAGAAAACTTAAAGCAAAGAGTCCGCAACAGAGTGACTTTTACTGAAAGGAAAGAGCTCAGAAAAGAGACAGATGTGGAATTCTCCATAAACACAGGCACCATGCATAACCATAAATCTGTTAATACAGAGGAAAAATAGCAAAAACCCTTTAGTACAAACTCCAAACATTATAATGTTGAGAGGTGACCGAGTTTTCAAGCAATTTTGCACATGAGCACACGAACCTTTGCTGTACATCACATAAACATATCCCCACTGTGTAACACCTTTGCAAATTCATTGCAGTTGGAAGTTAAACTAAAATGTTTGGAAAATTGTTTTCAATCTATAGTGTCATACAATCTGTGGATATTATATTGCACCTGGAGAGTAGAAACCTATATAAACAATAAGACATTTCATACCACTGCTGTGCAAACAGCACAAGAATGTAGGAGTAATGTGAAAATTTAGCAGCTAGCGTGTAAAACTTGAAACGGCTATGATTTGTGGGAAATGAATTTCTCGACTGTATTAACCGGAAAACTTCAGCAGCTGAAACAAAGTGAGATCTGTGTTTAAATCCATAATGCAGAAGCATGCAGCCCATGTGTAAAACACTGAAACTGTTTCATAAGATACAACGTGTGGGTGAAACTATGACTGTTAATGTGGACTGAGGAGCTTTTTCACATATGTGTACTTGTATGTGACTTCGCTGTGAACTGTGACTTTTAACTACTTTGAACAGGAACTGAGGTAGTTTCTGCAATAGTGGTTATATAAGGGTCAGTCAAATGGTTAATTTTCATCTTCAGATTAGACTGAATGGAAACTCGGCAACCAACAAGCAAAGTTTATGTTAATTTACTTCCAATATTTTGAAAAATAAATGTCTGAGACATTTAAGTGGGGAGGGAAGTGACAGCACGTCCACATAAGAGCATCTTAAAGTTGGCAGCATGATTTAATCACCATTATTCTGATTGTAATAGCGTTTTGAGCTCACATATGGCTAAAGTTTCCATGTGTTTCAGTTTGCTTTAAGGTCAGTATAGCTAAAGCTCTCCGTTTGGTCCTAGTTTCTCTGATTGCATCATGATTGGAGAGCTCAGCAGGTCATCATGACTGTGTCTACAACAAGCAAACAACAGCAGCTTGTACTTTTCCCCTGATTTTAATGAGCACGTTGAAACTAGCCGCTAAAAAGAAATGTTGCCCCTCTTGGGTTTGCAAACACACACAGTTTGTTGTTTCAGTTGATTGAGACTAATCGTGTTTCGTCTTTGAACAAACACTCAAAAGCTTGCTCAGCCATCCACCCTGACACACACACACAGAGGTGATATACTAAAACTGTGATAATAAAAACAGTCTTGCTATTCTTTCCTCACTATCTCTTTCTGTCTCTGACACACACACACACACACCTGTTCTCTCTCCTGAATGTCATGCCCTGACCTGAAAAGAAGAAGCAATAAAGTTATTTGAACATATGGTGTCATAAACAATCTAATATGCTCTCAGGGTCACAAATGTTGTTTGCAAGGCAATTGTTTTGTTTTAGTCGCTGATTTAAATTTGAAATTTGTATTTGAAAACACTGAAAATTAAAAACTAAAGCAAATGGTAACTTCACGTAAATAAAAAATTATATTTCCAAACCGAATCAATCCTAATGAGGCAATCATTAGCTTTATTTCATACACATTTATCTTCATCATGCTGGAAATGTGGGTTCCTGCCGAAGGGAACGTTTAAAAAATGGTATTAAGATATTTGAGAATACACATTACAGAATTGGATATAAACTCAAGAACTTAGGGGTCCTTGTGGGATGGCGTGGGCAGCCATTGGAGATGGTAAATAGCTGAGATGAAAGGCATAACGGAGATGGGGGTTGACATGAAAGAAAGGTCCGCAGCTGGTTAGCATGTTAAAACTCCTCTAGGCCATCAGGGTGAACAGTTTGAGGGCATTTCTGGGTTGACAAATGAGAAGAAGAAACCTTAAACCTCCTTCTGGTGGACACGTTTCTTCAAAATAAAACCTATACAAACAGACATGTATCCGTAAAATTTAAAAGCAAAGATTTTAAACCTAATTAGGATTTTTTCTGTATTCATTGTATCATAGATGAATTATAAACAGATGTTAAAAAAGTGTGTGTACTGTTGTTGAGCTGCATTGACGCAGCCAGTCTGTGTTTCAGTTTTTTGTTTTGCATGATGTTTCGTGATGATAATATTTTAGATCACACTTTTAGTGTTGTCCCACTTTTTGGTTATTGTTCCCAATTTCTTCATCAAACTGGACTTAGCTGGATTTGGTACATAAAAACTGGAGGAACTTCACCAACCTTGACCCTTTAATCCAACATGGCCACCCTTTGCATGAAAATTGGTGGAAGCTACATTAATAAACTGTTAATAACTGGTTCTGTCCAAATTTATCTCAATAAATCAATCACACATTTGGACATCTTTTATGAAGCATGTTTGAGAGCAAAATACACACAAATACAGTAACATACAGCTAAAAACACTACTAGTTTACTAACATACCACTGAAATACAACTAACTCAGGTGTGATGCCTTCCAAAGCTAAATTAATTCATGTTTCATTGTGACCTTTATAAATGTCAAATTAAGCCACGTCTAATTTGGCTCAATCTGTGGTTTTCTGTGGTCGTTGCAATTGCTTTTAGGACTGTGTTGTGTGTTTTACTGGTTATTTTTGCATCTATTTGTCATATTTGCAAGTATCTATACAAAGTTTCACTGTTTCAAATTTGGTTTTATCTTTAATATATCTGTAGCCATTCTTTCTCTTCTCGCTAATTGTAATGCTTTCTGTTGGTCATTTTGTGGTGACATTATGCTGTTTCTTCACCGGCATGCCCCCAGGAATAAATCCAGGTCTCCTTTGTTGCTATTATGTCCGGCGGTTCGGGAACGCAGCAAGCTTTCACGCCGAGCACCTCCAGTTTATTCTCAGCTCGGTGACGTTAACGTGACACTCCTCCTATATGTGGCTCGTCAGTGTGGTCGAGCCGCGGATTGGACAGCTGCTGTTATCGTTGCTTCCTATGACGAAGCTGTGGGAAGGTAGAGGGGGAGGGGGGGCTTATATATAACCCAGCTCCACTGTGACCCATTCTTACTGTGGAGGAGGAAATCTCGCAGCAAGGGTTGGCTGACTTTCCGCAAGGGACACCCTCCCAACCCCCGCTTGTATTTACCAACAAACGAGCCTCTTTTTCTCAGTACTGCGCCGTCCACCATCGCGGATCCTCTCTGACAAAAAAACTGCCTCTACCTCGACTAATAAATGCCAAGAGAAAAAACAACAGAAGCGCCAATAAATACGGATCACTGCTCAGAACTGGAAGGGAAGACGACCAGTCGGACCAACACGTAGAAAGAAAACAAGCAGAGCGCAGCCCTCGTCGCCGTTGCCTTTCTCAATGCATACCCTTTGTGCCCGGGGAACGATGAAACCAGAGATCAACGCCGCCGTCGGATTTCTGTCGAGATTTCTGAGGGTCAAAGGACACGTAAACGATCGACAGGTCCAAACGTTCAGCCAAAGCCTACAGGATATTTTGGCAGGTAAGGAAACGAGAAAAATTCTCCACATGGACGCTTTTTCTGTCATATAAAAACTCATCTCCTCGTGAAGTTTACGTTTTGTTTTTGTAAACAGTCTTCAAGTTTAGGCTGTAAAGGAAATGAGAAGAAGTCTTTCTTTGTTCTCCTGGTATCGCTGTTAGCGCCACCAGCAAGCACCGACGTTTACTCACGTCGGAGAGGCGAGAAAACATCAAAGTGTGAATCGCTGTGGCGATAGCTCGACGATCACGGTCACAGAAATGGTCAATATTAAAGAAAAAGACTGTAGGGTGATGGGTAGCTGTTTTTGCGATGAAGGGTGGGGGAAGGGGACAGGAGGCGCTCAGATAAGGAAGTGCGCCGCGGTCGATGAAGCTCACAGAACAGAGGCTCAGAGCAAAACAGTCCCCAATGAGAAGGCTGAGCTTGCTCAATTACGTAATGCTTGGAAAGAAACGGGTTAATAATGAAACATGAACACTCTAGTATCATTTTACCAACGAATCCATGAAACTATAAGCAACTCTCGAGGTTTTACGCGACATTACGAGTTTTGTGCATTTTATTGCGAAATATCTCTTTACTATCCACCTTTTGGCTTTCCTTTCTCCTTATTTGTTCTTCGATTTAGTCAGTATAGAATTTTTTCTTTTTATTATTGTCTGCTTTATATAAAACACATACATTATGTGGAGGTTTATCCATATATTTGCTTTTATGTCGAACCTTTGCTCCCCATTAGTGTCTCATACGGGGTCTAGTTTGACTATTATTGAGGATTATGGCAGTTTTTATAGAACAGAGCAGCTTGTGTCTCATTTCCTGCTGTGAACACATTCCAGGCTCTGAGCTCTAAAGCTGCCATACATCTGCCTCATTCCCCTTACGTGCAACAGCAGATGACCTATATTTTCTATGGAAGAGCCTCAGCCTTATAGCCTAAACAAAACAAATTAATATTCATAAATGTGGCAGCTAAATGAAAAGAAGCAGATTTCTTTCGATGTATATGTACACATTTAGCTGTAGCATTTTTTTTGTTTATGAGCATTTTGTGGGGGAAAATGGCGAATTTGGAAAGATGTTATTAATGGGGATGTAAACGATAAGATAAAAGTGACTGAAAATCCTCATTTGTGTTTGTAAACAGATAAAGATTAGACAGCTTGGGTGGGGGAGGGGAGATGTTTTTCTGAACAACTGTGGAGAGGAAATCCATGGAGACAAACTGAAGTTGAGCTACATTTACAAGTAATATAAATAGTTTACATTAAATAGTAGTTTTTGATTGCGAATAGCTTTAAAATAGTCATTTTGGTACCTTTGTGTGTGTTAGTACCCTGTGGGTCTCAGTGCTACTAAACTAGGCCAGCTGGAGCCCTTTTGTGCTCAGAATCATCACAATCACACACTATTGTGTCTGCATACTGGCTCTTCGTGTTGATGCTGAGCAAAGGGAAGTAGGGGGGCGCTTGTCCCAATGGTTAGGCCCAAACGGGGATTGTTGTATAACTGTAGTTTGAAAGGCTTTTGGTTATGCTCACTGTAACAAAGGACAGGATTGGACTACTTTATGGAAAGTTGTTACCAGTGGAAAATACCCATCGACCTGCCAAGAGGACCAGGGCAGCCCCACGTAATGTTGCTTTGGTGTTCGAGGTCAGTTACGGTGGACTAAAAGCCTTCCATGGTTAAACTCTTTAAGTTAAGCACACACCAGTCTGCTTACTTTTCTGTCCTTCTGTCCCCCCCCCCCTCCTCCTCCCGAATGCCCTCATTTTGAAGAACAGGCCCTGCTGAGCTGATCACTTCCCAGCTGCTTCAGGGTTTGTGGGCAGCTGCCTTTGTGGCTCGGTATGAGGCTGAAAGCTCATCCAGCCCCTTGTGCTCTTTCATGAGTGCCAGACCCTCCATTAGCTCGACAGTATACAGCCGTCTGCGATAAGGCACGGGGGAGGAGGAGGAAGGGAGGGGGCTGTTATTATCCTGTGGATGCATACAGGTGGCCTCCGGGTCTTTGACTGACTGCTAGCCTGCTTCCTTTAACCCTTTTTTCTACGAAGCACAATGCAGTCCCCGCCAATGGGAATTCAATATGGATGAGCCTTGGCAGAGTAAAATAGAGGGTTGGTGTGTTCCTAAAAAATGAAGAGGTCTGTAAATACAAAGAGATGTGGATCTGGGCGGAGGGGGTGAACTGGCTGTTTATGTGCTAGAAACCACTCTACTTATTTAACCAGTAAAATTCGTCATATCAAGAGTGGCGTCATTGTCCACGACTAGTTTCACCAGGCCCCTGTAACTTCCACAAAGACGTGGGGGGGTGGGTGTAAATAAGTCCTTCTCCCTTTAAGAGGCGGAGCTTTGTGTCCCAGATGGCCGTCTGGGACAGTTTTTTGTTCGGCCAGTAATGGGAGGCTTTCTGACGGCGAAGGCCAGGGGAGGGATTGTGCAATTCAGTGGCAGTTTTTTGTTTTTTTTTGTCTCATAGGCTTTTTGTGCTTGTTTATGGCTGCTTATCAGACCTGTAACAGGTGGTGATGGTGTTTTTCTTTCTGTTCTGTCAACACACAATAACTCATTTTTACTTGTATTTAAAAATATAGGATATTATATTTTAAAATGTAATATTTATAATTAAAATAGGATATTTTAGGTCAGTATTTGGAGGGAAAATGTCCTTCATTATATAGACCGTAAAGAGTTTATGTAAACAACTTCATTATAGGCTGCAGTTTGTTTGATTTTATGTATTTGATTGGAACTAATCGGTGGAAAAAAGGATTGTCAATGTGTCTTTTTGTTCACCTAAATCTTAACTTTGTCCTCCATCTTCTTCTTTGTCTCCCTGCAGAACAATATAAGCACCACTGGTTCCCAGACAGGCCCTGCAAGGGCTCGGGTTACCGCTGCATCCGCATCAACCACAAGATGGACCCACTGGTGGGGCAGGCGGGCCAGCGCATCGGCCTGACCATCCAGCAACTCTACCTGCTGCTGCCCAGTGAGCTCACGCTCTGGGTGGACCCCTTTGAGGTGTCCTATCGCATCGGCGAGGACGGCTCCATCTGCGTCCTGTACGAGTCACAGCCCGGTCCTGTTGGACTGCCAGTGTCAGCCGCCGCCAGCTCCACCTCAGGAAGCTCCATGGTGGAAAGCCACCTCAGCTGCAAGGATGAACTGAGGGTTCTGGGCAGAACCAGTCCCTCCAAAGCCTACAATAATATGATGACTGTGTCCAGTTAAGGGGGGTCCACACTGTTACCCCCACAACCCCAGCCTACTTTTGTTCAGGGTCACGCCATGGCTGGTCAGCTCATGGTGAGCCTTTTTAAAGCTAAGAATATGAAATGGTGAAATAAGAAAAAAAGGCAAAAGGAAAAAAAAAAAAAAACGAAGGATGTGGCCTATCATCCAGGTGATGGAAACCTAGTAGGGTTTTTTTTTTTTTTTTTTTTTTTTTTTAATCCCCGTTATCTGTTGTGTTGTCAGTGGATCAGCTGGGCACTCCCGTTATTTTTTTATTTTATTTTATTTTTTTTAAAAATTCTTTTTATTTTTAGGAGAGGCTTTGTGGAAATGGAACTGTTGGGGCAGCTAAACCAACAAACCAACCAGGAACCCCACCCCGCCCCCATGGAGACTGGCTCCACACTCCCCCCACACCACCCACCCTCACACAAACACACCCTCTACTCAAAACATCGTGTTAGGCTCCATCTCTGAAGGGGCTGTCTGCATAGACTTTGCACTTTTCTTAACTTGTGGTTTCTATGGGTACCCGCTCAACACATCACTGCAAAAAAACACCTGAGTCTAAAAGGATTTGCGTTCCAGGATTTCACACTTTTTAAATCTGTAAATGTTTTTATTTCTTTGTCGTATTTTTTCCTGGATGGGGAGGAAGTTGAGGTTTAGGCAGCGCCCGTTGCAATCCAAGCTCAAGGTAGAGACACAAACAGCATCTCTGTTTTCTATAAAAGTGAAAAACAGCCTTTTGGACCACAGGAAACATTTTCTCTATCTTGGGGGGTGAAAAAGGGCTCGTGGTTTTAGCTTCTCTTCCTCCCCCCCTTCTTTTATCAGAAACTTCTCAGCCTTCAGTCTGCCTGTACGTGAGCGCAAGTCGAATGTGTTGTGGCAACTGTTACCGATGGATACCGGTGTGTCCCATTGCACTGTCCCCTTCCCATTACCCGTGTATGTGTAGCTTTCATGGAAAGGACTGGGGGAGGGAGGGGGGTAGGGATCCATCTCCTCCCTCTCCTTTAAAGTTAATGAATGTTGTTGAAGTTCACAATCAAGTTCCTGTGTTGCTGATATTTGCCCCCTTTCCACCACTTTGTGACGTCCTGTATTACCAAAACTTTAAAGTGTAGCAAAAAGGAGAGAGGGGTGGGGGGCAGTTTACCCAAACATTGGTCATGTGGCCCAGTTCACGTCGTCATTGAATGCACTTTGACATGAGATTGTGTGGGATGTGTACTTCTTAGAGGAAAATCGCCTGCATTCCATCCATTCGAATGTCACCTTTTCACTCATTTCCCAGTTTTTGGCCGTTTGTTCATACTCTTGCCCACCATTTTTGTTGAATTTGGAAGGGCGCAAATCTGGATTTTGAAACCTTTAGCGTTTTAATTTGATGTTTAATTGTGAACATTTCAAAGATGTTTGTTTGTTTTTTTTCTTGAGATGGAGAGTGGTCCTGGTGGTATGTTAGAAAACCTCCATCGCTGCTTCGTATGGCACTGTCAACCCTGGCATAACCTGCTCGCTTTTCCAAACACGGTAGCTTGCTTCTTTTGTTTCTGTTGTTGCTGATTTTAGAAGAAAGAAAACGTATGTGGGGAAACATCTTGACCAAGTGCCAACTGTGTGAGATTTTGGCCTAAGGGAGGTCTGGCGCACCCACTTTTTGATGAAACCCATCGAGCCTCGTCAACGCCAACTGTCAGTTGGAAAACCGATGTGGTTTCATGGATTAGAAGTGCACTGCCTTATTGGGACCTCCCTTTTTTAATGATTTATGAGCCATTTGTGATGCTAAGTAACATCAGGCTTATGAGTGCCTGGCCAGGTGCAATGCGCTGCCTGGACCCTTGCTAGAGGTGTCCTCTTTCCAGCCTGGCAGCTTCAACCCACCGAACCCCCCCCCCCTTTCCCAATGGCTGTGGTGCCTCAAGTGCCGCATATCACCCCTCAGCTCAGACCTCCTGTTCAGCCAGAAGCAAGCCGGCATGCTGCTAGCCGACCCCCTGCGGACGCAGGTAGACTTAATGTGACACATATCATCATCCATCACTGTGGGGAGCTGGGTAAGGACGGCCGGGGTGGGGAAGCTGGTGTGAGAGAAGGGGGGGGCCAGGGCCGGACTCTTTAAGTCCAGGGCAGCTAAAATCCCTCCAGCCTCCCCCATCTGGACTTTTTCAATGTTCCCCCACCCTGACCAGAAGCCCTACACCCTCCCTTAGCGGTGATGGATAACCAGCACACGCTCCTGGCGTGCTCAAGCTGCACGGGGAGGGGGGTCTTGTGAGAGTCAAGGAAACGTGGATCTAAGATGAAGAATCGAGGGTACTGGGCCATTGTTTCAGTCTCACTGGATTGCGCTGCACTTGATTACTGAGTTTGCGTAGCAACTTTGTTTACATGCATATGAAATGATTTGGCGGCTTTCTGATACCGCCCCCTTCCCACCACCACCTCGCTCATGGTTCTGGTGCTGAGTGGTTAATGGGGTGGTGGAACAGATGCTGGGGACAGCTAAGGGTGTTGCACAGACCTTAGCTGCTGGCCCAATCTGTCACAGCAGGCGGGTTTGCCACTTATCATCAGACCAATGGGCGTTTAAGCTCTGCTAAGCCTCAGAGGATCATGGGTAATACAACGATAGCCTATGATGCACTGCAACTATCACCAGCCCCCTAACTGCCCACCCCCCTCCACCCCACCATTACTGCCCTGCTCTATGCTGATACTCCCTTCAGCAATCTGTGAAAAGCAGTGATTCCATGTTGGCCAGATGGATGGGAGCCTGCTGGGATGGGAGCCCAGAGCTTCAGTTTCCATGGTGGACACCTGTTTTATGAAACCATGCTGCTCCATTGTAGCCTTCTTTTTTATTATTATTTTTATTTTTTTCAAAGTCAAGACATTTTTGAGATTTGGTCTATATTTCAGACACGAGATGATCGTCTCGTCTCACTTTTGCTAGTCACACTAGTAGGCTTTCTCATCGTTCCACTCACCCCCTAGTTTCTTCTCTGCATTAGTCTGATCTAATCTACTTCTAAACAGGTTTTAGAGCAACAAAATGTTCAAATAAAATTTAAAAAAAAAAAAAAAAATCCAAATCTCCCCTCTGGCACCTTCTGAATTGTATCAACACCCAAAAAATGGTTCTAAGTAATGATTATTTAAATGGAATCCATTCATCTTATGCGCACATAGATTACAGAAGTGTCGTGAGAGTGCTTTGAGTATTCAGAGGTAAAAATAGCACATAAATGCACTAAATGTCAAGTTGAAGTTGTGACTTTTTTTTTCTCCTCTTCTTGAGACGCGAGGAGTCTCTCCTGGAATGTATTGCCAAACTCAGGCCTCGGACATTCAATACTCTTATTGAAAAGTTGTACATGTTAAGATATGGAACCGGAAGGTTGCCAATATTGTCATCGATCAGCTGAATTATTGCCACTTTCACATTTGAGGTGTTTTACATTTATAGTAGAATGTTTTGTTAGCTGTACAACAAATGGTAGAGTGCATAACATTACACATGGGAAGTGCCAATAATTGCTATCCTGAGGTGTTTTTAGATGTCTTCTGTTTTTGTATTTCATCTTTTAACATGGATTACGCTTTTCGTAAGTGAAGCCATTTGTGATGGGAGTGTTGGCAAGGACCAAAGTTTTGGTAAAAAGTAAAAAAAAAAAAAACAAACAAAAAAAAAACTTAGTTTCCATGATCTGTAAGTGTAGACGTATCCTTTTGTTTTCTTTTTTTTCTTTTTTTCCTTTTTTTGTTTTTTTTCTTTTTCTTTTTCCCTTTTTTTTTTTTTCTTATTTACTTATAAAAACAACAAAATAGACAAAAAAATCTTGAGCTTACCCAAGAAGAAAAGCTGTATCTTGTGATCTCATGTCAGTACATCTTTATCGTGTTCAGTTTTTTCTTTTCCTTGGGTATGTTGTGATGAACTGCTGTAAATTTGTACAGTTCATGTAAATTGATTGTGCGGAAGTTGTACAGATTTCTATATTTTGGAAGAAGTTTTTTTTTTTTCTTTTTTTTTTCTCTGTAATAAAAGATTTCCTATCTTGGCATCATAATTTCTGAGATTTGTCATTTCTTTGCTATTCCGTAGTTTTAGCTTTATAAATCTGCATCAAATGTTAGCTCCATGTATATTATTGGAAATGAGGGTTTTCCTGATGAGCAATTATAGTTCGTTCTTTTCAGATGAGACCTCATTGGGGGTCGGATGTGCAGAAAATTATCTTAAAAGCTGAAGATATTAGCCTAGTCTAATTAGGATTTTAATTCCCTTGATGCATTTTCAGATAATTTAGATTGCAAATCAACAAAAACTCTGCTGGTAGTGCCCTTCTGTTGAACTTTTAACATGGATTAAAAAAAAAAAATACTTACAGCTGTTGTAGATCTCATCCTCATTCTGCTTCCTTCATTTGCTGGAAGCCTGTCTGTAATGCAACCATCCCATTGGTTGGCTGTCTTCTGATTTGCAAGCCTAATGACTCCACATCAAATTGCTTACACACACCTGAATTTTCAGATAAAACTCGTGACTTTTATTTGGCTAAAGTTGCTAGTACTTTCACATTTTCAGTTAAAGGATGCGACAGATGGGGCCGTAAAGTTTGGTTCTCTAAATTTGCTAACTCTGCTCGCGCTCCAATCTGTACAACACTTCTGAAGCCGAAACAACTGACTCTGCAAAAACCCAAAGTTTGGATTAAGACTGCAATCCTTTTGCAGCACTCCAAAGCCCCCAGGGTTGCCAAGCAGCAGGCATAAAAAAAGAAAAACATGTGGAACTCTTTGACACTCAAACAAAAGGAACGAGAGGAGCTGGTTTAGCAGGAGTTGAGGGGAGGCGACCTGGCTTGTGTAGAAGTCGAGCTTTGCCTTTCCAAACACTAACCGGCATGAGGCCTCAGCAGCTGGGAGATGTATTTCCACAACATGGAGCTCTCTGTCAGTATGAAACAATCTGCTCATATTTAGGCCCATCTCACTCAGGTATTTGGCTGATACTCTTCATGTTGCAAACACATAAAATCCCCTCTCTCTGCTCTTTGTGCAATCAAGTTGAAATTTCCCAGGGTGTGGTTGGGTTATATGACTCTGAGGAGTTTGTTTATGAAAGTATAATCTGGAAGGGAAGTGAATAGAGAACCGTCAAACAGAAACACAAACATAAGAGATTCAGATTTGAGAGGATTTAGCAACACTCCCCTAACAAGATTTTGCAACGACGCATTTCAGCAAGCTGTTTTGGATGTTTTTCAACTATGAAGAGAAGTAAGAAGTGGATTACAGACGCTTTGCTCTCAAAACATATAAAAGTCACGAGAAACATGAGACTAGAATAATGCTTCAGCTCAATTTAAACCAACTTCATTAGAATTGTATCTGACTCATTATTTATGCATTCGGTGTGTGACTTTGTCCCAGTTACTTTGCAACTTGCCCGAGTGTCATCAAACTGTAGAAGCGTTGCATTTGCATCTCACCTCGGCACTGATGAAACAACAGTGTAATGCTTTCTGCCTTCCAGTTTCACTCGCATAGCAACAGAGATGGTTTGATGAGGCAGAAGTCCCTGAACGTGTGCCTGATTACTGGGGAACTACTAGCAAATTATCCGTGGAGAGATAAAGTTAAGCTGCACCAGTTTAAATATTTACCAACCAGAAGCTTCCTCTGCCTTTCCCCTCACAGTCTGTGACTTCTTTTTGTAAACCTGAATGCTAAACACAACCAATACGCTGCTGTCCGAGAACAAAGGCATGGCAAGTGACAGGATGAGTCTGTGTCTGCTACAGTGAGGCAGACATCTGGGATCTGCTTTACTGCCAAGCAAGATGACGGTATAGCCCTCCTGCAGAGCACATTTGCTTCAGCTTCTCCGTTTAAAGGACAAAAGCCAAGCTGGAGCCGCACAAGACACAGCATTTTGCGAATGAACCCCACACTGGCAGGTATTTTTGTGCTGTATAGCATGTACTAGTCTGAGGCAGAGATGAGAAAGGTTGTTGTGCACAAAGAAAGTGCAAAAATAACCTGTATGTAACTATGTTATTTTAAGAGTAATTAGTGAATGCAGCAGCAAAAGACTCAATAAAAGCCACTGCATCAAGGGGTTTGAATCTATCAGAGAGAAGACTGCATTTGGTTTCCACTGTGTTTGAATTCTGGTGTATCTCATGGGTGTATGCTTCACTCCGAGGCCAAGGACAAGCTGATTCCTTTTTGAAATGGATCCCTGCTCTGCCTGCGTTGGTCTCCAGGGTATAAAGGCTGCTTCAGCTATCTCTCTCCCTCCCCTTGGGGCACTATTCATTCTCATCTGTGACATCTGCTTTGCCCTCACTGCACCCACCCCTTCCCAGCAGCATCCAAAAGTGGACAATGAATGAAAGAAAAGACAGTGGAGACAAAGACATTCTGCTTGGACAGCCCACGTCACCAGTGCTGGGTGGACTGGTGAAGGGAGGGCTCTGCGGGGAAGCAACAATAACAACTAACAGTGAACAGACATGATGGTGTGAGTATCTAGAGACTTCTTTACTAATATTTGGACATGTGCCAGTGTGAACATGCTTCTTTACATTCCTTATGACTGAGTTGAACTTTGCTCCAGAGGTTATGTCAACGAGTTATCAAAAGACTGTTCAAACAGTTTTTTTTTTTAGTATTTTTAAAGCAAAAGGTTAAAGCTTTTAAACACTAAATTGAATGTATAAACCCCAAAGTAGACACCTGTGACCAGAGAAGTTTGAGAGCATGTAATCGTTAAAAGAAACAGGTGATTTTGTATTGGCCACAAAATGGCGTCCTATATTAGTGATGGGAAGTTCAGTTCTTTTCAAAGATTTGACTCTTTTAACTCGACTCCCTAAGAAGAGTTGGCTCCCAAATGGCTCTGCCTTTTGTATCGTTCAGAGCTTCTATTTTCTTTTCGTTTAGCCATAAGCATTTTCTTTTTCATCAAAAGAGCTTTATTTTTGGGCATTTTTTTCATCAGAAAAAGTTGTAATGTTTAATATTTTAATCAAATTTTTAAATAAACAGAAGAACACAAAACCAAAAAAAGAAAATGATTAAGGTACAAAGTGTTAACATTATGATGCCTTAAATTAGCTTATTTTGTTGTGTTTTTTTTCCTGACCCACCTATAATTTATATCAGGTTTCTAGTTCTCTCTGTTCACCTGGTCGGTATCACTACTTCCTGTTTTCTAAGAGACCCTTCCTTTCTTTACATAATGGTACGATCCTGATCTTTTCTCAGTTGTCATTAAATGCATGGTGTGTCCATAAATATAAAGCCCTACCCCTTCTGAAGCTTTGGCTCTCTTAAACAGGAATTGGTTCTCTCATTTACTACAAAGAACTGTTTATTAGAGCTGGCTCGTTCGTGAACAAAACACCACTTTATTCTAAAAAACTGGCAAACAATGACTTCAGAACATTCGTAGCTTTGGATATTTTAGCCACACTGTAACGCCACAAAGGCACTTCTAAGAAAAGTTCAAAATATCTAATTGCAAGACTTCAAAGAAAGAAACAAATAGTTCAAGCAGAGTTGCAACAGATAAATCACAAGTCAGAAGAATCACAAGTCATAAAATGGATTTCCCTTAGTTTGCAAAGCAAATTTATTGTAAAAGAAGTTGCAACCACAACGAGACACATAAATCATACAGCATATTTCACCAAAGGATAAAAGTGTACAATAGGCAATGCTGCAGGTGCCTGCTTTTTAGGTATAAGAAGTAGTTGTCCTGAGGCGGGTACAATAAAGGAGTAGTTTTAGGTAGGAAGATGCCTATCTGAGTGAAATGACATAGACGTCAGAAGCAGAGTTAGGAGATTTTTGTACCAATGAAAAGATGTTGCTTTAAAAATTGCTTTAATTTCTGGGAATATCTAGGATTATATATGATTTTTTTAAGCCATCATTCAGACACACAAATTTATAGTTTTCTCAGTTGGGAAACACTAACAAGTCACCACTTTTTTTAAAAAATATTTACAAGGTGTGATGAGATTCACTGTTTTTTTTTACAGCTAATGCACAAAGCCATTTTCAAAATCGACATAAAACACCTCAAGCAAATCTAAACTTTTTTGTACAGTAACAATGTTTTTTGTCGCACTTTTTTTTTTATCCATGTTTTTCATTTCTTACCCTCTAAATGCTCTAAATAAGCAACAAAAGCGGTGATGAAAATCTATTAGCTGCTGACCTCTCAGTATGACAGCATAGACTTGTGACAGTTGTACATTCATGGCCCTAAGTTCCAACCTGGGAAGATGCAATCCAACCACAAATATGGTTACCAGACAAAAAAAATTAAAGAGGTTGGAAACATATTAATTTGCTAATCGCGACCAAGACAAATTTCTTAAGCTTGTTCAAAAAGAGTCCAGCATGTTTGGCTTGATCCTGGCCAGCACGGCCACAGAGATGTCCAAATAGGGAAGCACAGAGGCGCAAGTGTGATGATGTGGTGTTGGATGAGAGCAATAAATGTTAGCGTGACATAAATAGGCTGGGGATGTAGCAAAATAGTGTCAGACTGGATGATTCCCAGTCTCTACAGGACTGGGAGGAGGAGGGATATTCCAGCTATTCTTATTATTTATTTTTTCCAGAAGTTGAAATGCAGCTGTCACTTAATCTAACTGGACTTATGAGAGTTTCAGCTTCAGGTTAAACTTCTAGATCTTCAAGACATAGATATGTTCCACTAAACAAAGCTGGTCTTCAAGACTTGGTTGAGGCTTGGTTATTACAGACAAGCTGAACAACTGGACTCTGACTGTCAGGTGATCTCAGGAATTAAAGTGGCTCTGTGATGCACATTTGAGTTCAATTTATTTTAATATGGAAGTCCAGAAGGGCAAGAAATAGTCAAGCATTTTTCACAAACACCCTCATTCATTTTGTATTGATCCTCTCAGATCAGCCTCTGCTAGAAACAAGCCAACAGAGAAAGCTCCGCCCTCTGTCCTGTAGGCTGCGTCTGATTGGTCAGCTGTAAGGAGTAGTTATACTGAGCTGTGAAAGTGGGTGTGGCTTTCTTCTCATTAATGTGCACAACTTAGAGGAGATGACCAATCACTGAGTCCCTCCCCCGGGACGTCACTAAAAGACTGATGTAGAAAAACTCTCTAAAACCAATCGTTTTCATCACCATGGAAACTGAACATAGAGAGTGCTGGAAAACTCAAACATGCGTTTTAGGTGATAAAAAAGAACGGCGCCTCTCATATGTTGGATGAGTACTCAACACTATAACACTGTAGAAAGCTCAGAAAACTAGAAATAGCCTCATAGAGCTGCTTTAATGATGCCTATAAAGACAGATTAATAGCAAAAGTTCTGGAAATGAAAATATATTTACAAGCACCTGACAACAAAAAGCATTTCAAGGTGGTGAGCCATTTGTCACTTCATCTTTTTGTCACCCAGGCCAGCCATTTTTTGCACGCCCTTCTGATTCAAGTCTTTTTATGGCAACAGAGGGCCGTTTCGGAAAGGGCATTTGAATAAATCTCTGTGTCCTCTGCTGTTACTTTCCACATCTTCCTGTTCTTTCTCCACTTCAGCAACGATAGTTAATTCCATTACTTGCCACATTTATCTCCATTATGTTGTTTATCTTCTTTCTCTTGAAGATACCTTTCAGATCACTAGTGTTCTTTCAATCCCTTCCCACAACTTTGCCATCTGTCTATCTTTGTACCTTCCTGTCCAGGCTACCGGTGTCAGCAGTCAGCTAACACTCACTCAGCAAAGGAATCCATTCCAGTCTCTTGCATCAGGCCTTATTGGGTTAAGGTGAAGGACCCCAGTGGGATCAGATGGTAGAGGATGTCTCAGTTTTCATGCAAGACTTGTGTTTAAATCTAAGTCAGTTTGAGAACACAAAGATCCCACAGTTCTGCTGTATAATGTCACTTCGAGCTGTATAAACAGATCAGATAATCGCATGTTGCCGAACAGCACAAATATTTTGGACTTTTCAACAGATAAAAATCCAAAGTTTACTTTCTTTTAAGATCTGTTTTACTTCAACTCCCAAGGTCCTAAATCTCCAGCCCTCCAACCCTTAACCTGACAGATTCACCATGCTCAGCAGAGAGTTGCTAATTTAGTCTGTCTGCCACTTCGGCGCAGACTACTGCTGCTTTATCAGGACTCCTCGACGTGAGTCTGGAACACTCTGGATGCCTTAGAATAGAATGGGTATGGTTAATATTTTAAAAGGGTGAATTTCTGAACAAACCAGCTTTTTTTTTTTGGAAACTCATCTGAGTTGATTTGGTGCCTAAAGCTAGTAAAGCTGCAAAAACACTGGTCTAACACATATATGCCCCTCCACCACCAAATCCCAGTAACTTATGATGACATAATTGCATCTCATATGCAGTCTTTGTCATATTCAGTATTAAATACAGTTGGACAATGGCCCTGAGTCCAAAGGACACCTTGTGCATAGATTAGAAACATTGATGGCTTTGGCAAAACTACAATGTTCGACATCATGGGGGGAAAAATGGATTGCTAAGCCTCTTTGTTTACATATTTCTGTGCTGACAATGGCTGAGCTTGATATGCAGGCAGATAAAACAATGAGGCAAAACCAAAACAATAAAGATATAGACTATAGCTTTTTGTACCCTTTTGTAAAGGATACATTTTTGTTCTTTTTAATTACGGTACAAGCTTGTCACCATAAGTACCTTACTGGTCTTAAAAAGGTACAAACTACATGGGTATAAATACGTACCTTTTGTTGGGGGGTACACTCGCAGTACCTTTGAGGGTACCACCCCAGTGACAAGCCATTGTATCCCTAAAGGTACAACTTTGTACTTTTTTTCTCTGAGAGTGTACAAAAACACACGTATGTGCATTTCTTCAGCGCTTTCCTCTTGGTCAGATAACCCTGCTCCCAACCACTGATACAAACAATGTGAAGCTGTTGTTTACTCTGGCTCAGCAAAGAGATGGTGCCAGTTTAGAGAGCCACAAACCAGTGCTTGGGCAGCAGTAAACTGAAGTCTAGCTCCAGCTCTGAACCAGCACCTGAACCAGCCTGGTGGAAAAGGGATACTCATAACGTTCCATCTGGAATCAACAACTTTATGTTACTGCAGTAGAGATACCAGCACAGCCTGGCTTCCAGCGATAACCACCGCTGATGTCTTCATCCGTTTGTATTCTTCCACATATGGTTATCTGAATGTCAGTGGTGAGACACGGAGGCAGCGTATTCCTGTGGTCAGCCGCTCCCAATCAGTAGGCAACACTCTCAACCACTCAAAGGGAGAGCGAGAAAAAGAAAACCAGCTTCCTAAATATAGTCTGGCCTTGGGGTTCAGCAAGAGGCCCAATGTGCACGAGGTCTTGCCACAGACACACACAGGGGTGTGATGGTGAACGCACTCTTCCCAACACACACAAGTAGATTTATTTAGTCTGAATCTTCAACGCAGAAAGGACAAGGCACTTGTAATCAATCACCTGCTCTTGACAGTGTGCAGACAGTCCATTCACATAGACAGCCCAAGCGGGTAGACTGGGCTCACTTCAATAAACAGATAGACACACACATACACACACACACACACAGACACACACACACACGTACAAAAAACAAAAACACGTGGAGTGTTGAAGGTCACTTGCATTGGTGACCATCAGCTTTTCGCTGACTGGAGGATAAAATCCCACAGTGAGGTGTTGTCATGGCAACCATTTCACAAACATCAGAACACAAGACTCACATCCTCAAATTCATTTTTCGACTGTTTTTCACTTCAACTAGTTGCATCGCAGGCTGCAGATGCATGTCTGCAAGGTTCCAGTTCAGACGTTGATCACCGAGGTTTCAGCGTCAAAACATGGCAGAAAAGCTGTTCCCCCGTTCAGCTGCAGAGGGAGTGAAAAAAAACAGTCTTTTACCCGAAAGCACGTGTTCATTTAAAGCCTCCGATGCTTGTAAACACAGGGCTGCTTGCTAACCTCCACCGCATGAGCAGCCCCGCTCTGCTGATTGGCGTCGATGTTGGCTTTGATTCAGGTGGCTTGGTTCAGGTTTCTGAGAAACTGGCAGGAAAAAGAAAAAGAAAGCACAGAACCTCAGCTGTTTCCTGTTTATGTTGATGGGAAGATGTAATTTTCTAAGAAGCAACGCAGAGATGGAGAAACACCAGCCAGAGTTAACGGAGACGGTTTAGGAGATAAGATTAGGAATTAGGGTAAATTAGGCATTAGACACAAAAACAAACTTAGATACTCAAGGAAATTGTGGCAAAAGATGATAATATATTGAGTACATGATAGAAAAATAAACAAATGATGGATAGTTTATTTAAAAGACAGAGAAAGAGTGAATAAATAATGTAGTAAGAGGAAATATATGAGAACAAGATAGAAAACAGCTGACAGGAAGATCTGTGGCTTTTCTTCCCCTATGAACACATCTGTGCAAGAACACACACACACACACTTTCAATTGGTTCGAAAACACCCACAGTCAAGATGCAACGGTAAGCAGGATCCACGTGTTTGTGAAAACACAGAGGCATAACGTGAACAGAACAAACTGTCTTCCCGAGTGAAAAGGGAACACGACTTACATATGCACAAATCACATAATGACCCATAAACGCACTAATAAAAACACACACACACACACACAAAGCCTTGCTGCTCCACCACAAGAACGACACAACACTTTTATCAAACACGTGTGCAGATGCAGAGTCAAAATATTTTTCGTTATTGCAGATGCACATGCGTGTTTTCACACACCGATTAGAAGCCCGAAGCTGCATGTCGTTTGACACACAACTTTACCTCCTCTGGGCTCATGACCCCCTGCTCCTGACTACGTGTGTGTTTTGGGGGAAAAAATGGCTCCTCTGAAAGGGAAATGTAAATGACAAAGCAGGAGCAAAAAGATTTAGCATTCAAAACAGCCATGACCTACATAAAACTTAATGAGTAACCGTAGCAGACTAATTTCCCTGTGGGACTAATAAGTTACTCATTACCTATAAAACGCATCGCTATGGAAGACTTGCAGCCTAAAACTAGGTAAATCGCAAAGTTTAAACACTGAGACTATTATTCTCATCTATTTTATAAGCTTTATACTGATGGTGTACTTTAGGTTTAATGTGTAAACAGAACAAATCAACGCTCCCCCATTTCCACTGGTTTCATCTTCACTACCAGGACAAATATTAAATGTTATTGTTCTAAAGCTGCAGACCCTAACAACCAGTTCAGTCCATTATGAATTATTTCCCTCTTATTCCTCCAGGTCTTAAAAGAGATTTTTGACAGAAATTATATATAGAGAGAAATATGAGATGTTGAATTAAGCAGTAAAGTGAGGGCAGACAGTGACCTGGAGGTTAGTATGAGTCTCAGCAGGGTTAGCCCGAGTGTGTGAAATTGCCTGCATACCTGTGTCCCATATATAACTTGCAGTTATGTATGAGACAGCAGGGAGTCGGAGAGAGTTATCGGAGCAAAGGTTTAAACTTTTCTTGTCCTGCTGCAGCAGCTGTTAATCCTCTGTAAAACGCAGAGGATTTTCATATTTCAGTGAATTTTTGAAGAAAGTTGTGGTCCAAAAAGCTCTGAAGTATGATTCTCTGCCTCATTCAGTGAGTGGCGATGTATGATTCAGCTAATCCATGTGTGCTTGCCTGTTAGCAGATGACACTGGTTACCACATTTCCATCAGCACTGTCGCTGCTCTTTTTACTATTTCTAATATATAAGCATTACATTAAAAAAAAAAAGGAAGTTGCATGAAACAAGGTGCCGCATGACGGGAAGTTTCAAAATATTACTTTTGCTTCTAGTAAAATCAGAAGCCGGCCTGTTCTCTGGTTGGCTGCCTCACAGATCAGCTGGCATGACTGACGTCTCTGCCAGCCCACTCTCCGGGTCTCAAACAGCTTCGCTCATCTTCGCATGAGCTTCTTTCTTTTTCTCTGAAATCCCCATCCCGTAGGTTTAGAGCTGTTCACTGCAGCCATTGATCTAGAATGTGTCATGTGGCTAACCTAACCTTTCTGAGACTGTGGGTGGTGTTCTGCAGACTCTGAGCAAGTACATTATTCTTCCTTATGATAGGTTCAATGTTTAGCTTAGTTTATTTAGGATCCCCATTAGCTGTAAGCAAGCTACAGCTATTCCTCCTAGGGTCTGGCACAATTATAATATCAAAAACAAAAACTTGTAAAAAGTTACACAGCACATCAGCACTACAGGTCAATCCTGGAATACAAGCTATTTACATACTTAAAATTATCTCTTTACATGCATTTTTAAATGCATGCATGCAATGTCTATGTGTGGCAGCTCTGGACTGCCGGCATGTCAGTTCAGCATCCAGACTCTTCCATGGAGCCACAGTGTTTGTTACATTTCATTAAATTGTTTATAAATGTATTTTTTAAACACTTTAAACCAACTTTTGTGTCTTTCTGAAATAAGCTAAAAAGATTTTAATGTGTTATTCATATGATGCATGTATGTGTGTGTAAAACTGTTTTTTAAGTTGTTAAGCATTTGATATCTGTATGAAAAGTGCTATATAAATAAAGTTTATTTTGGTTTAATTTGATTAATCAAGTTGTCTTTGTACTATCACAGATTCTGTATAGGAGGTGTTACAAGACATCAGTGATCCAATTCCAGCTTTAATGTCTTCAAACAGAAATTTTACTCTGTTCACATTATATAGAAATGTTAAAATGTGTCTATTTTGGGTGATAGACTAGATAGTTTTTCATTTAAATGTCTGAGCTCAGGAAGGGAATTAGATTTTGATATTTTTATGGGTTTTTTTCAGGGAAGTTTGAGAAATGGAAGTGACTGTGTTAAATCAGTGTTATAATCTCATATTGAACTGAATAAAATGAAATCATACCGTATCATATCAGAAACCATATCCAATGAGTCAACATCATTTCAAGTCATGGTTAAAACTTGGGATTTACACCTCTATGCTGTACAATAATATCGAGCCAGACGTTTCCTTCAGCTCTGCTCCTCAGAGGAGTTTTTTTCAGGCTTTTTTCTTTCTTTTTGCCTCAGTCAATTTTAAAAAGAAACCAGTGAGTGATATTCAGAGGTGTTTCTGAACTCTACAGCGCTGTCAGCACATAATCACATCAATCGAGGGCCATTTCATAAAGTTATGCAGCCGTCTCTCTTGTGTACAGAGGCGTTTCTGTTTCAAATCTATTAATTATGCAACACAGGCTTCAAGTAGACCCCAGCAGCACCAAAGCTTGTCATACTGAGGTTTGTTTACATTTACAATGCACATCAAAATGTCTTACTGGTTCATAAAATCTAGGTTAATATTGCTGGTAAATTTCAGAATAAAGTATCTGCACAAGAATAAAACTTCAAAGAACGGATAAAAAGTGTTTTTCCTTTGAACAGCAGGTAAAAAACATATACATAAATAAAACCTATACCAAGTATTTATTTGATGATGAAATACGCTCGGTTCATCATAAAAAATGTCCATTTATTCACTGCTAGAAAGGTTTATTTTTTATTTTTTATTATCAACCAAGTAGTCATCTATGTAGTACTACCCAAGTAGTCAGGAGGGATTAATGTGTGTGTAGGATTTAGGACACATCTATGGGGTATTCATCTGTCTCTGGAGGGCTGAGGAGGACAGACATACCTACTATTCGCAGCTGTTTGGGTGTGTTGTTGGGGGAGGATGGCCGGTATGTGCTACAACCCCTCCACCCACATTCGGACCGGTTCTAGTAGGATTTAATGCAGGCTCGGCAGGAATGGGATGGAGCCATGCCAGCATTCCAGCCTGCAGCACACTCTCTGCTGGCCTACTTGTGTCAGAAGGGAAAGGCATGCACAGTAGACCCTCATGCCTAAACTAACACAAGTGCACGGCGGAGATGGATGCCATTTACCGTCCCTGTTGCTCCCACTGTCGATGAATAACTGAGTAGAGCACACGGTGAAGATCCATGCAGACAAGTGCATGCACGCAGGAGCAGCCAGCCCACATCACATGTTCTCACATGCTGAAAAACAGGTTGGTGCACTTGGTTGGCAGGATGTGCAGAGACTCCGAACCCTCCCTGTGTGTTAAAGGGATTCAACTCCTAAAACCTCTCATGAGAAAAACATCTGCTTCGCTTCACATCGAGGCCTCTTCTTTTCTAATCTCCCTCCATGCTTCCCCCTGGCCGCTCCTCCTCTCTCTCTTTCTGAAGTTTTCTCCCTTAATTCTCTTTTATCCTTTTCCCCTCTTTCCCTGTCCTCTTTCGCGTCATGCCCCCCCAGCTTTTGGCTCCTTGTTGACTCTCAACCACAGCTGGGCTTGCTGTTTGAACCGTACAGTGGACCGACGGCCCATCAAAACCCTGGTTTTATTCCTGTAAAACTCCAATCCACTGCCTGTTAAGGAAATACTGACATCTCCAGAAGACATGGGTTCTTTGTCTTCTTGTCTTTGTGAATTTTTGCACATATTTTTAAATTTTTTTTTCATGTTTCAGCTGAAGCAGCTGCGGTCCACATCCTTCATCTGGCCGTAGCTCGCAGTGCCAAAACACAGAATTCCAGAGTGCACTAAAGGACATAACATCTTGTATTTTTCTACCAGCCATGGTCAGCATCTAGGACCTTCATTTTTGTCAGCAAGATGCTGAGAATTAGAAAAAAGCAGAATTTTTTTCCATCAGCCTTGTGATAAATTGTTTACGTTGGAGTTTCTAAAGCTCCTCTTATAGTTGGCTCCCTCTTCCTGCTTTTCTTTTTTTTTTTTTTTTGGTTAATGTATAAAAACAGAAAAATGGAAACAGCAGTGGCGTGGTGGAACATGAAAGCAGTCTTTGTGGCTTCATACGCTTGGCCTAGTTTTTGAGTCCATGAAATTGTTGGGTGGGTGGGAAGAAATGCTGCGCAGTCTTTTAAGTATTAACAAACTGTACATCAGATGTCTGTTATATCTGTGTGTGCGCTTTGTGTGTGTGTGTGTGTTCCTTTATGTTGCTCCCATTGAACCTGAATGGAAACAGACTTGATCAGCGGTGTGCATTTTCAATGTTTAGAAAACGTTGACTGGTTCTGAAACATTTACATTTTATAAAAACCAGTGAACACGTTTACACTTTTTACACTTTTTTTCAATCAAATATCACAAAGATGTTTGTGGGTTTTTTTTTTTCAGGATCAGCTGGCAGGAGAGTTTTTAAAATCCATAAACTTCGTGACTGACAGCTTAAAAGAGTTCAAGAATGTATGGATAACAGGGTTTAAATGGTATTTGTCTTAGAAAAAAAGGCCTCACAAGGTCACACAGAATCATACCGTGCAGGTTTGTGGGGGTGAAATACTCACTGATGTGGTATTTTAGAGTTTATTAAAAACTGGTTTGGATTTATGGATTTGATTTATGACTCGTCCTTTGTTTACATCAGAGAATTAAAAGTAAGTAACTTACTCAAAGTAAATTTTAAATTTCATACTTTATTTTTACTCTAGTACATTTTTAGATAGGTCCTTTTACTTTTACTTGAGTGGAAATAAAGAGAATTAAAGATACTTTTTCTTAATTACAACTTTCCAGTACTTTTTCCACCCCTGTGCAACATGATGTGTAACTGTAATATATTACATTATTATCATTATCAGTCGTCAGGGTCTTAATGACCCCACACGCTCTCCTTCTAGCTTTTGAGCTGCTGCCATCTCATTACAGGTTTCGCTGTCCTGCCTGCATGACTCTGAGAAGGAGAGCTGTCTTTGTCCCCAAAGCTGTTCTCCTCCTGAACTCTAAAGGTCAACCAGGGCCTTAACCTTTGTTTGATATTTCATACATGTTGAATGTCCCATTGAGCTTTTATCTGTATCTGCTGTTTTTCATGCTGCTCTTTGCCCTCATAATTGTCCCTCAGTGATGAATTAAGTTATTCTGACTCTGATTAAAAGTATACATGAGAGAAAACATGGATTAAATCAAGTTCAGGTCCTTTTCTATGCTGATGACATGCGAGTACTCCTAAAGGAAATTTTTCAGTCACTGCAGCCCTCAATAATAAAACCATATAGTCCTAAATTTAAAAAAGATCCCCATTTGTTCCTGTCTTACAGCAGCTGCTTCTTTAATGTTTATAATAAACTATGTATGTCATCTTTATATATGTCACTTTTTATAGAATTTATATTATCTGTGACATGAAAAAAGCCTTAAACTATTAGTTTGAAGTGGTTTAAACAGCCTTTTAACTTTGCAGCCAGAAATTAAATTGTGCAGTGTTTCTTTCTTTGTAAATATGTTCAATGTTTTTTTTTTTAAATGTGTCAAGAAAACAACAACAAAAAGGATAAAAACAAGCAGGTTAACATTCAAGAAGAGATACGTACATGAACAAAACCAACATCAAGATGTATATTTTCATTTTATTTCAACGTATTTATCCCCCCTCCCTCCCTCATCAACACAATCACCATTCCAACAAGGCCAGCCTGCTTACTCGTCCCAAGTACAAATAAATGACCACTATAAGACAAAGTAATTAGTGTTCTTTCTGAGGGAGATTATGCTTATGTTATCTGCATGCATGTATCTTTATCCTCTCTTAAAATAATGAATTTGGCTTATCATGTTCCATTAGGCTTAATGCCAAATGCAGCGTCCTGCATTCATCACTGCTGCACCTTCAATGAGTCTTTATGACCATCTCCTCTAAAACAAATTAGAAAATGGCACATGATGCTATTTAATATGGAGACACTGTTGGTAAATTACCCTCTTACATTTGGATTCTTCTGTTATATCACATTAGCTGATATGATTCTCCATCTACAACTACATTTTTTAAATGTTATAGGATTTTACTGAGAAAAGGCGAAAAGTAAAATTTTCAATCAATAAAAGAGTATTATATGTGCACTCTAAACCTTTTTCTGCATTTAAGTGTGCTAGCTTGCTATCATCTTCCTCTCCCATGACTATATTTTAATACCCTCATAATGCCAGTGTCACATCAAACAGAACAGAGAAAATCAGACCTGGGAGTGTGTTGTGGTATTTGTGGTTGTGTATCAACAACCAAGTAATTTGTATTAATACTGGAGGCAAAAAATTTGCCAAATACAATATAAACTCAGTTTGTCACTTAAAGAAGTGTGTAAAACTGGCATTTTTTAAAATCTTAGTTATTTTGCTTCCTGGTTTGAAGCTTTTTGACTAAATGTACATGACGGAAGCAGATGAAGTGAGGGAACATTGCCGTGTTTGGAAGCAGATCAGATGCACGTTACGTTACGTTCGCTGGTCGTTGGACTCGTTGCTCAGGAACTGAAACAACGTGACTGGGTATAGGATTGTCTGCAAATGGTTCGGATTTGCATATTTCACAATGAGCCTGAACAAGTAAAGGAGAGCCTGTGTGTGCCAAGTATCATGTTTGATAAGTTTGTACGTGTGAGATCATCCCTTCCTCCTGGGAACTGCAGCTTTCCAAGCTTCTATCCTTTTCCAGCTCGGAGCAAATCTGTTAACTTCAGCAGGTGTACACACAGGCTTTATTTATTCATTATTTATTTATATTTTCCACAGAATTCAGTATGAAAGCCAAACAAAGAAAGGCAGACATGGCTCCTGCCAAAAAAACAACCTGTTCAAAGATAAACAGCAAAGCCTTCTCTCCTGCATCACCAAACTTCACCAAAGACGGCTTTCATCTGTGTGCCTCAGCTGTATCTAGCAGCTGTCCAGGGATGAATGTCACACATCTGGATGCAATTCCTGTAGCCCAATCAAACACGTGGATTTAAATGTCTCAAATAAACTGACGATGAAGATTTCACCCCTAGTGGGATTAGTGCAGGGACAGGAGAGGCAGGTTTGTTTGTATAGTACTAGAAGACAACCAGAGACTGTATATAAAAAGATGGATGGAGCCTCCGTGACGTCGCCCGTAGGTTTCTGAAGAGATGGATTGAAGCTCGGTGGGCGGTTCCTACCGTCACCCTCTTGGCGTGCAAATATCTTGCCATACAAATATGGGCAAAGAGGTGGAACTGATAGGGGAGCTGTGAGCGTCATGGTGGATGATTGACACTGAGCGAACTCCAAGCTTTCTGTAGCTAAGAGCTAACCGAGCTAACCCGGAGATAACAAGAGCTAACGGAGGTAAGCGGGATAAAGCTATGTCACGTTGTCAACTGGCTAAAATCCGCGGCTGTTCTACGTTCATCTTATTTGAAGCGGGAGATTGTGTACCTGTTAATCAAAAGGACACGCTCCTAAATATGCCAAATTTTGAGATTAAATTACTTTTAAACAGGCGAGTTAGAAAAAAATTCACTCCCCCCACAGTTGTCATGAAGGTAAAGCCTGTTACATCCTCCACGAGAAGCGAGAACGTTTTTCTTGTTCTCGAGGCTCCGAGAAGAAAATGACGTCATTTTGTTCTCGCGGACGTGTTTGAGGACAGTTCTTGACACATCGGGCTGGCAGAACTTTTTTCCTGCGGGGCTGCGAGAAGTATCGTGTGATTGGTCGGACATTGGAGGTGGGCGTGGTTAACACAGAGAAAGCATGAAGCGGAGTTGCTGCTTCCGTGTGTTGCCGGCAAAACGGATTGTTTTGATAAAAACAGCTTATCGAGGTGGTGAGAAAGTACGAACATTTTTACATGTGGCAATAAAACACTCGGACCCAGCCGCGTGCACAACCCGCCCTGCCACGGACGAAGCTGCTCGTTAAATATGAAACTAGAAACTCGGAGAGCGGAAACCTCCACCAAGCACAATGTTTAAGAATCCTTTTAAAACATTCCTGGATCCAAACGGTGATCCTGATCACCACCAGAATTTAACCAGTTCTTCATTTTTACATTTGCAACAACTCTTGAAATATTTATAAAATCCCTCCATAACCTTTTAAGTTATCTTAAGCAAAAAGACGCCGGGGAAAACAACCTCCTCGGCGGAGGCAACAACCGGGTTCATTGCACATAAAGCAGACATCGCCCCCCGCAGTGATCCCTCCCCGCTGCAGACGTGCTTCTCGTGTTGTATGTATGGACCTGCTGAACAAGACGTTTTTTCTTGTTCTTGCAGCCTCGAGAACAAGAACTCAGTTCTTGTTCTCCTAAAATGGATTTTTGAACCAGGCTGTAAACATGTTTATTTCTGCTGTGAAATTGGTCTTTTTAACATGGGAGTCTATGGGGATTTGCTCTGTTTTGCAGCCCCTAGTGGATGAAGGGGGAACTGCAGTTTCATGCACTTTCGCATCGGCCTCACTTTTAACCACCGGAGGTTGCCGCCTGGTAAGAACCTTTCCATGCACACAATGTGTAGGTAGCTTAAAAGACTGGATAGCTGTGTAGCCATAGAAACAAACATGAATTTAAAAAAAAATGCTACATGACTAGAAAAGTGCTATATAAGTACAAGTCCATTTACCATGTAGTCTTTAAAAAGTAACATATAAACAGATATTTAGACATCCGCACAAATCTATCTTTGCTACGATTTCAGAAGTATAAAAACAAACCTCCCAGGATATACTTATTTCAGTACGGATATGCAATTTTCAAGCAGAGGCATAAGGAATAGGTGGGGTGAGCAAGGCGGCATTTATCACATTATTTATGGTCACACATCAGTGCCAGCAGATGCGAACACGCTGCGCAGAGTTTAAACTTTCTCAACAAGAAAACCAGTGTGCTCACATGTGTTCTGTGTATGCAAACAATGCCACCAGTTGCTGTGGGTGGAAGCTTCCTGGTTGTCTGCCAGCAAGCGAGGAGGGACTGACCACGGCACAAAGGAGGGTGTGAGCTGTCGGGGAGGGGGTTGAAGCTTGGGAGGTGGAGATGGCAGGGTTGGAGGGTGGTGGTAAGGAGAGATAAAGCTGGACAGATGGAGCAGACAATGACACATAGACATGCATGTCAACAACAACCCCCCACCCTCCTTCAAACTTTAGCTATACCCCCATTTGACTGAGCTTCTCTACATTCTTGCTTTGGTTTTTTTGCCCTGCTTCCTCCTTAAAAACAAAACAGGAACAAACTTTTGTTCTTATTATTTTTGGACACATTTTCAGTTCCCTTTCTTTCTCCCTCCTTTCTCCCATCTGACGAGGAGAGACCTGGTTACAGCTGCAGACCAGGAAAAAACAGGAGGTGTGAGGGAGTGAGCAGACAGTATGGACGGGCGTAGCTGTCACCTGTTGTTCTGAAACCCTCATGTTTGGAAAGCTGATACCATCTCCAATTTCTCTGGTTTCCACAAACAATGTCAGCTGTCAGAGTCACTGAGCTCCCAGTCTGCTTCCAGCCATCGCTCATCCGTCTCTCATGGTGCCTGCTTTCATCACTTGCTCTCCATTTAGGTTTCGGCAGCTTTAAGCACTTATTTGGAGATTATCTGAGTTTAGACTTCAGAATTTGTGCTCAGTTTGATCGCTCTCCACACACACCTAAGCTGGACAATACCTGCAGTCACCTCAGATACCGCTCTGGGCCACATGCGGGACTAAAACATGTACTGGCAACCATGTGACCTGCAAAGGTCGCTGCTTTGCATGCATCTGTGAAAAGGTCACTCTCAATGTGACTTTCTGAGGGTGACTTGGTGAGAACACAGCAGGCCCGAGGTGCCCACTTTCTCATTTCTCATGGGTAACCACTGCTTCTGGAGCAGGAGAGGGTTGAGTCTGCTTTTCTATAACATGAGCTCCGACCGGGCAGCTGTCAGATGAGACAGCCGCCGTGGTGTGTTAGCGTGTTGTCCTTAGAGATGGAGGAAGCGAAACCAGGTGGAGCAATCAGAAGACGAGCGAGTAATCAGACTGACATCACCCTTTTAATGAAACCCTGCCTCCTAAGTAAACACTCTGCATTTCATATTTCTCTAAACCAGGGGCGGATCAAGTTTGCATTTGTTAGATAGATAGAGATAGATAGATAGATCTTTACCAGTAAAAGACGGCAGAACTGTTGCTGCTGTGAGCAACCCTTTGCCAGCCCGTCATCTATGTAGCTTTGTCAGACTTATTTTCTCTGTTGCCATGGCAGCTGATTTCCCCTGTTATGATGCAGCTTCGTCATGAGACGCGATGTGACTCATGTCCAGTCACATCCTGGTGCTTATTGCTGGGGCCTTCTATATAATCTTAAGCCTTTGTGTGTGTGTGTGTGTGTGTGCGTGTGTGTGTGTTGCTTTCAAACACGTTTGCTGGTGGAAAATGGGGTGTATGTAGATGTAGGCGCATCACAAAACTCTGATATAACCGTCCAAACACCTGCTCACCTTGTGTGACCTAACTACATCCGTGTGAGGTAGTGTTCTGAGGGTGTGTGTGTGGGGTACATATGATGGAACATCTGTGCCATCTTATGTAATGGAAAATGAGCTTGGTTAGGTTTGCCCAGGCTTGGCCCCTGACAACATGTGTTGTATGCTTGTGCAAGTGCTACTTAAAGACACCTCTACATGTTTTCAGTTTATTGCCACAGAAATAGTCGGTTTCCTTCCAAGCAGGTGTTTTGTGGTGACACCAGGGTGACAAGGTAAGGTGACCGTGATAGTTCCACTCCTCTGTATTTATTTTTAGTGGAATTAATCTTTAGAAAATGCTGTTAAAATACACAACAGCCAACTGACACCGAGCCGTATATAGACATAGCATTGCTCTCATGACCTCACAGCCCGGGTATCACTGTGTCACGACTGCAAATAGACTGTGTCAGCTTGCTAGATGAGCTCTGGTTTACATAAGAATCAGTTTCTCCCATGAACGATGGCCATGTTATCTCACCAGCAAATTATCTAACAGTTGACTGATCAAGAAAAAAGTCAATATTTATCTATACTGAGAATATTGAGCACATTTTGAAGCTTTTACTTGGCATTTACTGGAAAATTGCATTCCCCTGAATGAAACTTGAATATCTGTAATGAACAGGCCTGTTCATTAAGGGTTCACTCAAGCACTTTGCACATTGCACTTTAAGATATTCACAGCACTTGGTTATGCACTCTGCACCCGGGGAAGTGCTAATTTGCACATAAAGAAATTGCACACGATTGTCGTTTTAAAATAAATATATTTATTTATTAAAATGCTTGTTGCCCGTAGGTCCTGCCGGGGAGGCGTTACTTCAGGTAATGGTGGCCGCCGGTCCTGCGGGGCAACACGACAATTATGATTGGATGAGTGCAATATATGTGTACATCTTTTAAATTGGTACTTTCTTTTAGGTGTGGTGCGCATGCGTGAACGTTCAAAGTGTGGAGTGTAGGTGAGAGTGTATGTCGGGTTTTGTTTTTACTTCTGTTCTCCTCTTGTGTCCAGGGAGGCGGCGTCTGGCCAAAAGATTTCCCGAGGACCAGACGCCGCTGGAGAACGTTCCGGGCTGGACCAAGGGGAGGAACAAGACGGGGGGGGGGGAGGGGTTTAGGATGTAGTATTATTTAGTCTTTAGTTATCATCTGGGTGGTTTTTGTGTGGGGGTTTATTTCGGTTGGGGTTTTTCTTTTGTTAGTTTTGGTTATGGTTTGGCGTTAGAGAGTCTGAATATGAGTTGACGGTTAATGTTGTTTTGTGTTACACCTATAGAGTTCTATGGTTTATCCAATTTCAGTAGACAGCATTTAAGGCGCCGTGAACAGATCAGGGGTTCCTGCTGCTGGAGAAGCCACCTTCTGTTTTTAACTCTCTGATGCACCTTATTGCACTTGGCACTTTGAGTTTTGTGGCACTTTACGAAGAAAATAAAAGGAAAAAGACGTGGACCACCTCCAGCCTGCCTCTGCCTCCTCCCGTTAATGGTACTCACTCCACCGCTCGTGTCTTACAATATCTCTGAAACTGCTTTTTTTTTTTAGAAAGGCAAATCAGACTTTGAAAGATTTGTTAAGATGTGTAAATATTAGAATGTGTTACTTGAAGAAATGACTATAAATGAGACGAACATAAATGTAGATGGTACACAGCAAAAATGTAAAAAATCTTGCATGAAAAAATGCAACTGCAGCTTCAAACCTCTATCAGATCTGAACGTTACCTCTACAAAGACAAACTGCAATAAAACGTCTGATTTTGTTCTACTTTACGTCATCAGACACTTGAGGCTGGGTCTCCAACAAGACCACACCTGTTTACATTTGTTCCCCACATGCCCCAACTGGGGGACCTTGTGTTTAAGAGTTCATGCTTATGTGATTGATAATATATTTTACAGAGACGTTGTGAAAAGTATGAGCAGAGAGGATTTTCATCTTTTTCCTCCTCTTCCGCTCCTCTTTTCTTTTTCTTTTTTCAGCTAACAGTGTCTTAAGCGCTCTACAAATCAACTCTGGCAGCCTAGCAGGTCACTCCCTGGAATAAAACAGCCTTGGAGCAGCATGGAGAGCTGGTTTGAGTGTATTTGTTTAAGCTTTCTGCACGTAGAGGAAGCCGCAGTGACCTCACCCCACGGTAACTGCTGGATTTTGAAAAAAAAAAGACACAAACTCCGCCCTGTTCTTCCTCAATAATCAGCAAGCTTCTTGTTCTTTTATCAGCTCTTACGGGTGGTTTTTGCAAACTTTCACCAAGCAACCCAACAATCTACCGGGTAATTACTTTGTAATCACAGATCACCTGTTGACCACTCCGTTTACGTAGCTGCTTTTACTTCCACTTCAGTGTTTTTCTTCCCTCTGCCAAATCCCAGGCTGATTATCTGTCATTACAGCCCAGATTCAAAGAAAGACGGAATATGCATCAGCAGCAAAGAAGCAAGAGCCCTAATTAGTCATTGAGGTCATGGAAAGTTGCTTTCTGGTTGTTTATGAAGCAAGAGGAAAGGAGGATGAGAGTGAATTAGCCTCTTATCTTCTGTCTTTTTGTGAAAAGTCTGCAGTCTGTAATAGCTGCGCCGTGGGTCAGTCGGAAAGCTAATCTGCCTGGGAAAACTTACACAAGTTTTAAACCTAAAACTTGTATAATCACCCTCTTATCACCTTATTTTAATCCTCTTAAGCATATATAAGTAACAGACAGAAGAGAAGGAAATAGTCACTTATGTGAGAATTCGGCTTGTTTAAATGATGGTCTTAGACCCTGGGAGCTGTGTGGCCTGAACCTCATCAAAATGTAATTGAAAACTAAGTAAAATGGGGTCACATTGACTGTAAAACAATAGCTTAAAACGTGGATTATTAATGTGATGTCTAACGATTCATTTTAAAGAGGAAACAAGCCCTGGACTCCAGGGTGAAAGTCCTGCACATGAGCCATGTCTCCAAACTCTCGTCTTCACTGTCGAGCAGATCGCATCCAATTCCCCACTGGCTCCGTTTTATCTGGTGAAACCATATCATTTCAACAAAACCTTTCACATCACCATAAAACATTGTTAAAATGCTAGTCATCTGAATTTTTTCAGTCAACACACACATTAGGCGCATTCCTGCGTGGTGTCTAACATGTCAGGATTTCCAACAAATGCATAACTGACTCATTCACTGGTGTCAATGCCGATGTGACTGAACAGGTGGGCCTCGCTCTCTAAAAGTGGATTAAGAACAAGATTTGTGTGTCTGTGTGTGTCTCAGTGGTAATGTGACCTTGTCCTGTTCGCTAGCTGCTGAAGAAAAAAAACCATCAGTGAAAAGAATTGAAGGAAGTACACAATGCACTCCCCATAGATGCAAACAGAAAGACATGGTGTGAGAGGATTAGACATACACATAGTACACCTCCCTTCATAAAAGCAAGCTGAACACAAGCCATTCGCAATGCTCTGTATGCCTGTGACAACTTGAATCATCTCGCTTGTCAGTCAGCGACCAAACACGCACACATGCAAATACAAAACGACTGATTTACTGTGAAAACTGCAGTTCTGTCCATCTGAAATAGGGCACCGCAGTGCTCATCCTCCAAGGGCATCACACAGCAGGACTGCTTTCATTCACAGGACTTGTGCAATTACTGACAAATAAACAAAAAACACCCCTCAAAACCATTCACCTTGGTGTTCCTGTTAAGGACCATCTCTCCAGACAGATTGAGGGCTCATTATTCAGTATTGAACAGAGGATTACACCACCTGCAGCCTTCTGAAGCTGAAACAACCCACCAGTCACCTCTGTGACCGATGGTTGCATCACCCCGGTGGATGGGAACACTTGTAATTATTATTAGATGATAATAGATGTTCTTGGGGGAAATTGACCAATTTTTATGTCACAAAGAGGTGAACATTTAGGGCTATTTTCATGCTTTTAGCCACGTTGGCTGACAACCAGCTCCAACGTGTCCATCAGGCAGATGTCCTGTTAAAATCATGAATTAAAAACTGAGTGTTAATTCATTTAGTGTTTCCTGATGTTTCTCCAACATCAAGCAAGATGTGCATGCTAGGTCCTTCAGCTATAGCTCAACTTATATTTTCGTACTTGGTGGCTAATGCTAACATGTAAAGCCACAATTGTGAGTATAATGAACACTATAGCATCCCGTTTACATGTTAGCATGTTAGCAATCACACTGGAGGCTAGTTAGCATATACTTGTTTACATTTCGCTCTGTAAATATCATAGACTGTATATAAAGAAATAGAGAAAATGAGAACTGTATATAAAGATATAATGAAAGTAAGAACCATAGACTGTATATAAAAAGATGGACGTAGCCTTTGTGACGTCACCCATAGGTTTCTGAAGAGCTGAATTGAAGTTCGGTGGGCAGTTCCTACCGTCACCATACTGGGCATGTGCGTCGTCTCGCCCGGAAAATACAAATATGGGCAAAGAGGCGGAGCTGAGAGGGCAGCCGTGAGCGTCATGGCGGATGATTGACATCGAGCGAACTCCGAGCTTTCTGTATCTAAAAGCTAACTGAGCTAACCCCGAGATAACGGAGCTACCCAGCTAACAGAGGTAAGCGGGCTAAAGCTAAGTCACGTTGTTAACCGGCTAAAAATCGCGATTGTTCTACGTTCTTCTGACTTGGAGCCAGAGATTGGTACCTGTCAATCAAAAGGACACGCCCCTAAATTTGCAGAACTTCGAGATTAAATTACCTTAAAACGAGCGAGTTAGAAAAAATTTCGCTCCCCCCCACAGTTGTCATGAAGGTAAACATGACCTATAAACCGAAAATGGATTTTTTGAACCAGGCTGTAAACATGTTTATTTCTGCCGTGAAGTTGGTCTTTTTAACATGGGAATCTATGGGGATTTGCTCTGTTTTGGAGCCAGCCCCTAGCGGATGAAGGGGGAACTGCAGTTTCATGCACTTTCGCATCGGCCTCACTTTTTACTGCCGGAGGTTGCCGCTTGGTAAATATGTACAATAAAACTTATCCTTAGGAAAATACACATCTGGTTGTAGCATAAAGGTCAGAACACAGCAGCTGCATCAAAAGAAAGTGCCAAAATTCAGCCCCTATCTCAGTGCTTCTCAGTCCCTGTGTCAGGGACCCACTTTTGATTCAAATGAATTAGCAGACTTCCAAAGAACATAAAGATTAGTGAATTAATCTAAAGCAGCTGAGCAAGAATTATAGATAATTTAACTATGCAGGGCGGGCGTCCCTGAGGAGCAGGACTGAGAAATGCTGGTCTGGTTTACAATTAAGTTCCTCCTAATAATCAGTTCATCAATAATTTGTTAAAGATTTGTATTTTGGATGCATCCTCTCTCAAACACACCTAAATTAAATGGCCAAATTCCCTCATCAGCATGTCATTCAGCTTGGCAGAAGTCAGGTAACGAGACATTCCTTTGATTCAGGTGTGTTGCGGAAGGGCTCCATCTAAAAGATGTAGGATAGTAAATCTTGAGGACCGGACTTCGGCACTACTGATCTATAGTATATCTTACACTATTATGTCAGGATGTATCATTTTGTACAATTTAAGAAACTTTAAGGGTTCCTGATCAGACTTATGATATGGCTGAAAATTGTATTACTCAGGTTATTTCAATCCAAAATCCAATTTCATCACTCCTTTAACAAATACATCTGATATAAGCAGACAGGAAGGGAAAAATGAACGTAAACTAAAATGTCTAGAGCAGTCTGAAGCGTTGATTGTTATTGGTGTGGCGTGTTGGTTATAAAAATGCACTTTGTTGGCTTTTTAAAGGGTTTCCAGTACAAATAATGTAAGTAAAGTCAGTTGCACCTAGCTTAATTTATGAAGGGGGATTCCACAGACTTTCATGTGATGGTTTATTCTGACAGAGAGAAAAGATAATTAAGATGAACAAGAAACATGAAAATACACAGAAAAAAAACCCTAACAATAAATGTTTGGATGGCTACCAACACCTGCGCATCCGTGCCTTTGGAAAGTCCCCCCCATTCACCCATAATGCCACATATACCACGCACACGCATACAGACATAACTATGAACAAAAGCATTATGCTCTTTCACTCTCGTCACCATAGATACCCAGTAGATATTCTTCAAAAGGCCCTTACAACCCACAAAGTAGCCAAATCCTCGCCTTTCTTCGTAACCGTCGGCAACAAAACATACACTTGTTTGGACGATCCGTTTTGTAGTTGAGCATTGAAGAGCAGAAGGGGGCCTGGGGAGGGTTTTTGGGCACTTTCTGTGGGCAGCGTGGGCAGAGACAGAGGAAGGCGTCTGATACTCAGGCAGAAACGAGCCTGAAGCAACAGCTAGTCTGTCTGGGTCTCAACATGCGTCCCTGGTGCCTGTACCTGTGTTCGTTGTGTTTGGCTTGTTCACCAAAGCTTTCCAGCTTCATTCTTTTATTTTTTTTCTCTTTTTATTTTCCCTTCTGATTCCATTCCTGTGTCTTTCTCTCTTCAGCCTGACCTATAATCCCCCCCGTCCTTCTCTACCTCACAAGCCCATTGTCCCAAATGGCGCACACTGAACACCGTGCACACATGCACGCACACACGGCCTCGCAGCCTGCCTCTTTGTCCTGCCGCTGCTGGCCACAGTCCTAACGCTGTGTTGGACTTATGCCCATGTAAACAAGTTCTGTGTCTGCATGTCTGTCTGTCCATCTGTCTTACTGTCTCTGTCTGTCTCTCTTTTGCGTCTATTCACTAAGCCGAAAGTTCACGCCTTTCACTTCATCGTGTGGCGTCCTACCGCTCCTCCTTTTCAGTCTTTACGTCCAGCTCTTCTCTCTCAGTTCATGCTGCTGGGCTCTGTAAGCTGGACTGAGCAATTAGTTAATGCACCCTCCACCCCAGGGGTCAGTCTGCCACAGCCAACTGCACCAGAACTTTTCTGTATGTGTGTGTATGTGTGTGTGTGCAACCTTGGCAATGCCGTCGTGTGGGGTTGCTGGGCTCACACTGGTGCATCCAGAGTGTTTTTGGCCCTGGCACCATTTGGACAGCCCTAGTCTCTCTGCAAGTCCACTCAACCATTGTAGCCAGCCCTCTGTGCAGGGCCCTAGTAAAGAGCCTTTTAATTATCACAAGGAAGGACCTGAATTTCCAAGAGATCAATTCATTCCAGTGATAGATGTTCTTTTTTTGTCTTTTGTTCATTTATTATCAATTTCTTACTTTGGTCTCAAACAAAATAAATTACTTTCATTTCTAATACACCATAAACTATAAAGCCAGAGTACTGGGTACACAAGCTTTTTCTCTAAATCTGGGATTAATTGATGTTTTATGGCCTTGTCTACTGGAATTCTCCATAAACTCCACAGTGTTATTTGTATGTTCATGTTAATCACCTCTGTTCACCATAGCTTAACTTTTTAATTATACCTTCTTACAGATATTTTATTAAACTTGTACAAAAGCCACATTTTGTTTCTTGTTTACCAGTCAGGAGTTCTAATTGTAAGGGTGAATTCACATCAGGATAGTCCGCTACACTCGGTCCGATTGGGGACTTGGCTCAGCTGTAGGGGGGTGTATCAATGCAGCCCGAGGTTGTGTTCACGCTGCACTTTGGTCAAATGAGCCAAACCTTTACAATAATATATCCCCATTCCCACCAAAGGTGGCACTGCACTAGTATTTAGCAAAAGAAGAGGAAAAGACACGTAAGAAAGAGAGGGCTGTTTTCTCCACCTGCGAACTAAACAAAGAGACCAAACTATCGCAGGTTTGGGTTTTCATTTTGTGTCTTATGCAAGTATACTGCAGAAACACACTGCAACAATGGACCCAGTATGAACAACAGATGAAGCAGCGGACTCTTAACACCATCGCTATGTATTTACCCAGAATGTATTACAAAGGCCAAATGCAGGAAGGGACCTTTTTTTGTCATTTGCCTCCTTTATTTCATCTGCTTGAAACGGATCGAGACCTGCGTTTGTAGATGGGCCGAGTCTTTTATTTTGGTCCAAATGAGAATTTGTTTGGCGCATTCACATTTACCCAAATGAGGATTTGGATCAAAAAGACTTATGTGACTGTGTCCTTACTCTGTGGCTCCTTGTGAGGTGTTTCTTCTGAATATTCAGTTATATTGTAGTGCAGTTGGTCACCCTCTGTTTTCAGGTAAATATGCAATGCGACTGGGTCTTTGTGGTTCTGCCTAGAGAACTGTGGTTCAGGAGATTAAGTGACCATGCACCAAATGGTCTACTTGTTGGAGGGATGCTGAACCTCACAGTGCCTCAAACTGCTCATTTCTGCATTGCTTCAGATAAAAGGATCCAATGAATGCATGAACAGATATCAGACGAACACAAGCTTTGTCCGTTCCTTTAATGCCACTGCTGTGGGAACACAAACCTTATTTCTCTTTTCCAGCTTTTGCTTTCACCCCTTTCACAGTACTTATGACCAGAATATCTTTGCTTTCATGTAATTTCACTAAAGTCTTTGCACGTGTCTTTTCATCAAACTAGCCCTGCCTGGAAACAGAAAATCCATTTTCACATTCCAGTCATGAAGCCTCTTCATGCCGCACTTTAAACTCATCTCCGCTTTGGTGCCTTTCAAGCCGTGTTTGTTTCTGTGAGGGTGGAAAAGGCCACGCAGGGGCGCCTCACTGGACACCTCTGTACTTTTCTAAAGGCCTTGAAGGACGCCCAGCATGCATATCCACTTGGTAGAAACAACAAAGAGAAGAAGTACGTCACGAAGGGACACCAGCATGGATGAGGCAGAGCTCGCCGTACCACAGGGGGTAGGAAAGTGGAAAAGCATGTGATTCTGTTTCCATATGTATGTGTGCACATGATCGATTGCCAGTTGAATCCCATTAACAGCCACGGCTCCAGTAAGAGCTTCTTCTAGTTATTTCATATTTCCAGCTTAGCATAATTGTGCAAATAATGTCAGAGATACAAAGTTCTCCTTTAGTTTTTTGTTTTTTACAGCTCTGAATTTAACCTTGTTTTTCAACATCGATGGTATTAGCTCATGGCTGCACATGACAGATGTAGACAGTTAATGGCCAATGGCTAGGTCAATTAGGAGGATGTAGCCATTGTGTTTGTGTTTGTATGTGCATAACGATTGGCGTGTGCACGTTTGGCTGAAGTGTAATGCAAGTGAGCATAGCTAGAAGGACAAAAGACGAGACAACAGCTCAACCCATGACCTCCCTGCCCCCATGCTCACACACACATGCACAGAAATATGTTCACTCGCTAAAGCTTCGCTAATTCTTGCGGGAAAAAGGGAGCAATCTGGGAGTTCATACCCTGAAAATAACAATGTAGTGTTATGTCCCTTACTGAGTAATTTCTTTTTTTTCTTTTAAAGGCAAAAAAAAAAATACACCTATCCTGATGGGACAGTGTTATGTTTATATATTTCTGTTATTCTCTGCCCCATAGAGAGATGACCCACTTCTACGGCTCAGTCTGCATGTCTGTCTATGCACACACTTGTTTTGATGTGTGCTCTGAGATGTTTCACATTGTATGTGTTTATTCTCCTCAAAGCAGAGGCATAGACAGTGAACACACACACACACACACACACACACACACACACACACACACACACACACACACAGAGCTACTGTGTGTCTCCTGGCTAACCGGATGGCTGCAGGTTTACTCCACAGTTGTGTGGGAGTTGAGTTGGTGCTTTTCAGTAAATTAAAGGGTTGCAATAAACAATATTTGTTAACCTCTGCTGTTATTAAACAGACAAACAAAGAAATAATCAAACCAGTTATTTAGGCTATTTTAACCTTTGATATGTTGATTTCGTATCATCATTGCTTTGTGAAAAGAGAATTTATGAAATAAATAGTGTGGGTTGTAAAAGCCAATTTGAACCAATTTAAATAGGGCAGTGATTTTGGTTTAATTTCAAGCCATTTAATTTCAAGGCTGTTTTGTTAGTGAGCCCTGGGCGTGTTTTTTTTAGGCCTCTGCTTGGAAATTATAGAACCACATTGAAATGAGTATATCTCTGCATCCAAAAGGTTTATAGGAATACTTTGGAAACTTAACACAGGAAACATTCTTGAAGTTTGTTCAGGTGTATAAATAACGGTAAATGTGTTACTGGAAAAGACTAAATGTAGACGGCACAGAGCACAAATGATAAAAAAAAAAATAAAAAAAAAATTCAACATCAACATCAAAATCTCTTTAGAATGATGCAGCCTTTATTTGTAGTACCCAAAAAGGAATTTTTTGGCACAGATTGGCACCATATGTTTTCAAGTTTCCCAATTGGTGGAGCTGAGCTTGTAAAAAGTCCCATTTTTAACCAATAATATGTCTATTAACCTGATTACATTGTGGTCATTAGAGTCCTTCAGCCTATCATGTTGTGTTTATTTGTCCCCTTATCCTTGCAGTCAACTTTTATAAATGAATGTACATGTCAGGGCACTTCTCATCTCCAAGGAAGTTCACCATTTTCTAAAGAAAACAGAATCATGACCAATGCACAAACCTGCCAGCGCACTGGCCTCCAGGTAGAAAAGTTGTGATAGTGAGAAATGACATGATGTTTACATCTCTGGTGCTCAGTGTCAGTTGCAGCAGCAGTGCAGCGTCTGTAAGAGCTGGGCTTGTTTTTCTCATCTCTCCCTGTGGTATAAAATCATCTTTAAAAAAGCCACTCCAGAGCAGAATTAAACTGGTTTATGTGCAGCTTATTTAGCTCCCAAGTTCTTGATATATTGTTTTGATATACTGTTACAGGATGTTTAAAATGCACTGTTTTAATCACACCGCCAGTCTGAAAAAGTCACCACCTCAACAAATATATAAGAAGTTACCATCGGATAATTACTGCATGGACGATGATTTTAGCTGACAACACGTTATTTACCAGTAAGAACCATGTCAGGAGACACTTCCTGCGGTCATGGAAAAAACGTTCATCTCTTTAAGAAGGGTCAAATTATTAGAATCAAGTAAGAAAACATCTAAAGAGATTCTGAAACTATAAAGACATTATTTAAAATGGGATAGATGGGAACCATCATTTTTGAGGACGAAATGTTATCCGAAAAAACATCTTGAAGAATGGTGATCAGTGATCACTTAAACATTTTGTAAAATCCAAACGTAATTTCAACAAAGTGTGTTTAGTAATGAAAGTAAGAACCATAGACTGTATATAAAAAGATGGACATAGCCTTCGTGACGTCACCCATAGGTTTCTGAAGAGCTGAATTGAAGCTTGGTGGGCGGTTCCTAACATCGCCACAGTAGCAGGGGCATGCACGTCGTCTCGCCAGTAAAATACAAATATGGGCAAAGAGTAAGAGCTGAAAGGGGCGCTGTGAGTTTTATGTTGAACGATTCGCATCAAGCGAACTCCGAGCTGCCTGTAGCTTACAGCTAACCTGGGATAACAGGAGCTAACCAGCTAACAGAGGTAAGCTGGCTAAAGCTAAGTCACGTTGTTAAGCGGCTAAAAACCACGCTTGTTCTGCGTTCTTCTCACTTAAAGCGGGAGATTGGTACCTGTCAATCAAAAGGACACGCCCCCTAAATATGCCGAATTTTGAGATTAAATTACTTTTAAACAGGTGAGTTGGAAAAAAAATTCCCTCCCCCCACAGTTGTCATGAAGGTAAACCTGACCTATTAAACCTAAAATGGATTTTTGAACCAGGCTGTGAACATGTTTATTTCTGCTGTGAAGTTGGTCTTTTAACATGGGAGTCTATGGGGATTTGCTCTGTTTTGCAGCCCCTAGTGGATAAAGAGGAAACTGCAGTTTCATGCACTTTCGCATCGGCCTCACTTTTAACCGCCGGAGGTTGCCGCCTGGTAAGAACCTTTCCATGCACACAATGTGTAGGTAACTTAAAAGATTGGACAGCTGTGTAGCCATGTAGCTGTGTAACCAAGGATGAGGTCAACTGACTTCCTGCATATACTGAATGAGCTTGTTATTCCATTTTCCTAATGGCAAGACAATATTCCAAGATGACACTAACTGGATTCATGGGGTTCAAATTGTGAAAGAGTGGTTTGGTGAACAGGAGATGTCATTTTAACACATGTACTGGCAACCGCAGAGTCTAGACCAGGCCTTGTAGTGCTCAGACTATTCCATCATCAATACAAGATTGTGAAGGAAACTTAATGCAACTGTGGACTGAAATAGAAGATGATGTTGAGTGGTGTTGAGGGTCAACAAGTATATTATCAGTTAGTCAAATCAGCTTTCTCTACTTAAGAAAACTACACTTTTAACCAGGGGAAATGGACTTTCTTGTTTTATTGGCATTTGGTTCTTTATTCATCACTTCAGTCAGTCCAACACTGTTCAGTCAGACTGCTAACCAAGCCTTATATAGGTCTATAAAGATTTATATTACCCCAGCTTCGATGTTGCAGCGGCTTCCAGCCCGATCTGATTCATTTATAAATCCAACTCTCCTCGCCTATAATGGCTTGAAAAGTCTGGCTCCAGAATAAATGAGCGAATTTTTAACGTGTGCTTCTGTCTTAACTGTCCAAGTCCCAGGGCTGTGGAGCAGTTTACCTCAATGCATGTCAGATTCCTTCTTTTTACCTCTGTTATAATGTGAAATGCTTTGTGACAGGTTTTGAGATGAGCTGTAAAAAAAAATGCTTACCTATACTGTTTTTAACCATGTATTACATGTAAGAAAATACGTCTGCTTTAGTGACAGTTTGACCCTTCTTACCTTGCATCACTCTTTTGTTTGTCTCTTCCTCCATCCATGTTAATGTGGCAGATGTTGTTCTCCTGGAGGTTATTGGGAGGTAGCAACATGAGCCAGGCTGGCTGATGGCCGTCTCTGTGCCCATATGTCCACTCCAGGGATGCACACACCCACACATTGGATGCTTTGTTAACTCACACACACACTCACACAAGCAAACAGGCTTACACACGTATACAGACACTTATCTACACTTTGTGTGGGGGCTGCAGTATACTCGCCGGAGTGTGGAAGGAACCCAAGGGTAGCAGAGGTAACGGTGTTTGCTCTGCCAAATCATCACATAATGGAGTGTTCCAGGAGTCCCAAGCCTGTCCACCATATGGGCTCAAGGTGTTGGAGAAGTGATGGACCCGAAACATCCAGAACATGCTGAATGAGTCTGTCCAAGTGTGTGTAACATTGACTTTGTGTTGTAAAGCAGCATCTGTAACCCATTTTCATTCATCAGCTGATCACAGCACCGTATGAATAATCCTTTAAATGCTGTGACGAGTAAGCTTGATAAAATCCATAATGTTGTATAATTTTGTCTTGCAGTTTTCTGCCAAAATGTGTCATTAATTTATTGAAATTATGTAATTATTTATCGTCAGGTGCGAGTAGATCACAGGCATGATTTGGGTTTATGCTTTCATACTGATGGGGTTTTAAAGGCTACACATTAGTCAGGTTTTAGATATTTCTAAAAGACATCATTAAAAATGAATAAAAGCCTGAAAGTGTTTTACATTGGCGCAGCCTTTTCATGTGCTTAAATTACTGGCAATGATTAACGCGGATATTTGACCATTTTGGTTGTAAAATAGTTATGATCAGACACATTAAGTCCACTCTTTATAACAAGACTAAACATACTATTTCATTTAGAAATCCACATTTCTTGGCAAGTAAATATACTCAATAAGCTCATTGTGCATACATCCATTAATGACCTTTTGGTGTAATCTTGTTGTGTGTGTGAGCACAGCAGGGGGCGGTTAGTTGGATTAGTATAGGCACAAGGCTGTAAATATAAAATACACACCCTCCCTGAGACAGCTTTGACTATTTCTTCTTACTAGAAATGTTCTTTATTATTGGTATATCGATATTGTTGGCAGATATCGACATTAAATGCACAATCAGATGTTATCAGTGTCGGGTTTTAGATTTTAATTACATAATTTTGACACAACATGCACTTATATATCAAATTCTTCCACTAAGTCCCCTCTAATTCAAAACAACAAAGTACAAGAGATGTCAAGAATAGTTTTCCACATACATTTGTTTGTTTGGTACGACATGCTCCAAAAATACTGGTAGCTCTTGATATCAGTAGCGATGAATTAAGAGTGGACAAAATCGGCATATTGGGTACTAGTAAAACAAACAATATCAAACATCCCTACCTTTTACACATGAAATGAAAAAAGATAAATCAACATCCAGTTGCTCATTACACATTTAAACCTTATAAATAAACATCTCTTATGTTTCTTAAAGTTGCTCTGTTAGATAACTACAAATAAAAAGGCAGTTTTTTTTTTTTTAAATTTAAGATAAGCTTCTTTAACATCAGAATTTATTGCAGGGATGCAACATATTTTACTTGTTGGAGTTGCCATAGCTGGTAAATATTTTATTCAATAACTTGTCTGTGAAAAGATTTATTTGACACTCATGTATTTGCAGCTCTTTGTGGCATCATGACACTTTCTTCTTCAGTGTTGCTTTGTAAAACCCCAATCCTGCAGAAACAGGTGTTTCTACCATTGTCCTTTCATCACTGGGAGTCTTTGTTCTGCGAGTGGCGTCACCTGTGGAGAGGCAGTTGCGTCTCCTTGTTACACATTTCGTCAGCTACAGCTGTACTGGACGCTGTCAGTGGAGTGGAAATGAGGGTCGTCAAGTCACCAAGTGGCTCCTTCATCCACATTAGAGCGACAGTGAGGAAGGAGGGGGCTGCTCATTTACTCGGGTGTGAAAATGAATGTGTGTGCTTGCTTGTGTGTGAGAGCACAGACCATGAAGTCCCCACCAAAATATCTCTACAAGGATGGATGGTGCCATTATGGAAGGTTTTAACCCTTGACAGAGAGATTGAACCATCACGGTGCAAAATGCCATATGGCTAAATATGGAAAAGTTTGCCATTGGCGCAGAGATGGTATGATAGAGATGATAGCATAAAAAACACAATAAATATATAAAAAGTTGTTTTATATTTTTATATAAGTGAAAAGTGTGTCAAATATGTTTGATTAAATTATTAGTTCTATTGGAAACCTCTACAATGACCATATAATATCTAGTTTTCTCATGTTGCAGTATGATTCATTGTTGATTATGTTCTTTAAGCTGCTGCCTGCTGAACACGTCATGAACCATCACAGCTTCACACTGAAACATGCCGCGACACCGGCTTTTGTTTGTGGAGGCTGTCCACATCTTCCCCCAGACCAAGCAGCACATTTTAGGAACAAAAACAATCTCAAGCTTGGGTAATGGTTTTTTTTTTTTTGTTTGTTTTTTTTTTATTTAAGAGAAAATGGGGGGTTAATGGACAAAAAAATGTAAATTATACCAGAATTAGCCTGTGGCTACTTTCCATCTGTCGTCCCTGGCAGATCAGAGAAATTTAAAATGGTGACCAACAATATTGACCAAGTCAAAGACAAAGATCAGCTGCTCAATCCAACATTTCAGATATTAAGAATACTTTAGAGAACAGTCTATTATAGTTTGAGTTTTATTGAATCAAGTTTTAGTTCAATTTTGAAGTTCATTTCACTTATATTTAATAGGTGAAAAAAAAACATACAATAAAGAAACAGCTTTTGTAGAATTTATGGACAGAAATAATCTAATTTGTCTCAAATTACATAAATTAAAATGTACAATTTTGCAAAACCTTTCTGACCAAAGTAACACCTCTTAAAAATGCTGTTATTCTATCCTAGTAATGAATAAAACTAATGTCCTGGAATCAGAAGTGTGAGAAAGTTATTGGTTTTGAGAATATTGCCATTGTTAGTCTTCCTTATACATAAACATTGATTGCTTCTGTAAAAGATAGTCCTAAAACCATAGAGCTGTCATCCTCATGTAGCACAGCTGAACTACATGATCTTATAACATGACGGTTTTATAGTAAAAACCTGAAATGTATTACATTATAATGTTGAAACGTAAAACATCTAGATGCTATAAATATTAGAGCAAAATACATTTTATGTAGATGTCACATTTATTCTTGTCCAGCAGAAATATTTCAGCTTAATAGTTGTACTCAGTGAGCTGCTGCATGCATGTATGTGTCTCTGAGTGCATGTGTTATTCTGTGGTTACTTATATGTCCAAGCTGTCTTTCTGTCTGGATTAAGGGTGCAATGTGAAAATCATGTGTCATCCAAGGTGTAACAAGCAGAGTCTGTCCATGTTTTAGCCCAGTTTGAATCACAATGTGAAGAAAGAGTAGGGAATGTTGTCCAGAAGTTTTCTTTTTTACTATACTGCTTGAAAATCCCTTCACACTCTGATTACAGGCAATTCATTAAATGGTGTAACACAAAAATAACATGTAATCATTTTAACCGTCCCGTTTGAAACTTTTAAATGGTGATAAGTCTAGGAAACTCGACCTCAGTTTGTCCCTTCCTACCCCTAACCCCTGACAGTGTTCCTCTTCAGCCTCTGCCAGAGGCTTGATGTTCATATCAAGGCAGTGATGTGAGAGCCAGAGCTTAGCTACATTAGCTAGCATAGCACATCAGAACATGGTAAATCGTCGGGAACCAAATATTGTGGGTTTCTGTGCTTGGAACCTTGACTTTGGGGAAAACTCTGAAGAAAGAAGTTTGGATTTCTGAATTGTGTGTTTTCAAAATGTAACTTTCTCGACCCGTTTTCCCAGGATCTGCGAGTCAACCTTCAACTACATTTTGCAAAGGAGAAATTTCTCTGATCATCTGCAAAATTCCCGCATTTAAAAACATTAATACGGTTTATGTTTTATGTTTTTAATCACAAAATGTATCACATTATAACATGATGCATTTTATGTTTTTACCAAAAATATCACGATCAGGTCCAGTTTCTTTTATTAGGGTAACAACTCAATACTTAAATCTTTTTTTATTGCAAACAAAGCTAAAGGCGTTCGAACAGACAATATACTGTCTTTCAGGGCCGATATTTAAAGTGCCATGCTTCTTCCGGTGAATTCTTTAAAAAGAAAAACAACCTTTTCAAACCTGAGGTCCTCCAATGTGGGTAATTAAAGACCATATTTCAGAACGGCACCAAAATCCTTTTTGGAGTCATCCTGCGATGGACTGGCGACCTGCTCGGGTTGTAGCCTGCATCTCACCGGCTAATAGCTGGGAAAGACTTCAGCTTCAGAACAGAAAATGGATAAATGTTTTTTTTTTTTAAACCCATGAAAAAAAGATCAGGTAAGTCTATTAATTTTAAATATGAGGTCTTTATTTTTCCCTTTAACTAAGTGTAAAATAAAAAAGTACCAACTTTTTACAGGTATTTACCATTTAGTACCATGTGATGTGGAAACATTTTTTTATAGTGTGATTTGCTTTTTGGTGTCCATAAAGGGACACAAGACAATAATTAGATTTTGCTCTTCAGGATTTTGAGTTTCTACAATAAAGTGATACAAATGTCTCAGAAACTGTATGTATTATATATGTCACACTGGGTTCTTACGGGTAAGTAAAGCCTGACAATTTGTTTAATTTCTGCTATGTGGCATCTTCATTGATTCCTCACCACATATACAGATGTTTGGACATCTTAAATCTCACGAGCGCTGCCTTAACCGCGACTATTCAGACCTTGTAGTTGCAAAAATTAAGCCATTTCATTATTAGTGTGCAATATTCAAGCAGAGGCCTACAAATAAACAAATGACTCAAAAATTTTAGTCACATTTATAAAAAAAGACAAATAAATAATTATATATTTTTTTATTTTTAACACAGAAGACATTAGTATCTCCTGAGTGTTTCGGAGCCTAACAGTTGTGCTAGACTAAAAACTTAAAACTGTGGGAAGTTTAATACCTGAGTATGCTAAACGTAATGCTCTGTTCATGCATTACTTTCATGCTGCCTTTGACAGTCAGGCTTATCAAGTCCATTTTCATATTCCTTAAAATTGTTTTGACTATTGAAAGTGCTGAGCTCCACGACTAGAACAAAAGGTGGAATTTAAATGCCTTCTATGCATAATAATAGAGCACATTCAAGGGTGGTTTCCCTCACTGGTTGGCCCTGATTTGCTATGTTCACACACTCTTACGGTGCAGAGCAAGTAAGCAAAGGAAAAAAGAAAATCTGTCCAGCGAAGCAAAAAAATAAAATCTGAGTAAAGCAGCGGAAAGGCCGATGATGGAATATCATAAATACAGATCGCCTTTTGATTACCCAAGCTGCTGAGGTGACAGCTATGAGCTGAGGATTTGCTGTCGATTCATGTTTTGCGTATTAATACATTTCCAAGACGGGGAAGATTTGTGTTCTTGAGCATCCACTCACACACATACACACGCTTGTGATTTTCCTATATGTTAGCATGCCGGTGCATGCATCATATAGGTCCCGCTACATATGGAGACATAAATCTTTCATAAGCACCCCTGCCTCTGCAGAGCCTACCACAAACTGCACACATGAAACATAACGTGTTATCTTAATGGCACATATGTTTGATGATGAGTGCATTCTTTAATTATTCTGTCTTTCTGTAATTACTCTATGTCAGTAGCTACACTTATCTGCCTCATAAATCTCCAAGCGCGTTGTAACTAATGCACGAAGGCAGCGGATTACAGAAACACACTTCACTTGGCACATTAAATGAAAAAGAGAGAAGAACAAGCTGCACCAGTTTACTAGAACTACAGACATTTGTTAAGGAGTTAGAAAACTGAAAAGACACTTGGAAAAGCTCCGTATGATGGGTGCATCCCTTAACTTAGTAAAAACCTTAAAGTCTGGAAAAAACCGATTTGACCCTGGTACATGTTTTGCGGGTTCCTTTCCTCCTGGACTTGTAATTTAGTTTAACATTAACTTGTTAAATATGCATCATTTCTGCATTAGTCTTTCATTCATTCATTTTCCTAACCGCTTAATCAAATGAAGGGTCGCGGGAAAGCTGGAGCCTATCCCAGCATTCTTAGAGCGAAAGTCAGGGTACACCCTGGACAGCTCGCCAGTCCATCGCAGGGCCCATTTCTGCACTAGTGTGCCATGAAATCTGTTTTTCCTCTCTATTCCTTTGCTACATTGTACTTTTGTGCAACTAAAGCAAAATGTGATGCAAGTTTTCATGTTAGGATTTTGGAGCATCTTCAGATTTTGAAATCAGACCAACCCTGAAAAACCTTATTTATTGTTTGATTGATTGCTTTTTTTTTTTTTTTTTTTTTTAACAGTTTCTGTGTGTAAAGTATAGATTTTAAATTCCACAGACACTAAACGTAAAGTCCTTTTATGTCTTACAGACTTAAAAGGCTCCTTGTTGAAAAATGGTGGATGGTTTCTATTTGTAACAATGCTTCTTAACCTTTTAAGGTCCTGGTCTACCAGTTAGAGATAAATTTGCAGTGACTATGAAGGATTCATTATTGAATGAGGGAAATAAACTTTCCTTGAGCCATCTCTGCCAGTTGGTTTGGGTACATAAAACCCAGGTTTTAACACTACTGTTTCATTGTCGTTATTATTAACTTATCCCAACCATTTGCTAAAATCATTCACCCTGATTATTCTTGTCCAAAACAAGCAGAAAAATACAAAAACTTTTTTCTTTGGCCATTTACTTAGGGTGAACTTTAAAGGGTTAATCAAACTATCTTATGCTGGTTGAAAGCTTGTTTATTTTCCTGTTAAACATTTGGCAGGAAATGCATTTGCTTGATGCGCAGCAGAGTTGATTATGAAAAACTTTGCCAGTGACAAACAACTTATTCTGCTCTGACCCATGCTTGGTGCCATTTTTTGGTTTGGTGTTAAGGATGATTTGAAGCTTGAAGGAACAACACAATGGAAATTTCACCATTTATTGTTTATGCCATGCCTCCCTGTGAGAACAGAGATTGGCTGTGTGGATTGTGGACCACATTGTCCTACAAACCATACTCTAGTCTAAGAGACATCTAAGTATGAGGAATGCATGAGGAAATGTTTTTTATTTTCCTGTATTGCTGCGTCGGGATGCATATCATGCAGTCTGGTATATTGATCTTGGCCTTTCCAGAAATGACAAATGTGACGTGCTTGGAGCAGACCCCAAGTTACCAGTGTGGCAGAGTCCATGCTCACAGGTGATAATCAGGCACAAATTTGTGGTAAAACAGTAGTGAGTTTAGGAAATATAGACTTTTCTTAAAATGAAATGCCTTTCATAGCTTTTGTTCCATATTCTTCTGGGTTTGTAACATTCCCACAAAAGCCATTATTTAGAGCCGTTGTTCAGAACTGGTTTCCAACTGGGTCCCTGGAACCACAAGGGTGTCCCCAGTGAGCACAAGGTGTTCCTGAGGGTATGACTGGTCAGAGCCAATGTGATTTAAATTAAAGCCATTACCACAGAGACAAGTTTAGGGGAATTCGCTTCAGTTTTTTATCATTTGGGTGCATCATGGAACCACTGTGTTGGGAGTCTGGAAACGCTGACTTTGCAACTTTGTCACATAAATGCCACAGTAGAGGTGACTCATCATTATTTTCATTTGTTTAATTAATTTCCTGACCCAGTGGTCCTATCCATTGTGATGGGAAAGCAAGAGCCCTTCCCTGCAATTAGCAGGCGAGAGGCGCGTTACACCCTGGACTCTTATCCTTTTTTGATAAAAGAAAAAAAAAAATGAGTTGATAATTACCTTAAATGTTGTTTTTATCAAAGTAAAGGCGTCAACCAGAATGCATTATTTATGATGAGAAGTGGCTAATGAAAGCATAAAACCAAGCATGTTACAGCACAGTGTGTTGTGGGGGGGTCCACAGCTTTTTATAGTTGTATGAAAGACGTGTGACTGGTGTAAATGACCATTACTGTGATGAGATTTTCTCCTTTAGTAGTTGTAAGTTCTGCAGTTTAATAGTACTTTGTTCATTCAGAAACTGTTTACTAAAACAATCATAATGCAAAAGCAAACACTTAAATTACTCTGATAAAAAAAAAAAAAAAACATCCTGAATCTTTGGTCCTTTCTGAATTCTCCAGATAATTATCTTCTCTGTTGTCACATGGACACAGAAGCAGGAAAAGTACATTTACTTTCCATCTATGCATTTTATACACCTGCTTTATCTTTAAACATGCTAGCTGCACACTTTTTTTTATGTTGTTTTGTTTCATTTGACTATTATTTTACCTGGTAAAATCAATTGGCCCCAGCATTAAAGCTTGAAAGCTCCAGCCCAGATTTAACTGGTTACCTTCTTCCTGTGATGCAATGGTATGGCATTATTAGCATGCCATGTCATGGGAGCATTGAATTCATCGCTTTTTTTTTTTTAAAGTGAGAACTTCTTATCAGATTTAACATTGTTTCTCCAGTGTAATGTGTTTCAGGACCATAGAAGCAGTGCAGGAATTGAAATGGAGACATTAAGACATCTCTGCTAACCTACAGCTCAACCTGCTTCCACCTCTCTTTCATATCAAATAGACTGAATGTTGTGTGTTTACCGAGTTGTCATTTTCAATCAACACCGGGGTTAAACTCCAGCAGAAGAAAAAGTACCTCTTTCAGAAACAACTGCAGCCCAAAGACAGGAATAATCACTTTTAGCAACAATACAATCCCTAATGGGATTTAGTAATTCAGCCCCTCCTGCAAAGACAGTGTTAACAAATGAAAAAGCCTACCTGACAGGGTGTGCCTCCCCATTGCTTGCATTTGCCTTTAAAAGCTGCTTTTTAGCCAGAGGCGCTCATACATCTCAGTCACTGGCAGCTAGGGCCTCCACCCACCATTCAGTTCCTTCACTAACATCATCTTCTGGAGAGATATGGCCGTAACCCTACCCCTCAGCTCAAGGACAGAAGGACATAAGCAAAAAAGCTGCTATAAAGAGGGAGGGGGGGTGAGAAATGCTAGAAAGAAAATGCAGAAAAATGTGCTTTTCTGTGAGTTTCGAGCATCAAATGGGAATTTAAGCCGACCATGTTCCGCTCTTGAGTCTATCATAACTGTCAATCTCTCCCTGAAAAACCAATTACCAGTAAGTGCCAAAGGTCAAGGCTTTCTGTGTGTGTGTGCTTGTTTGTGTTTGCCATGTTAAGGTCACAAGGCTGCAGTTAGTGGTGGAGTGATGGCGAGCCTGATCCAGCGCCCTCAGAGGTCCTTGGTGCAAAGCGTGACATAAGAACAAGCTAAGTAACACACAGCCACCCACAAAGCGCAGTTTTGAGCAGAAATGAGTCACCAAAAGAGCAGCGGGAGAATTGTTTACATAATGGAGTTTGCATTACATAATATGGAACGAACTGAAAATACTCAGCAGCACGTAGCAACAACAGAAGAGATTTCACACCATAGTTTATCAAATTTTAGCTTCAGAGCTCCAGTGTTCAAACTCACAACCTGAAACTAACAACACTTTATTGAAAATCTGATTTAAAAAAAAAGAAAATTAAGCCTAAAACAAGTGACATTTGAGCATGTATATCTAATTATTTTCTCTCAAAGGGCACAGCTATAAATTAAAGAGCATCCATCTTCTGGCTTCATGTGAGCAGCCATTTTGCAGATGCTGCTGCTGTTTGTGAAGCCAGACAAGCCACAGATGTCACTGTTGTGCATCTGTATTAATTGCATTAATTACTGTCTGCTACACAGTAACGCTCATATTCTCCAGACACTCTGCTGCTGATTAGTTCTGGTTTACTCGTGTTGCTGAGACCTAATGGATTTCCTCGCCATCTTTAATCTCCTCTGCATGAACATGCACACTTACCCGTTTTGTTTCTTTTTTTTATGTGGATCTGACAGCTTTGCAATTACAGCACGTTGCATCAGGCAGCTTTTTATGCCACACTCTTTAGTTTCCACCGTCTCTCCCACCCTGTTATTGAAACTCTCCATATATTCACCAGACTTAGACTGTTGGATGATAATCAGTTAAAAAGACCATTTTCCCTTCATACTAATCACAGAATATTTAATAATAATTTAGAATCAGTTTTGACAGCAGATTTTGCTGTTTGGGCTTAACTTTTCTAAGAAATGATTTCTATAGAAATTCAGCATGATGACTGACACAGTGTTGAGGCATGTACCATGTGACGTGTAAATGGCGATATGAGAGAAAGTGACACATTTCTCCTCCACTGACTTGCTTTTAATTTAGTTATCTTAACCCAACAGAGGCCTAGCATGACAGATTTGATACATGCAGTTTCTGAGACATTTGGCATTATTTTATGGTAAAATGCACAAAATCCACACAATCTGATTCATGTCTTCAGCCCCGAATGGAAAAGCAGATTGCACTATTGCGTTTGTCATCACATTGTTATAAATGTTCAAATTTATATAAAGAAAAAATAAATATTTATATTCAGCTATCCTCCAATATTAAGCCTTTAAGACTAAAAAAAATGGTAAAAAAAAAAAAAAAAAAATATATATATATATACATATATATATATATATATATATATATATATATATATATATATATATATATATAACCTTTTTTAGTCTTAAAGGCTTATTATCGGAGGAATATAGCTGTTTCACCTGGATAATCCTCATAGCAAACGCTTATGGACTCATACACACACACACACACATGGACAGGCATAATGTTTCAAAGCGTTGTTAATATGCTTTGCATCTTTGCAAGTTAAACAGTATGAGCAAATCCTGAACCACAGACTAAAAGGTGCTGAAGCGGGTTTTTTTTTTTTTTTTTTCTTTCTAACTAACATCACTGAGCTTCTGTTTTGTCCTAAAATAGTGCGCAGACAGACAGTGGGAGAGTTGTGGTGACTGATCATTGCATTATTCATGCTCATCTAACCGCCTCAAGCTCTGTCCTCATGGTAAACTAAGCGTTGCAGTTCGCAGGTTAAAAGCAAACACATTCATCTCAGATTTCACTCCTTTTGCACGGCATTGCGAAGCTATCAACACATTCATTTCACCGTCAGCCACATTTCCAACAAAGCTGGGTTTTTAACATCATCTCATCCCACTCATGTCCTCATCTTTTCGCCTCTTTTATTTCCTCTCTTTCACGCCGCTGAGCTTTTGAAGCACTTTTCCTTTCCGTCCCCCCCTCCCACCCTGAAAGGTTGATCTGTGGCTGAGCTTGTGTCTTTTATCGGCCTTTCGCCGCGGCCCGGGGACAAAGGACAGTTAAAATGTCTCTATGTTCTCTTTGTGTGCGCATGCAAACGCATGAAGCGAGATTGACGTTCAGTCATCTGGGCTGGAAAGCTGAAATACAATCTGAGATGGAGGTAGACAAAGAGGAGGAGGGAAGGAGGAGGGTGGATGGCTCATTTTGTAATTGATTATTCTAAATCCCAACCAAGGAGCTAATGGAGGAGCAGACAGCAGATAACCAGGGGAATGATGGTGTCTTTTCTTTATGTCTGTTGTTTGCTTTTTCTCTTTCTCTCTTTGTTTGCACATAAACAAAGACAAAAACAAAAAGCTTCTCCATAAATTCAAGACTATTTTATAGAATGTAAGATGAATAATTCCCTTGTGTACTTCAGATGTAATCCTGCCTCAGCTTAAAGGCCAAAGGCCACCGAGCCCACCATCGCTTCAATCCAACGCATGTGTGCGTGTTAGAGTAGGCGTGTGCGGAGATCTGTGTGACAGTGTGTGTTGATCTGTATCTACTTATCCATCTCTGCTGTCTGTCTGATCCCTGACTCCACACAAACACACAGACACACACACACACACACACACACACACACCTAATCCCAGCATCATTCTGCCCTGGCAAATGCAATTATACATTGTGTGCATGTGCGAGTGTGTGTGTGTGTGTGTGCACCTCAGGATTGATACTTCAGTCATTTCTATAAATGAGTTTAATTCGGGCAACTATGATGCATTTCTTTAACTTCAAACAGCCACATCGTTCCCCTAAAGGGGGTCTTAAAAAAAAAAAAAGATAAATCAATACCAACAAGGCGAAGTTAAGGGACATTTATTCACTTCTGCACTTTATCAGTAACACCCTTTGTCTTTTTGTGTGACTGTTGGCTGTGTTTCAGGTCACGACAAAGGACGCTGTTAGAACAGGTTGTCTAACCTTGAAACTTCTGGGCTGTTTTCCCTGCGGCATCCCGAGGCGTTTTATGACACGGTAGCAGCAGGATGTTGACACACTGACCATTTTGGGCATCCTCTGTGGCTGATCAAAAGACAACTCAGAGATGATTATCTGAGGAAGTGAGATAAAGAAAGAGGAAAAAAAAGAGGCAGAGCGAGATATACGACAAGAGTCAACATTGCACTGACTTTCTCTGACTTGAGAGGTCTCAGAGAGGAGACAGGATCAATGAAGGGTGAATCAGTACTCGTTAGAGGGCCAAAGCATAGAAACATAGTAGCACCCCCTTGCCAAGCAAGTGAATGTGAGGAGAGGCTGCACAGTGGAATAGTGGTTAGCACTGTGGCCTCACAGCAAGAAGGTTGCTGGTTTGATCCTTGGCTGAGGCAAGATTGGGACAGTGGCATTTCTGTTGCATGTTCCCCCATGTATGCATGGTTTCTCTCTGGGTACTCCGGCTTCCTCCTACTGTCCAAAGACATGCATGTTAGGTTAACTGGTTACTCTAAATTACCTGTAGGAGTGAGTGGTTGTTTATGTCTGTGTTGCCCTGCGATGGACTGCCGAGCTGTCCAGGGTGTACCCTGCCTTTCGCCCAAAGACTGCTGGGATAGGCTCCAGCTTCCCTGCAACCCTTAATCGGACTAAGCGGTTAGGATAATGAATGAATGAATGTATTTGAGGAAAATCATAAAAACTTTAAAACGAACCAGCATTACGAAATGAAGATATATTGTGTTGATTATTCAGTTTGGTAGATAGGAGTGAGACTGCCTCTGACAAAAAAGAGCTGTGACTTATGCCTTTTTATGTCAGATTTGTGAAAGAGTTGAGGCCTAAGGGCGCACCTGTTAACAACATCAAAAGATGACAGAAAATGTTCTTATATTTATCATTATTAATATACATCTTTCTATAGATAGATACATATGGTATCTTTGATTACCATCTATTACTTTACAAAGATAGCAGCTGTTTTTATTTATTTACTCATCATGGATCCACAGATGCCTTATTTGTGCATTGAGTTTTGCTATGGTGAGTCTGAATGGACAAACTGTGTGAAGTGGAAAGATCCATCTGTAAGTGTATTTAATATACAGTGTAAGTGAGAATCCTCACCAAGTACGAGACATCTTTACTTCCAAAATTAGACTTTTTTTTCCCCCAATTTAACCCATCATTCATGTTCCAGCGCATTCCAAACCCACCAACACATGTGAAATACACATACATACACATGTACGCATATTCACATCCATTTCTAAGCTGGATTTTAGTTATAAAGAAAGATATAATATCCATTTCTTTATACACAAAAAGAAATCATTGGGGCTTTGATCAAAACAGTGCTCTGCTTTGAGAGTATTAGTGCTACATGGCTTTCCTGCTCGCTGCTATGGAAACTAAAGGGCATCTGAAGGTTGCTTCAATTCAAGAAAGCATGAATACATGCACACAGTGGGGCTGGAGTGGGCCCACCTGGAGATGAAAGGAAGAAAACAGGAGAAGATGGGGGAGAGGGTTGGGGCGGAATGATGGGGCAGATGAGTGAAGCACCTACACAACATCCCCAAGAGGCTCAGAGCCTCCCAGACTGTGTTTTAGTGGATTCAGCGAGCGTGTCCTAAAAGACAATCCCATCTTTAGCTTGACTGCACTCACACCTCTGCTCATCCTCTGTCTGAAGAAGATTTGAATATTCTCAAGTCAGCATGCTGGGATTTTCTTCCTTAATCCTGCTATCCATGGCAGAGGGGCTACAAACCCCAACAACAACATGGAGCAAACAAAAATGGGTCATGAGGAGGAAGCTGGTTGAAGTCTTTCCTTTTCCACCAAAATAAAGGCCTAATAAAAAAAAATTGTAAAACAAATCTGGGTCAAGGCATCATTTCTTGGGCATAACACACTGAATATATTGTGTGTTTTCTTGTGGCCCCTGAGATTCACATCATTTCCATCACAATGAATATTGAAGAGGCAGCAAGGTGCTTGGCCCATTCAATAAATTCCAGAAATTTACAGTGACATGTGCACTTTATGAAGATGTATTGGTCACCGTTTGCACTTGTGTGGTTTGTACGGCTGTGTGTACAGTTGAGGCTCGTAGGTACTGTACCTTTTTGCCGTTATTTATGCATGTATCAGAGCGTTAAATCAATCTATCACCCCTGTGCTGCGTATAAATGATGGAGAATGAAAATGGATCTGACCCTGCGGTTTATTGTCCCAGAGGCTTTTACATGCCCTTCGCTAAGAACATTTCAGTAAATCACCAGCACAGACACCATAGTGCACCCTCATGGAGTCGACGTTAATATTTAGAGTTTAAGGATATTGAATTATTCTAAATATTAACATCTACTCCATTTCAGAACATTAGGAGTAGTGGTGAGCACTGTGGCCTCACAGCAAGAAGGTTGCAGCATTTCTGCATGTTCTCCCCCATGTCTGCATGGGTTCTCTCCAGGTACTCCAGCTTCCTCCCAAAGACATGCATGTTCGGTTGATTAGTTACTGTAAAATTCTCCCTATGAGTGTGTGTGGGTGTGAATGGGTGTTTTTTTTTCCTTCCTACTGTCACCAGTGTGCTGGCTCAGGATGGAAGATTGAGTTGGATCCTCCAACTCAATCTGTTGGTTTCCTCATATAGGTTATTATGAATTGGCTTTCATTATGTTTTTTTCTCTGTCTGTAAAGAGTCTTGAGATGGCATTGCCGTGATTTGACGCTATATAAATAAAGTTGAATTGAATTGTTTGTGTCTCTGTGTGGCCCTGTGATGGACTGAAGACCTGCCCAGGTGAACCCCCCTCTCCTCTCACCCAAAGATTGCTGGGATAGGCTCAAGCTTCTTTGAGACCCTTAACTGGACTAAGTGGTAAAGAAAATGGATGGATGGATTAAGAATATTAAACAATTTTTTGCACAATTAAAATCATTTTTTTTAATTGAAATTATTTTTCATTTGATCACGTTTCAACTAAAGCATTCATCGTTTTATGGCTATTAAAAGCCTTATTTACCCACATGTTACTCATGCTATGAACACTAAATGAACCTCAGGCATGCCAATGACTAATGATCCCTCTTGTCTTTAGCCCTGAAGACTCAACAAGCATCACTTCCAGAAGGAATTTCAAAATGGAATTTCAGCAAAAAAGACAATTTTCCTTTAATCTCGACTCAGACAATCCACAAAGTAAGTCAACAAAAGCTTTTATAGATGTTTGAGATCTCAGCCGTAAAATCCTGGTTTTCAACCTGCGAGCTGATATTCCCTCCGATTCTCCACGGCTGTTTTCTAATTTCACATCGACAAACTAACTTTTTTAGTCAACCTCTGGGATTTTTTTTTAAATAACCAAACATGTCACTGACCTGTTTTCAATGAACCTAGTTAGCTTTGAGATTATCCACCAGATGTATCCATGTCGCCACTCTGCAAGATTTCCAGTCTTTTGTTGCCTCTGTTACAACTTATCTAAATAAAGTTCTGCCATCATTTTTTTTTCTTTTTTAAAAAGACTCTTCTTTTTTTTAATAAAAAAAAAAAAAGCTCAGTTATGGCATTTAATAAAACTGAGTTGTTTTTATTTAATATACAGCTTAGATTTTTCTCAACTAATTGCGTTTTGTATGTTTATAAGACTCAACTTGTGCTAAAATTGGATTGTAGGCAATATTATAAAATTGATTTGACATTTTTTTGTTTGACGTCTGTACAGCCACAACATGGTGAAAAGCAGTTCTGCAAGATACACACACACTCATAAAAGCAAACAGAAGATGCTCCTTGCCGTCTGCGTGTAAAAAGACTTTTTTTTTCCTGCTTTTTTGTGGTTTAAAAAAATAACATGTGTACTTGTAATAATGGCATAACTGTCTGCATATAAAAATGAAAAGGAAACAGTATTTTGATCCCTTTTCTATGAAACTAGGATCAGTTTTGTTTGCTGAGCGCAACAGAAATGTCAAATCCAAAGCAGAAACTGTTATTAACTGTGCACATATCACTTTTAGTGATATCCACTTTGTACTGCAATTAAATAAAAGGCCACTGCTTTGTTTCATAGAATTATATCAAATATAATTAAAATGTGATATAAACCTTCTATTAAATTAATGTTTGTTTTTATCTCTTTCTATTTTGTACATCCCTCCATCGATTCAGCCATTAAAACCTGCATAATGATGAAAAATGTTTGACTGAAACAGGTTGTCCTTAACGACCACTTTTTGCATCTCTCCTAGCGAAACCTCCAAGTCCTCAAAAGTTCCTGTTTCACTGGACAGTTAATTAATTTGTCTTTCCGTCTGTCTGTATCAGGACACGTCTTCGTGTCTTCCTGACTCTGCTCCAGCAGACAAGGACAGGCGAGGGCGAAGGGATCCTGTGGTCCGCACAGGGATTTCATCATGGCTTCCTTCCAAAAGAACAAAACAGCTTCGAACAAGGACTTGCACAAGGGCGCAAAACAAAACCGGCTGCTCAGGAGTTTTTCACGCTGTATTTTCACACAGTGACAATGCCCATGTGTAGCGTTACATTGTCTGTGCTGGACCCCCACTTCCAGCTCCATTACTAATGCATGTCTGTCTGCAGCCTCCCCCCTTTAGCACACACTTCCACACACTCACACTAAAATGAGGTCAGATAGTGTCAGGGATGTCTCTGCTGTGTGTCCTCTAGCACTTGATGCTACGTTGTGTGTGTGCCAGTTTGGGTGCGCCCATGAAAAGTGTGTCTTACACCCATTCTGACCGAGTTTGGCCATCAGTGTGTGCGTGTTGGCGAGGTTACCGCCAGGGCATGGGTGGTCACCGCAGCATGTAGTCTGATTGGCTGATTGCCTGAGTTGTTTACATTGTATCTTTGTGCTCAGTGAAGGGGAACAGACCCCCTGCAGACTGTAGCCCGCTGCACCAGACAGTCATCACACGGGGCAAACACACATGCACCATTGGCCAAGCTTGGCCGGGCCTTGTTACTATGCAGACACACTCCTGTACTCCCACTTTTTGTAGACTCACTTCCCAGACACAAGTACGGCTTTCTTAACTTGACAGATGTAGGCCATGACGATGGGGACAGACAAACATGCAGAATTATAATCATTTTTGCTGTCAAAGTTACAGTAATCGCTCCTAAACGTGTTCAAAAATAATCACAGAACATGCAAGTAAATGCACGATTAGATCAGCTCAGTTTTAGTCTCTTAGACGTTGAAGTGAAAATCAGAGACCAGACACTGCTTCATAGTCTTTCAAGTGAGATTAGTTCTCACCTGGAGAACTGCGGATATTAGAAGAAAACCAAGCAGCAAACTAACATCACGGCTGTGGCAGTCGGATAACCTGATGTCCCAGTTTTACACCCTTAATTCCCCTCCTTTACTTCTCTCCTCAAGTCTCCGTCCCTCCTATTAGAGATGAAAGGCGAAGGAGTCAAGAGAAGACGCGAGGAGGTGAAAATTATGTCACACAGCTGCATCAATTATTTTCTTTAAATTGTGTCCTTTAGATGGGCGTAAATATGTTTCCATTGTACTTTCATTGTGTTGCACTTCCTCTGGTTGCTTCATAACTCATAATATTTGGCTTTGAAGTGATTTCCGCATCACAAGCAGGACAGAAGGGGGAAGAAAAATGAGACAAAGAGACACCAATTAGATAAATCAAAGTCAATCAATCAAAGTTTATTTATATAGCACTTTTCATAAAATAGTAGCACAAAATGCTTTACAAAATAAAAAGCCAAAATAAAACAAGGTTAAAAAAAAGACCTTCACATACACAAATATAGAATTTACCCAAAGTCTAACACATATACTCACTTTTCACACTCACTCACATAGATAAACATTTAAAACACTCTCATCAAACCAATCTTAGGGATCCACATTGGCACACTAATCATGACTTTAAAGGCTACAACCTAAAAAAAAAAAAAGGTAAAAGTTACAATTTAAATGACGATCAAAAAAGAAAAGTTAAACATAAAACTATTTAAAAGCCTGATTAAAAAGATGGTCATGAGCCGACTTTTAAAAGCCTCAACAGTATCCACCATCCTCAGATCCTCCAGATGGTGAGTCCGGTGACAAGTGCCCTGGAAAGTCTGTCAGTGGAAGCATCACAGCCGACGGCTGCTGCCGCCGTTGTGTAAGCCAACTACTGTGCAGCACACTGTAGCGTTCTGTTACCTGGTCAGGTTTGGTTGGGAAATATCTCCAGAAACTGAGTCATGTCGCAGATAAATCAGCTCTGCAGTGATGAGACGGGACTCTCAGACGTCATTGTAAATTTAATTCTTGTTTTTGTTTCCATATTTAAACATTTGTTGAAATTATTCTGAATCCTGGAATTCCAGTATTTGCTTTGGCTGACGAAACTTTACCCTTTATCAGGGTTATCACCCAAACTAATTTTCATCAGTTTGTTTTCTTTCATTTACAGCATAAAACCTTATTTTTTTAATGTAACAACAGAATGGAGGTCTTGGTACATCCCAGAAAGACAGTTAACAGTAGGTTAAAATTTCTAATTTCAAGGTATTTCATTGAGTGCCCTATGAAGGGTTAAAGCACCTCTTCTGAACTTAGCCCTCTAAAGCATCCACCTTGCATCCTGTCTCTTCTCTGAGCTCTGTCAGGTCAGTAAAAGTCAACCTAAATGTTGTTTTATCTCTTGTTCTGTTTCTTTCCCCCTTTAACAAAGCACAGCGGTCATGTGATGCTTGGCGTTGGAAGAAAATATTTTGAAATGTGGTCTCAGTCTTGGGAGCCTACTGGATGATTACTTTAAACAGAGTCTTGGACATCTATTCTTTGACAACATTATAAGCTAAACTGAATCTGAAATAATTACTGCACTTTGTTCATCTAGTTGCTGCAACACTGTGCTTCATTCATTCATCCATTCATTCTCTTTACCACTTAGTCCAATTAAGGGAAGATAGAGTCTATCCCAGTAATCACTGGGCGAGAGGCAGCTACACCATGGACAGGTCACCAGTCCATCACGGGAAACTGTTTCTTTAGGATGTTTTCTGAAGCACTTTCAGTTTCAACCACTCTTGCTGGCCATGCTTTGGCTCACATATTGTACAAAAACTATACAAAAGGAGAAAATCTGTCTTTCTAAAGGCTTTTATTCAAGCCTTGTTGTCATCATGTCTGATGCCACATCCAGTGTTTAGCCACAGCCACTGTTTACCATCTTGCCAGAAACAAAGAAGATGGACAGTTAATGCCACAGTCGATGTAAGGAAGAGGCTCTTAATTGATTTTTCTTTTTTAGTTTAAGTACCACCTTAGAAAATATTACTCTCTCCATGGTCCACCTTTATAACAGACACTAAAACAGTGTTTTTCAACCACTGTGTCGTGGCACACTGGTGTGCTGTGAGAGATCATCAGGTGTGTCATGACAATGATCCCATTTCACCTAACTGGTCTAAAAAGCAGCTCTGTGTTCATCCAAACAGGCTCAGATTTTCACTGAGTTGAGTGAAAAATCATAAAATTCCTTTTCTTGTGTTTGTCTGATTTCTACTCAAGACACTTTGACTTGGTATTATTAATATAAGCTTAAAAAACCATGTAAATGGTTTGTGGTGTGCCTTGTGATTTTTTCAGTGAAAAAAAAGTACCTTGGCTCAGAAAAGGTTGGAAATACTACATTAGAGCATCAAACTGGCTTAACCTTCACAAGTGCATGTTTGGTGGAAAGATACTGTTAATTGTTTTAACTAACTAACTCATCGTAGACTTTATTAGCGCTGCTCACTTGTAATTGGCTTACTCTCATCTTTTACAGTTCATGTGGGCTGCCAGTAACATTCTCCTCCCCATCTCTCCTCCCAGTGGTTCCCATGTGGAGCCAGATTAAAGTGTGTTTGAACCACTCCTCTTCTTTGGAAGATCAGCTTTCCTACTTGCCATTATAGTTTTGCTTATGAGGGTAAAATATGTTGTTCAGTTTGGTTGTAAGGCTTTTGGGAAATGTTTCAGTGCACCAGACCAGACTCCGCACCAGTGGTATATTTACCACACTCTGAAAACTGTAGGCATGAGGTTTAAGTTGGAGTTTTTAGATAGAGGTGTGCCGAACAAAATTGTATTTTTTGTAAAAAAAAACAAACAAAAAAACCAAAAAAAAAACAAATGCACTGCAAAAAAACAAGAAAAACATATACAAAAATGAGGTAAATGTTGCTTAAAAAAAGAAATTATTTGCCAACAGAACAATATTTTGACTTGTCAAGACTTCCCAAAACAAGTAAAAATACTCTGAAAACAAGAGGAATTCTCTGGCATAAAAACTAAGAATTATCTTACCTTTAAAAAAAAAAACAGCATATGTGTACTCAATTTAAGATTTTTAATCTTACTTAGATTTCAGTTTTTGCAGTGTGACAACCGGTTGTTACTCATAACCTGCACATATTTGGCTTTTCTGGTTGCAGGCATGCACACATAGCAGTTGTAGTGGCCAGAACACATATCAGTCTAGAAGAACCTTTGATTTGCTGAGATTTGAGATTCTTTTATCTCAATGGAGATTTTTTTCTCCTAAAAAAAAACTTAGAATAGAAAGAACGATGTGGAGAGATAAATAAACACAAATATTGTGTGCACCAGTATAATTCTGGTCCAACCTTGAGAACTACTGACATTTATTTCTGAAAATAAATTAAAATAAATGTCATCATTGCACCCAAACACAAACAAAAATAACCCTCATTAAAGAAATGGAGAGAAAAATCTTTTGCAAGACAGAGTAGTAGAATTATTACACATCATATGTGGGCAGAAAAGCCAAACACGTGCACAGAAACAGTCCAGCTCACATGAAGGTGCGTCTGTACCTTCATATGAACACACGTAAACAGGCATCAGATCTACGCATACATCATGAAACTGCTGTTCCTGTTTAAGCTCCAGGCTATGATGCTAATTGTATCATCGTGCATGCATAATGTGTTCCAACTGTATGTCGATAAACGCGTCCAAGTGTGAAACGTGATGAGATTTATATTTTGCAGCACGTGCTAATTATGTGAACTTACTCATGTTGCAGTGTTTGCATCGTGTAGAGATGCGTATTCCTCCCCATCTGCGGGCATGATGTTATGATGATTGCAGTTTTATATACAGGCGTGAGTATCAGGCAAATGTTTCTTATGTTTACGTGTGTTTATTGATAACAGTATGATTGCTAGTGAACTACATTTCTTATGATGACACTGATAGCAGAGAGTCATTAGAAATAAACAAAATGACCGGATTTATTAAATCTAAATTTAACTTCCATGCACCCTCGCTGCATTGTTATGGTTTGGATAGAATAATTAAATCAAATCAAACTTTATTTGTATCACACTTTTCATGCTTAAAAACAATACAAAGTGCTTCACATAATGAAACAATTTACATAAAAATAGATTTTTAAAAAAACACACACATACACCCCTATAGTCCCCTTTCACCTACCCACAACCATCCTCACCCATGCTCTATAAGCCCCTATAACTGTTCAAAGAAGACGAATGGTGAATAAGTGAGATCTGCTTTGATTGCTGGCTGCAGTTTATATAATACACCCATCTCTTTCATGAGTAAGAACTGGAAAGCAAAAGAAGCAGGAAGATGCATAAAATTCCCAACAGAGTTTATTCCATAAAGGATGGTCCGGTCTGCCAGTCATGCTTCCTGTTCCCCTCCCGTCCCGATTCCCACCAACAGCTCTAACAGCAGAGCTGTCAGCATGACAACATGGAATCTTCCATTTTCATCTCTGAAGAGGCAGAGAGCAGTCTCCCTGGTAACACCACTTAAACGCTGCTGTCGCTACCTAGATTTGGCCCTTTGTGACGCAAGAGTCACCGTTCAGTAAGTCTGTCCTGTAGTCTGACAGACCGTAGAAATGCTTGGAAGCAACTGAGCCAAGCGCAGTGGAACAAGGAGAGTAGTGGAGGATTTCTACATGACTGAGATGGGCAAAAAAGAAAAAAACATACGTCTTTGCTGTGTTGTAGGATATGTCATTGTGGCCAGTTTAACGTGAAACATGATGAAGTTTGGTCAACGCCAGAAGGAGGATAAGAATACTCCAAACAAATATGACTTGAAATTACAAAGTAATACATGAAAAATTAGCTCTAAGTGAGTATTTTATAAAGGTACCTGGCCAACCTTTTACTATTGTTTCAACTCTTTTGCTGTAACTTGTTGAAAAGAGAGCATGAATGCACGCACACACACACACACACACACACACTCCGCAGATGAACAATGAAGCTTTGAGGCCCATCAGAGAAACAGACTGTTTTCCAGTTCAGTCAGGAAATCCTTATTTGATCTTTCTGAGTCAGAGTGACGCAGGAGGGCATAATTTTATTGTTTCTATGGTGACCCTTACCTTTAGGCACAGTTGCCCTGTTTAAATGTGATATAACAGCGCTTAACAATTTAATTGCAGAGGCTTGTTTGGTGTTGCGGTGTGTCTGTGATGGTACCATTGACCTGATTAGAAAGGGTTCAACAGGTTTAGACATAAGTCTTGGTGATTATTTAAAGGTAAAGCTAATAAGTTGCAAGTAGGGTAGGCTGATTGTATCCTATCCATAAAAAAAAAAAGCATTAATGCAAGAATAATGATTTTCTTCTGTCATTCTTGGCTCTACCATTTCTACTTTGTATTTAAAGTACTTGGTTAAGGCCTGGAGAGTGTAGTGGATGAACAAGAATTGAAAACCAATGGTCCTGAAAAGGATACAGCATGGAGTTGGGACCTGAGTTCACTGGTCCAAGCCCCCAAACTGTGCAAAATCTAAATATCACAATAAAAGAACCACTGATGGAAACACCTATATTTCGAAAAAAAATACTCTCAGTGTGGTTTTTCAGATGTTTCAATGTAGAGTATATTGCAAAATTGTAATAGAAACTTTTTTTTCGCATTTTTGCATCACCGGATGAGACAATGAGAAGAGTTTTACAGTGAATTGGAGGGAAATTAGGGAGAAGGGCTTTGAAAATCTTGAAAACCCATTATGTGGTTATGTTGCACAAGCCACAATTCTGATATAAGCTCGTTGGATGGACGATGAGGCTTCACAAGAACTACAGCTTATGTGCTAAACATCATTCAGTGGAGACACCTGTAAATTGCAGTGTAGTTTGTAGAAAATATACAAATATTAGTTATTTTACAAAAAACTTTCATGGAAACAGCTAATATTATGTTGATTATGTTCAATGTCTTTTATATACAGTATGATTGTCCAACACGGATGGAGATTTGATTAAGCAGAAAGCTTGTTGAAGGCTGTGCTGAGAGTTTTTCTGGAGTCAGAGCAGACAATCTTTTCGCAAAATGTAATTATAAAGATGATAAACATACTGAAGAACAAAAGAACATGGACAGAAAACTGGTGTCACTACACCACAAAGCAGATCTTCAACCTCAACAAGCAGCATACACCATGAATTGCTCTTTCCCCTACAAGCTGCAAAATGCTATCTGTAAGCATGCATTCGCAAAGCCCCAATGCAGAAAAGATGCACAATTATGTTCAAAGCATAGACGAGAGAACAGGTTGAGTACGCGGCTAACGCAGCTGTGAGCTACAACAGAGAAGGGTTACTCTGTTCAGCTCGAGAATTTAAATAGTTTAGCATTTTTATAATTATTTACTTTTTATATTTGTTATTTATTCATTTTAATTGCTCTTAATATAGTTTTTTTAAGTAATTTAATTCATTGTGTGATTGTCTTTTTATTATGGGGAAGATTTCTTCTCAAAAGCTCCCACAACAGGAAGATGTTACGAAGGAAATGGACCAAAACAAGAGAGATGATCAACTGGTGGACTTCAGCGACTGGGATTGCTTGTTTTTTAGGCTTTATTTCCAGCTGTTTACTGGTCACAAACTGTTGGAATAAACCTCAAGTTCCAAATTGCCTAAACATTATGAAGGAATTACCTCAACTTTAGCCATCTCTTTTGGAAGGTATATCTAGCAAGCTTTTAGCTTGTTGCCATAGTAGCACCATTTCTACCAAGGTCAAAGCTGCAACCTACAATGTAGTTCATAGGAGTCTGCTGCAGAGGTGCAAATTAACTTCAGGACCCTGCCAGTGTGAATGTGTTTGCGGTAAAATAGCAGGAACGATAAGGGGACGGGGGTGAGAAGAAGAGCAGAAAATGGGAAATGGAGTCAGGACTTCTTCCAAGAGCACCGCGGGAAGAGAAAGACAGAGGAAGGAGATAATGAATGAGGGAGCAGGAAGGAAGGTAGCAGTCAGTGACGAGCCAAATGAGGACCAAAAGGAATGAGCAGTCAGACTGTAGGAAATATAAACGTATTGGAAATTCATCGAAGTGAAATGGAGTCACTGAACAGATTTACGGAAAGGTCATATGAGGGAACAAGAGAAAAAACAGAAAAGAAGAAAAACTGGTGGAACAAGGGAAAGCGGTTTGAAGCATTTGGAAGGTGAATGGAAAGCATACCAAATCCAGAGGATTAGTTCCACAACTTCTTGGCATTCAAAGTCATAGTAGCGCCCAAGGATGGTGCATGGATGGCATTTGCTTTCACTGATTAGGTCTGAGTCCTCCTGTCATGTTTTTAGAACTTTTCTGGTCTGTTCTTGCTCTTGCAAGCCCTCCTTTATTTCTTATTTGCTGAAGTAAAGGGGGGATTAGCCTCCAAAGCCTCCAAAAAAGCCCTTTTATGACAGAATGAGTTCCACAAGTCACATGAAAGATCAAAGACGGTTGTGTGAGGAATTTACCTTTCCTGTGGGTGCATTAGCAAAGGCAACACTGATGTGCCGGCAGGCATTTTACTATCTGAGAATGGGAAATAAAATAAAAAGACAATGTAAATGACTTCTGTGTGAAAAAAAATGTTTTCATGTGATTTCCTTTTAAGATCTTTAAAAGTGGATTTCTATACTTCTAACATGCTCTGAATTTAAAAAAAAAAAAAAAAAAATCCCATTTCTACTTAACATACAGTGTTGTAGTCATTAAATAACTTCAGTGAGAAGAAAAGAGGTAGAAATACCTGAACTGATGTGATCACAGACACTCAAGGTCCCTTTAAAGGGAGTATGAAAGCCATTGTTAAAGTTAAAATCTCAGAAATGTCATCTCATAAGTATGTGTGAGGTGGTAAAAATGTAGTAATGTTCTGTTTCCTAAAAATCTGTTCTAAAAAATAAAACATCTCTGTTTGTGGACAAATGAGCAAATTACTGCATGGTGTACAGCAATAAACTAGTGACTAATCTGGTCAGTGACTGTTAGATCATTATGGATTTTCTGGCTTGTAAAAACCTGGATTTGATGCCACAGTTGGCAGATACATTTTAGAAGAACTGGCATTTTCTCAAAAGACTCTAATTAGGACTTACAGCTGACTGTCATGAATCTTTTAGTAGTTTCAAGATGAAGAAGATTTGGAAATAAAATTTTATAACATCTTTAGCATTAAACAAATCAGTTAAAAATGCCTTTTGTGAAGAGGAAAATGTACCATCTCTCAGTATTAAGGTCCTACATGTCATTGGGTCCATCCACAATGTCACATGACAAAACACATTTTGCCATTATTCATCAAAAACTAAAACTAACTGCTGAAGCAGGATGGGAAAAAGTAAGTACACCTCATCCGTTAGCAGCTTGTAGAACCATCTAACAGAGAATAACTTCAGTGATTTCTTATCTGTATGTGCTCATCTTTGCCCCATTCCTCTTTGCTGCATTAATTTAACTCAGTTCCACTGACTTCAGTCAGGTTGAGGTCGAGACTTTGACTGGACCACCACAACACTTTCAGTTTCCCAGTTAAACAATGTCAGGCATTTACAAGATGAGGGTGATATTCTCCGGATTGATTGCTGACAATGAAGAAAGAAGGAAGTTTGGCTCATCGGATGGAACCGAACAGCTCAATCATTGCATGTAAACAATGGAGGGAGCAATAATCAGTACATTTACATGGGAGTTTTAATTCCTGTTTAATTCCAAATAAAAGTTAATTCCATTTTAAACTGATGAAAAGTGACCATGTAAACACTTCATTCCTACTGCAAACATCTATTTGGAATAAAACTTAATGCCGATGTAAGTGGCTGGTTTATTGGCATTTTAATTCTGATCTATTTAATTCCTGTCATGTAAACCTTAATTCCAAATTCCATTCCAATTCCGAACTAAAAAATATCATCTAACTGTACCCAATATGTTTATTCTGCATTGAGGGTGAGGGGTTGTGTTTTTACTTTAATGTTCAGACCTAAAGTTCTGGGATAGACTCCACCTTCTCCATGACCCTTGATTGGAGGAAGTGGTTAAGAAAATAGATGGATGTTTTCACCGGAAGCTGAACACACCAGGGTTCAAACTGACACCCACAGGGCTCCAAGCAAACCAAACTATCTGTGGAAGTGGACCAGGGTTCATGTTTCCAGTGTTCAACCTGAGATGAAGCTCTTGGGGACTTGCAACCAGACCTTGAGTTTATCTTGCTGTGACTTTCATTCCTGAGAAGACTGGCTACTGTCCTGAATGTTTCCAACTTGTGAGTGATCTTTCTCTCAGTAAATGGAGTCCAAATTGTTGCAAATGACCAGAAAGGTGCTCTCAGTTCCATCATCAGCATTAATGCGTCTCTGCAATCATTGCTGGTGTCTTTCCTCCTTGGCATTGTATCAAACCAAACCTGAGGGCTTCAGACCAGCAAACAGCTAAAAAGTATGTTTTGGGGGAAGCATTTCTGCATTCTGACTCATGTTTTTAAAACAAAAATGTGTGTGTGTGTTTAGGGGGAGAGGTGTTGTGGGTGGGTGGTAACAGATGCTGTTCATCTGAGTCTGTGTTTACCTAATTATAAGATGGAACAAGGTGATGTCCTTACTTTGTTTTTCTGGTAACTGACTGATGGGAAAGGTTTTTAGTCATATGAAATGCGTAGTTTATATTTGGCAGCAAATTGCATCACATTTGTTTTTGTTGTGGGAATGGGAGATAATCATTAATTAGAAACAAGCCTCTATCTCCTGCCCTGTGTGCTTAAAGATTATCAGCTTGGTGGAGGATTTTTAAAATCTAGTTAATCTACTTTCACAAGCTTGACATAATAAAATTGGGCAACTTGGCGCCTACCTGCCTCAATTTGTTGTTACGGCTTTACTTGTAATCCCCCGGCTAAATCTTCCTGGTACAAACAACTAGATGCATCAGCACCATGCCAAGTCGGGGGGCTGGTTGAGCAAGACAGCAGCTGAACACAACAGCAGATTGTATTTGGTACATTCAACGATATGCCAGTACCAATCTGTTTATATCCCATCTAACATCAAGGCAGTAGACACAATGCTAGCTTTGTGGGGAGTCAACATACAGTTGGACTCGTGTTATGTGAACGGCTTTGTGTCAAACCAGCTAAAGATTCATTGTTACCCCAGGAGTGCGTCTGTGCAAAGACTTGATAAAATAAACATGGCCGTTTTGTTTGCAAAGTCAGGACAAAACTCAAAGGAAATAAGCCAGTGTGAAAAACCAGCAAGGTCGATGTGAGGCGAAATGCCACGCCAGGGTGTTAATATCTTTACTTTACCTCTCTTTCTAGACATCTTTATATGAAAACATTATTGTAATGGCTGAAGATACCATGGTGATAATAAAAATGATAAGGTTATCACGTCTTCCTCTAAAGAAATAAATGTCCCTTTCAAGCAAAAAGGCGGCACATTTCTAATCCATTTTATATTAGATATAATGAATGCATAAATAGCAGGATATTTCAGAAAGATAATATTAAGCTTTAGCGCTCCCATATGTCATCTAATAAATCCCAAATCATGCAGGGCAAAAAACCCTCAGAGGAAAACATTAATGCAAGAACTTCACCATCCTCAAATATCTGCGGAGACTTCCTGAAGGTGGCCACCCACTGAGAGATGCCCTGGGAGCTAGCACCAGACTTTACCACTTAACAGAACAGTGAAGAGATGTACTTAATGAGAGGTTTTCATTGATTTCTGCATTAATTACTGTGGGCTTGCATGACTGGTAGTTTCTCTAATGCTGACAACAACATGTACTCTGTCATTGTTTTAGGTTTGACTTGCTGTTAAAACTGTTCCTTTCCTTTTTGTGGATAGCCTGAATCTAACCATCCAATCAGCCTTCTGATAGCCTGCCCCCCTCCCCCAGAATCTCCCCACAGCCTGTCATTGTCATTGCTAAACCCCCGTGTTTGACCAATACCCATCCTTTTCATGCTTTCTGCCAAACGCTGTCAGTTTTGATGCTTTTTATTTTATTAAGTATTTTTGGATGGTAAGACATTTAATTTCTCCTTTTTGATCCATGCATGATCTTGCTGCAGTGCATCCTTTTTAACATCAGACTGGTTCATCCAGCTTGGAGTTTACTTCTTTAATACGGGGGTTTTCAACCATTATAATACAGCGAGACATTTTTGTCTCTTTAGATTGTAAAACTTGTTTAGAGCCACCAATAATACATGACATTTCAAAGAAAGAAAAAGACAACTTATTTTTGGTAAATAAATACTAAAGGAAATTTGTTGTAATTTGTTGTAAAGGGCCACAATTTTATTAATTGTATTTGTAGGTTTTGAAATAAAGAAAAACTTTACATTTTCTTTTAAGAGATCTATGTGTTTTTTTGAAAATGGTGGTTTTTAAAAAAAAAAAAAAAAAAAAAAGCCCAAAGTTTCCGGTGTAATGACAAGAAAAATAGACATGGGTTAGAATGAGTCTAAAATTCAAATTGGTTGTCATGCAACACAGCAAAGTTAACTTATGTTAACCTACGGCCCACAGCTGAGAGGCTTCATCCTTCAGCTTAGTCTTTATGGTTGCTTTATGGTGATTTGCTGGTTGATGACCCATCATCCTGCACACAGCTACAACATGGACACTTCCATATGTGTGTGTATATACACAAATCTAGAGCAATGGTAACAAGAATACTGGGGGTCCAGTGAACCCATTATCCCACCAATTCATTAGGCTGCAAACTCTGGAGGAGCCTGGAAAGATGGTGGTTCAGATTACCATAGCAACCACTTGATAACTGTTGTATAACAGCGAATCAAACCCCTTTTCTCCCCTGGGTGAGACTGCCAGTGTTGTCAAAAATGGGCCTCATACCGTGTTTTCTGTAGAATTATTCACAGGAAGTGGGCTGTTTAAATTGCTTCCCTGCTTTTCCTTCCTTTCAGCTCCGCTTTTTTAGCCATTTTCTCATTGTTGAACCAGTTCTGTCAAACACAAACCCGTCCTTGTCAATGGAACACTCCTTTCTGACAGAACAGGCATTTAGTCCTGTATGTTGACTTTATGTCGCTGTGGTTCTGCATGCGTTGAATAAACCATGATGTCGGGTGTCCTGTTCCAATACACTCCCTAAGTTTTCACACTGTGTAAAAACACAGACTGCACCACAAATTTAGCCCATTTTGTTTATGTTCTATGAAAATAATTTGTCATCTAATACATCTATTTTGAAAACTCCATGTGTTTTCTTTTGCATGTGATTGGATTTTTAAAAATCCAGTTTGTTTAGCAAACACATCACTTTGTTTTTAGTGTGGCCTTGTTTCCTTTAGACTCCCCTAGGGTCTCTTTACCCAATAGTATAGAAGCTTAGCTTTATTTCCTCCTTCAGGACATTTAAATCCGTTTTTTGCAATACTTTTCTCATCACAACATTTCCATCTTCCCCCTGAATAAAATATTTACTGACAGAATGAAAGAGATTTGTCAGGGGAAATCTGAAAACTCCTGGAGTGATGGACCAGGAATGCGTTTTGACACACAAGTAGGACTAAGAGCCCACTCAGCCTGTCATCAGCTGCAGTATGGATATTTAGTAATCAGATTGGCTACCTGAGCAAGCGCATGCTGTTGTAATGACAGCTAATCACTCAGAGCGTTTTCATGAAACCAGACATCAGGATTATTATCCCCTCCTTTAATCTAAGCAGATAAAATGCATGCACGCGTCTGTGTAGGTCTTGATCGTGCGTCACTGCATGTTTTGCACATGGGCTTCTGTATGTGCACTGTTGTCAACAGACCCCAGCCCCCCCCCCCCCCCCCCCCCCCCCCCCCCCCATTTTCAACCAAACATGCCAGTCTTTTTTTGTTTCTTTGCAGATTCCAGATGTCATAGCAACAGCATGACAGTAAGCCGACACAGCAATCGTCAGTGATGAGGTAAATATGCTATACTGCGCTAACAGACACCTTGCTTTCTTTTAACACTGCACACACACAACCTATTCACCCAGTGGCAATGACCACTCGACATGCAGTGGCTTTCAGAAAGGACATGCCATCTAATTTAGCCTTGATGTCAAAACAGTGTTGACAGGAAACAGAGCTAAACCTGCATTCTGAGTTTTGTTTTTTGTGTGTGTGTGTGTGTGTGTGTGTGTGTGTGTGTGTGTGTGTGTGTGGAGATGCAGGCTGACACCAGTCAAACCAAAGCCAACCGAGACAGAAACAGAGACGAAAATGGGAGTGACAAAAAAGCCTCAGTGATTCATCTGTGCATAATTTAAAGAGTAAAAAACTTCCACTTGTGAAAAGCAGCAATCATGTTGCTAAAGTTGTTCGTTCATCACCTTAAGTGTTCACTTTCTTGCAAGCGCATCAGCCAGTGAGAATTTTGAATGAAACCTGACGTAGCCAGACTGAACAAGACAGGTGCAAAACCAAAATCCTGATGAAAACTTAGAAAAGACTCAACATAAATGGAAAAATCAAGACCAAAAAGATAACACAGCAGCAGAGAGAGACAAAAAACTGTAATAGCAGTTGTAAAGGTGAAAAAGTATTCATAAAACACCCGCTTTCAGCCTTTTGTATCTTTGTCATGAGCATTGTGTTCATATGTTGCTGAACTGAAACTGTAAAAATTAATTAACTTTATAGCATCCAAAGCTGATTTTGCCAGAAAGTTGTCGTTGGGACACAGAATACATTTCTACATTTCCAAGCTCCTAAACCAAATCACTGCAACTTAATAATTCTCCAAAATAAAAACATTTACTCCAAAATATCCATTTAAATGAGTGAGTTTCAGCAACACACCGTTGCAGACAGTAATAGTCCATTCATTCATTATCCTAACCCCGTAGTCTGCTGAAGTGTTGCGGGGAAGCTGGAGCCTATCCCAGCAGTCCTTGGGCAAAAGGCAGTGTACACCCTGGACAGCTCGCCAGTCCATTGCAGGGCGCCAGTAATAGTCACCATTAACACAAGACCACAGACAAAGAGTCTCAGACTAGTTAATGGGATGGTATTACTGGGCCCCATTGTACAGTGACACACTGCAGAGCTGGTTGTATAATCTGTAATCCTGGCACAGATCCAGGAGGCCGGAGGTCTTGTTATCGTATGATGAGTTAATTTAGTCAATTGTGAAGGTTTGTTGAATGCTTAACAAGAAGCTCATGGTTTTAATCAATCCATCCATCCATCCATGCATCCATCCATCTTCTGCCGCTTATCCGGGGTCGGGTCGCGGGGGCAGCAGCCTAAGCAGGGAAGCCCAGACTTGCCTCTCCCCAGCCACATTTGCCAACTCTGCCGGGGGGGATCCTAAGACTTTCCCAGGCCAGCCGAGAGATATAATCCCTCCAGCGTGTCCTGGGTTTTCTCCGGGGTCTCCTCCCAGAGGGACGTGCCTGGAACACCTCACCAGGGAGGTCCAGGAGGCCTCCTGACCAGTTGCCTGAGCCACCTCAACTGGTTCCTCTCGATGCGAAGGCGCAGCGGCTCTACTCTGAGCCCCTCCTGGATGACCGAGCTCCTCACCCTATCTCTAAGGGAAAGCCTGGCCACCCTACGGAGAAAACTCATTTCAGCCGCCTGTATACGGGATCTCGTTCTTTCGGTGACGACCCACAGCTCATGATCGTAGGTGAGGGTAGGAACATTGACTGACTGACTGACTGGTAAATCAAGACCTTTGCCTTCTGGCTCAGCTCCTTCTTCACCACGAAAGACCAGCACAGAGTCCACATTACTGCAGACGCCGCACCGATCCGTCTGTCGATCTCACGCTCCATCCTTACCTCACTCGTGAACAAGTCCCCGAGATATTTAAACTCCTCCACTTGAGGCAGGACCTGACTCCCAATCAGGAGAAGGCAATCCAACCTATTCCGGCTGAGAACCATGGTCTCAGATTTGGAGGTGCTGATTCTCACCCCAGCTGCTTCACACTAGGCTGTGAATTGCTTAAGCGAGCTGGAGATGACGGCCAGATGACGCCAACAGGACCACGTCATCCGCAAAAAGAAGATACCCAATCCTGAGGCCACCAAACTGGATCCCCTCAACACCTCGGCTGCACCTAGAAATTCTATCCATAAAAGTTATGAATAGAATCAGTGATAAAGGGCAGCCTTGGTGGAGTCCAACCCTCACTGGAAACAAATCCGACTTACTTACTGACCAAGCTCTGACACTTGTGGTACAGGGACTGGACAGCTCGTACAAAGGGGTCCAGTACTCCATACTCCTGGAGTACCCCCAACAGGAGTCCCCAGGGTCCACAAAGCACATGTAGACTGGTTGGACAAACTCCCATGCCTCCTCCAGGACCCCAAAGAGGGTATAGAGCTGGTCCACTGTTCCACAACCAGGACGAAAACCACACTGCTCCTCCTCAATCCAAGATTCAACTATCCGACAGGCTCTCCTCTCCAAGACCACTGAACAGACCTTACCAGGGAAGCTGAGGAGTGTGATTCCCCTGTAGTTGGAACACACCCTCTGGTCCCCCTACTTAAAAAGGGGGACCACCACCCCAGTCTGCCAGTCCAGAGGCACTGTCCCCAATGTTCTTGTGATGCTGCAGAGGCGTGTCAGCCAGGACAGCCCCACAGTGTCCAGAGCCTTAAGGAACTCCGGGCGGATCTCATCCACCCCTGAGGCCTTACCACCAAAGGAGCTTTTTAACCACCTCGGCGACTTCAGCCCCAGAGATAGGGGAGCCCACCCCTGAGTACCCCAGCTCTGCTTCCTCACTGGAAGACGTGTTGGTAGGATTAATCCATTTGATCTTTAAAATATATTAATACTATTGCAATCATTTATATTGCTTATTTGTTTATTTGTCAATTCACGTACTGGTTCTTGACTCAATTTGCTGTGAGAAAAACAGCAAAAGACTATTTTTCAGAACTAGCACTGCTGCTTACTCTGAAATCACAGAGTAAACTCTTAGTTAAGTTTCTTTATATCTACATAATAATCTGTCTGTGCCTGCAAAAACAGAAGAATTGGCCTTTCCTTCCTAACCTTTGATAACTTGGGTGACCGTTGTGACTAATTTGATTTTTTTTCTTTTTTTCCTTTTTTTTAAAATTAAACAATAGTTGAGTGTAGAGAAGAATGGAGGGAACAAATGAACTCTTACTTGGAGTAAAGAACCATCTTAATGCAAGATCTGCAAATTAACTGTAATCCTGTAACTCAAACCCTAACCCAGAAAACATGAATACTGTTTTGGCTAATATATTGAACATAGATTACTTCCAAATAGATTTAGCAATCCACCAGATGTGGTAGATTTTATAAGCCACTATGCTGATAATAAATGTGTTCTTGTATTTAAACTCAGGTTGACTATTATTGTCTGACATGATTTTATGGCTTTAGCGTAGAAACACTACATCAAAGTTAAAATTTAGCCTCCGAGCTATAAGAATAAACTATAGTGACATTAACTTTGCATTGTTTGTAGTATGACAACATTGATTTGCAATGACTGCATATTTTCAACATTGATAAAGAAATAAGCCTAGAGGTGTGAGGATTGTGTCACTGAGGAAACGTTCCTCATATGAATCTGCTTCTCTGTCACATCTCCAGCTGTAAGAATCTCAGTGACTCAGATTTTAAATGTTTGCTTCAAGATGAAATGTTCAGATAAATCAAACAAAATACCAGAAAGAATGAGTGTAAACTACTGGTTATAATTTATGAGTCCTTACTCAGTACCGTTCCTGTCAGAATTGCCGCAGGGACTGACAAAACTAATTCTACCACATGAACATTTCTCATTATCTTTATTACTGGATTTGTTTTTTCTGTAGTTTCGCCCCACTCAGTACATCCAGGGAACACACGCTGTGCTTTTTAGGAGAAATTTAAGCAGAGAAAATGAAATTTAGGCCTGTAGCTCCATCAATATTCAGCTGTGTGGGAAGTAGGCAGCAGTGTCCGAGATGAACGACGTTATGAAATTGTGGCTGAGTGGGTTATGCAAACACACACACACACACACACACACACACGAAAGGGACAGAGTGTATAGAGGACTTGATGAAGAGAACTGACGCTGCATGTCCTCGCTGTGATTGCACCGTTGGGGTGAATGTTGCCGAACTGAACTGGAACAGAAATTGGTTGCCTGCTATTTCTCTCTCCCTATGATTTGTTTTGTTTGTTGTTTCCGTTCCTACGAGTGTAAGCCAATTTTCTGTGTATATAACAGCAATTATGAGTTGAACTCATCTTTATTTGATTTTATGATTCAATATCATCATTTTTTTCCTAGCTAGCTTGCTAGCAAGCAAAGGACCGACTTTGGACACCCCCGCAATGGTACTGTGTAGAGGAAGATGCGAGATACCAGACCAAACTAGCTAGCTAACCAGCTAGATATGCTTATGTGTACTGGCACCCTCTCTTAAATAATGCAGCTGACACTGAAATTAGTCAATCCTGACATTACTTTTGAATTGTGGTTCAACAGAAATATCTTAAAAGAATCAATCATGGGAACATGGCAGGACCTGAGTTACTGCAGCGATGCGGCGTGGCATGAAGTCTGTGACACTACTGAGGTGTTACGAGAGCCCAGGTTGCTCTGATAGTGGATCTTCAGCATTGTTGGGTCCCGTGTCATTTTCCTCTTCACAATACCAAGGCAGGGGTGTCCAAAGTCTGTTCTCAAGGGCCACTGTCCTGCAGGTTTCTTATGTATCCCTGCTCCAACACACCTGGCTCACATTATATAGACTCAACAACCATGAGGTTCTACACAATTACTGATTACTTTGAGTCAGGTGTGCTGGAACAGTGATGCATGGAAAACATGTGGGCTAAGGTCAGGCAAGTTTGCAGGCCAGTTAAGAAGAGGGATACCATGGTCCATAAACCAGGTAATGGCAGCTTTGGCACTTTGTGAAGGTGCAAAGTCCTGTTAGAAAATTAAATCTGCATCTCCATAAAGTTGGTCAGCAGCAGGAAGCATAAGGACCTCTAAAATGTCCCGGTAGTTGCGTTGACCTTGGACCTAAGAAAGCAGAGTGGACCTACACGATAAGCTGACAAGGCACCTCAAACCATTACTGACTGGAAACTCATCAAGCAAAATGGATTCTGTGCCTCTCCTCGACTTCCTCCAGGCTCCGAGACCTTGATTTCCAAACAACATAGAAAATTTTCATGACTGAAAGAACATAACTTTGGAGAATTCAGCAGCAGTCAAGTCATTTATGTTGTTAGCCCAGGCGAGACGCTTCTGACTCTGTCTCTTGTTCAAGTGCGTGGTGCTTCTTGGAGCTCTGACTCCAGCGACAGTCCACGCTTTGTGAATCTCCCCCACATTTTTCAATGGGTTTCGTTTCACAATCCTCTCCAGGGTGTAGTTATGCCTCCTGCTTGTACACTTTTTTCTCCCACATCCTTTCCTTCTCTTCGACTTAATGTGCTTGGACACATCTGTGAACAGACAGCAATAGACTTTTGTGTCTCTCCCTCCTTGTGAAGGTGTCAGTGGTCATCTTTTGGACAACCGTCAGGCCAGCAGTCCTCCCCATGATTATGTAGCCAACAGAACTTGACTGAAAGATCGTTTAAAGGCCATTGCAGATGTTTTGAGTTAATTAGCTCATTAGATTGTGGCACCAAGTGTCCTCAATGTTGAACCTTTTCACAAAATTCTAATTTTCTGGGATATTTGTGATTTTCATTAGTTGCCAGTTATAACTATCAATGTTAAAAGAAATAAACATTTGTAACATTTCCTTTTGTGAAATATTTTACTTGGAATTACTGAAATAAATCAACTTTTTCATGACATACTAACAACATGACCAGCAAACACATGAAAAACAGAAGAAATATAGAACCGCTGATGTTTTGCATATAGAGTGGACAGCATTCACAAGTCCTGTCCCTGGGTGGGTTTAAAGTAAGAAAAGGAAGAAAATCTTTCTGCATCTTTGCATGTTGAAGTGTTTTTACCACCATATTTCGAGCACTTCTTCAGCCCTGCACCATCTGTCATTGTCACCTCTGAATATGAACAGTAAACTATGAAAAGCCGGAAGAGAAGAAACTGGACTTGTGAACTGTGATCAACTTGTAATGCTACCTCTCACACACACATACACGCACACACACACACACACACACACACACACACACACACATTCAAGTTTGCATAATTATCCTTAATGAATGACGCGTCAGCTTTTATTCTTGGTGTACAGTTTAACTCCAGATCTTAACCAATATCATGGTTCCAGCATCTAACCAGGACTCCACAGGTGACATTTGGCTTTCTGAAACCGGGCCTGAAAAGGTCAAAGTTTATTTCTCTTTTACATCTCAGCATCCAAACACACACATAACACTGCCAGCCAACACCGTCAACTCCTTCAGCATGCAGTGTTTTCAGCTGAGGAGCTGAACAACTTTCAGCCGTTTGATGAATTATTTTGTACATTCTGGTTCTGCTTTTTCTTTGAAGAACAACAACAACAACAAAAAAAACGACATTTTCATACCTTACCTAGCATCTACAGTTTATACTGAAGCATACTGAAGGAAGTGAGTTTTCCTCTTTCATATTTGCTTTTTGTGCACTGTTGTGTGATTGCAACCATGCAAAGCAAAGATTTTATGCACACAACGTACTTTTATGTTTTATCCTATCAGTCTTGGTGATTTCTTACCCTGTATTCCTCCCTCTACCACACAAACACCCACAAACACATGCACACTCAGGCTGCAGTTATGAGCACAGGATGTTCTAACTCTGCTTGTATCAAGTGCATGTTTTTAATGAAGTGTCTCTGAGGCCATGTACTCTGAAAGCCACAGCCAGACAGAACAAACATGGTTTATGCATATTTTACAAGGTAATGCAAGTGTGCACCTGTTGCACCAAGATCCCACTTACATCTTCTGAAATGATAAAGAGACTGAAAAATTAACCAGAGGAGGGTGTGTGTTCAGACAGCGCTTGTGTGTAGGTGATTTTGTTGTGAGTGAATGGAGAATAAAAGGACTTTGTGCTGGATGGGACAAAGATAATCAAAGGTGTGTCTGTTCTGAGATGTAAATGAAAAGATTGAGCAAGAATTGAAGGCGTTTTATAAACAGAGCTGCTCGCTTAAATCATAACTGCTGCCTTTTGTTGCATTTATAAACACACTGTACCCATAAATGATGGGAAAACTGCATCTGTTTGGATTAACTTCACTGTTGTATGAATACAAAGCTATTAGACAATGCTAAAGACTTATATGGAACTTCAATCAGAGTTTTAACTATGTAGAAATTAGTTTGATTATTACATAGACTGTATATAAAAGATTTATGGATCATTGGGTGGTTCTCATTGTCCTCATCTTGGCAGCCTTCAGTGAATTAGCCCGTGTGGATGTTTAAATGAGCCAGTAAGTTGAAATCCAGGTGCCAACATGTGACATGTTATGTGAAAAAACGTCAACACTTAATATAGTTTTTTTTTGTTTTTTTTTGGAAAGTTGGAAAACTTTGCAACAAACTTTATGGTATTAATTCTTTGTATTATAACATGATGTTATGGGGTGGGAAGGGAGTAAACAAACAAACAAACAAACAAAAAAAGCCTGTAGCACTTCATGGAAGGACCTGCATCCAACTGGACAGTCCACCAGCACCTTCCTATGATGTCCTCTACTGTTTGATTTTGTTGTGTTGTTCTCACTCATATGTAAGTCGCTTTGGATAAAAGCGTCTCCTAAATGACTGTAGAATAGAATAGAATAAAGTGACAGAAACCTGGAGGAAAATGCCGTGAAGTGCAGTTATTCAACCTGCAGGGCAACATGACTGTGCCATCGGTGAGGAAAGAAACTTCAATTTTGCTGCTTTAATTCTGCAAGACGATCTAGTAACTGAGAAGCTTTAAGAGTTGACTTTTAATCAATCAAACCTCCACAAGTCAGTCCAACCATGTGATCCAGTTCTCCTATAACTTCAGGGATGGAACCAGTGTCGTGACTTGTAACAACACCCACAAATGTGCAGCTTTTGTTTGCATTTTCCACTTCAACATAGGTGAAGTGCTCAAAATATGGAACAGCTTGGAAACACAAGTGAGCACTTAGTGGTATCATCAGATAATGCTGTCATAGCTTTTGTGCTGTTTCTTTAAATGGGACGGTGCATGTCAATGAGTTGCCGTAAATACTGCAGACTTCAATTTCAATTCTTTGCCCCACATGTAAAGAAAATGACACACAAAGCTGAGACCAAGATCACACACATGAAAATAAAACCATTAACAGAAAAAAGCAAAATAACAGCTGATCTCCGTTCAGCCCTGATTTAAGGTCTTTTAAAAGTAAATGTAGGTAGAAGTGGCTCCTCTGTTCACAGGCAAGCTATTCCAGCTTGTGGAACTTGAAGAGATGAAGCAGTGTGAAGGTAGATTTTCCTGAACTGTACGTCACATCCAGCTTTCCCAGCTGGAGCTAACCATGAGCCAATCAGCATTCATCGCTCTGTAGCATCAGCTTTCTTAGCTTTTTATGGTGGTGTGCATGTCTGTCCATTTGCATTGGAAATTACCCAGAATCCTTCAGTCTGCAGGCGCTGGGCTGAATATGTATGCGTGGGCAAAAACCTGCTCTTTCAAATTCCCCAGTTTCAACTCGTAACCAGTATTGACTTTTTCTACATCTTGACATCTTTATGTTTGCTGCTGCTTTGTTGTGGCTGACGTGACACTATTATCTCACATTTTACAGCTGATTAAGGTGGTTTTGTGTTTTTGCAATGCTTAAAGCAAATCCACACCGAATGCTTCGTCTTGTGGCTCCATTTATATGACAAGTCGTATGGTTGCTTGAAAATATTAAATACACTGAAAATATTAAACACTGAAAATAACGATTGATTGGCAAATTTGTTTGACATAACTGTTCTGATAATATGTGAAGTATTTGATAGTATCTGAGAAAACTGGAGCAACAATAACAAAATGACAAATATTTTCAATGTAAATATTAAATATGAATAATTTGTAATTAAAGTCTAGCTGCTTTTCATTCTGATTTCTTTTCGAATGACTTCCAGCAAACTGTTGTCAAACTCTCTCCAAACAAGACAGTCTCTAATTAAAAAGTAGAATCCATTTACACACCCACACACACTGATGCAGATGGAAACGGCGGAGCGGTCTATCTCCCACAAACAGCAGTTGATGAGAAAAAAAGCAGGAGACCTTGCAGGTGCACTCTGCAACGTATCCTGTGATCCATGTCAGCCCTGTTCACACAACCACAAACATCAGACACACCTCTCCAAACATCTCTCTATCCCTCGTCTCTGTACTTTGCATATGCAAATAGACCATAAAGGAGGTTTCTTCACTTGATTAATTTGTCACTCAGAGATAATGGTAACATTTCCATACACAACAAGAAGTCTGTCTATATGGACTTTTTTTTTTTTTTTTAGAAGTTTTTTATGTTGTTTTTCTACAATTTGCCATCAAACTCATTGCATGTTTGTAGTGTTCCACATTGGATCATGGTATTATGCACCAAGCCATCCTTTTTTTATATTAATGGACCTACAGAGTATATTTTTATTATCTTTTTACTGATGAAGCGCAATGAGAGGCCTCTCCAGAAATGTGACAAAGTATGCAAAGGATTATTAAAATACAAATTTATATATAAATGTGTATATATTATTTGTACAGAAAACAAACATTTCCCTATATGTCTGCTGATTACCCATTGGTTTTTGTCAGGTGTGTTGCAGCAGGGAAACTCTTAAAACCTGCAGGACTGTGGATTTAGGATCCCTGCTTTAAGGCCTCTATTACACCAAACCAACATGAAGGACCAGCAGCTACGAAACAATGATGTTATATGAGACAATCTTTTGTGAGTGACATGCTAAGTTAGCCTTTAGCTTTCTGCTATTGCTACCTGTTGTGTTTTTATTGACATATTCCCTACGCTGAGCAACCACAGTGAGCACTCTCATGAATAAAACATTAATTTTACAAGGTGACTCATACAGAAATATGACAGCGATAGAGGAATCATAATGAAAACATACAAGATTAACAGATGCTACGGATATTAGCTTGGTATAAGCTTGATATTAGCTTATTAGCTTGGTGTGTAAGGTCCCTGTGAGGTTTTTTCATTTTTTTTTTTTTAGATTTAAAATTAACATGGTTTGGATATTATTCAAATCAATGCAAGAAAATCTTTCCTTGGTGCAGAACAGTTCTATATACCCTTTTTCTTTCATTACTTATATCATCAGAAGAGGTTTTCCTTTTCATTGTTTTTGTACTTTTTCTCCCACATGGCTGCATTTTCTTTCTGCTCACGTTAGGTCTCCGGACATATCGAAGAGCTAGTTTCATTTCTCATTTCTTTTCACAGAAACAGCTAACTTCAGGGACTTTAAATGTGTGTCTGCTTTTATAATGGATGAAGTCCAAGAGGTTCCTGCTTTAACAGTTGTTATTCAACATGATCATTTTATATCAATAAAAATCTCTGCCCTGACTTTTCCTACCAAACGTAACCAATGCAGACGTCTTCAGGTTGTATTGTCATGCAAACATAAAATGATTAAATAGGTTCTCCTAACAATATTTGACTTTAAAATGTTGAGTTTTTACACCAACTTCTCGTCTAAACTTGGTGCAAATTTCTAACAATGTAAAGATGGAAAGCAAAAAAAACAAGATTCAGGGAGAAAGTGAGCAAAAAGCAGCAGCGGCCACCTGTTCTCGAGCTTTTATGTCATTATGACCTGAAGCTTCCAGGCTCCAGGTGCTCCAAATCAGGGTTAATGACCAATCAGCAGCCCTCCAACATTTATTCATTTATTCATTATCCAAACCGCTTAATCCGATCAAGGGTCGCGAGGGAGCTGGAGCCTGTCCCAGCAGCCGTCAGGGGAGAGGCAGGGTACACCCTGGACAGGTCGCCAGTCCATCGCAGGGCTCAGTCCTACAACGGCTCAAAAAATAAGAAGCTATTTTAACTGGCACAAGGTCATCACGACTTCAAAGAACATTAAATATACAATTTATACATCATATTTTGGTAATTATTTTTTTACGTATCATATTTTTATTAAAAGAAAGACAACAATTCTGTTGCGTAAATCTTTACATTTAAGTATTTCATATTCAGTAGTTTACAAACAGAAGTTAATCATTTCAAACCAAGTCTGATATCAAAATATATTTTTAATAAAATAAAATAGAATAATTTCAACAAAGTAAAACTTAGGCTTGAAATCTGTGTGGAACATTTAGTTTTCTTCTCAGGTGATCCGTTTAGATGATTGCAAGTTGGATTTTTCCCATTTACAAGAAAGTTTTAATTCTTCTTTCATTCCTAATTAAAGTAAAATTTGCGTCAAAGAGATGAAATATGATCATGTAAAAACCTAGTTCTGAATGAAAATAACAAATTATTTGGAGGCTGATCTGAGTGTCCCTTATCTTCTTGCAATCATCAATACTAAATTAATCTGTTGCTGCTTCAAAATTAGAAATATATTTTTAAAAAATGTCACTTATTATGTGTTTCTTTAGTGTATAACTGGAAAGAAAAGAGGCAGGAAGTATAATCTGTTTATATCCATTAAGTACATCACGTCCACCCTCTGTCCAATCAGAGCCCTTCCCAACAGCCAGATCTAAAGGGGAGTCAAGTAAAGGTGTATCACCTGTTTTCAGAACTATTTCCATGTAAAATCGAAGGAAAATACTTCAATTTAGAATTATTCTATGCAGAATAACTGAAATTCCAGATTAAAAAACACCATGTAACCATAGTCAGTGTTATCTTTCAGTCTGTTGACTCTCCTGCCACCGTAGCAAGCTCAACACAAACACATGGAGAGTAGTTACTGGTTTCCATTAGGCAAACTGGAGGAGAATCAGCTGCTTCTGAAGAGTAGAAATCTGTCTGGTCTGATTGCTGTTGTTGCAGAGATCACACCACCCCAGCAGTCTAGGTCAATATTTCATCAGGATTATTTTGGAGCGTAAGTCCCACAAACATTATGAAGGGTTGTGTTATAAAAAAATGTAATTAATTCTAGTTAAACCTGCTGAAAAGTGATGATAAAACCAAGTGTGATGTCTGCTTGTGTGAGAAGAATTCCACAGCGGTCACACTAATTGCAAAGCATCAAGCTTTACAGCTCTACGGAGAAATATAACGAAGTAAATTCATAAAAAAAAGGACAAATTTTCCTTCAGGTAATGTTCCCAGCAGGGTTTGTTAAAATGGAAAAGTCCAACAGAAACACTCTTTGAAGACACATTCATGTGTGAGCTTCACAGACTACTTTTTAGCAACCAGAGGTTTACCTCTGACAGTAATTGGCTGAGATTTGCTCTGAAACTATCTTGTAAACACAGCCTCCTTCCGAAGATGAGAAGGTTGGCACTTGCAGACCTGATGTGCACAAATACGAGTGTGTAACATTTTTATTTCTGACCCACATTTCAGATTTAAATACATTACAACCAGACTTAGCTGCCTCCAACATGGCCACTCCTCCTGGAGTCTAAGCGTGTCTGATAAACGTGTTTCTCAACTATTCTGATTGATATACAGCCATAATTCATACATTTACCATCCTGGTTATTAAAACTGTCCAATTTCACTCTGAAATTACAGAACAAAGGGATACCCTTTATTCTCTATTGCTGGCAAAAGTCTGAAAGAGTCTGGAGACTGAAGGGAGAAATACAGTCTCCAAGCAATGTGGGAACGTGTCTGGACCACTGAGTCTTTAACCAGGGATGTAAATCACTGTTTCAGTCTGGACTATTTGCACTAAACCACTCATCATCTAATTCTACATGTGGCTGTGTTTAAAGATAATGGGAAGAATGAATGCCAACAGATGGAAACTGCACCAGGTTGAAACTGGAAAAAGGATGTTTTCCCGTTTTTGTTCCAGAAGCTGCATTTTTGCAAAGTCGTGTGGGTAACGTGCGGTATTTCCGGAACAAGTGTAAGCTTTTGAAGATAGAAAAGGTTTAGGTCGATCTCCTGAGCTTGAATAAATACACAGCTCAAAGTAATAAAGGGAACAATTAAACAACACAATGTAACTCCAAGGTAACCACACTTCTGTGAACTGTCCACTTGGGAAGCAACACTGATTGACAATCAATTCCACATGCTGTTGTGCAAATGGAATAGACAACAAGTGGAAATTATAAGCAACTGGCAAGACACCCAATAAAGGAGTAGTCCACTTCTCAGTTCTGATACTTTCTGGCTGATGTTTTGGTCACTTTTGAATGCTGGCGGTGCTTTCACTCTAGTGGTAGCATGAGACGGAGTCTACAACCCACACAAGTGGCTCAGGTAGTGCAGCTCATCCAGGATGGCACATCAATGTCAGCTGTGGCAAGAAGGTTTGCTGTGTCTGTCAGCGTAGTGTCCAGAGCATGGAGGCAGGCCAGTACATCAGGAGACGTGGAGGAGGCCGCAGGAGGGCAACAGGCCAGGCAGCAGGACCGCTGCCTCCTTCTTTGTGCAAGGAGGAACTGGAGGAGAACTGCCAGAGCCCTGCAAAATGAGCTCCAGCAGGCCACAAATGTGCATGTGTCTGCTCAGTCAGAAACAGACTCCATGAGCGTGGTATAAGGCATTTCTTTGGAGGGCCACACAGCCCTCCGTGTGCTCGCCAGAGGTAGCCTGACTGCCATTAGGTACCGAGATTAGATCCTCAGACCCCTTGTGAGACCATATGCTGGTGCGGTTGGCCCTGGGTTCCTCCTAATGCAAGACAATGCTAGACCTCATGTGGCTGGAGTGTGTCAGCAGTTCCTGCAACATGAAGGCATTGATGTTATGGACTGGCCCGCCCGTTCCCCAGGCCTGAATCCAGTTGAGCACGTCTGGGACATCATGTCTTGCTCCATCCACCAACGCCAAGTTGCACCACAGACTGTCCAGGAGTTGGCGGATGCTTTAGTCCAGGTCTGGGAGGAGATCCCTCAGAACATCCGCCGCCTCATCAGGAGCATGCCCAGGCGTTGTAGGGAGGTCATATGGGCACGTGGAGACCACACACACTACTGAGCCTCATTTTGACTTGTTTAAAGGACATTACATCAAAGTTGGGTCAGCCTCTAGTGCGTTTTTCCACTTTCATTTTGAGTATAACTCCAAATCCAGACCTCCATGGGTTGATACATTTGATTTTCATTGATAATTTTTGTGTGATTTTGTTGTCAGCACATTCAACAAAGTATTTAATAAAAATATTTAATTCATTCAGATCTACAACGTGTTACTTTAGTGTTCCCTTTATTTTTTTGAGCAGTGTAAGTTTATTTCCTTCCTGTGTCTTGTTTCAAGTTTGTTAGTAAGTTAAATTGTTTGCTTAAGATATTTCTTGAAGCTGTGGCTGAATATGAACTTGGTTGCCAGCTTAAATGCTGCTCTGTTAATGTTTTTCAGCTTCCTCCAATCAGCTGGGAGTATTTAGGTCAATGGGTTCAGTTTTCATGACCTTTGATAAACTCTCTGTAATGTCTTGAACTGTTGTTGGAAGAACAAGGTCTGCAGCTGTCAGTTATGTTTGCTTAGTATGAAAGAGCATGTTTCATACTAAGCATATCTTTTTATTCAAGTTTTTAGCAGAAACAATGTCTTCCCTGCGTGTTTATTTCTTATCTCTGTCTTTCTGTCTGGGTTGTGGACATGAAAAATCACAATCATAAAAAATGCATCTCGTCATGCTGTGAGCCAGATGTGTTGTTCTGGTATAAAGGCAATAGTTTGGATCTTTGGGCAGGTTTTTGCTGCAGCTATAGCCACTAATGATAGCTTCTATTATGGCTCACTCTGCTTGTAGCACTTTTTTGATTTGACTGATTGAAGTTTGCTTGTGATGTTGATACTTCCAGTTCATCAAGTTTAAATAACCTTGATTTTCATCAACTTATTAATTTCTTTACATTCTCCAGCTGGATCCTGTCCAGCTCAATGACAGCAGAATGATAGTCTGGCTGCTGTCTTGTGACAAACAAATTTGCTTTGCCAAGAGGGCCTTTATGGATCTACAGTAAGGTTCTTCGTGATACTTAAGTGTTTATCCTCCATTTTAAAATTAGCTTATTGCTAAATTTACATATTATTGCTGGATCTGACACATAGGCCAAAAGGTGAGAGTGAACAGCAAAGAAAAGAGAAGAATAGAGTGGACAAAGAAGGAGAAGATGCAACTTAGAGTCTAACGGTGTGTTTACACCAGACATGTTTTGAGCGTCAAGAGCGTCAGGTTTACATGTAAAGTCTATGTGGAGGCACGTCAAGGAGCTTTCTCGCGGCGCGTTTTCAGCGTTTAAAAATTAAATAAGTTTTATAAGGTTGATGTGTGTTACAAGCGGAAGGCACCGCAAACGCCAGAGATGGAAAATCCGAACTTTTGCCGCTTGACGTGGGGCATCAACCAATCAGAAGGATCAGCTCACAGCTCCTGGAGTAAATGGTGAAACCCACCAAACCAGAAAACCCAGAAAGCCTATCATAGGGCATCTTAGCCCCAGACAATGTTCTCTAGCTTTACCATCCAGCCAGCCATTTACATCCAGCCATCTAAACTGCTTAATCCAATTCAGGGCCGCAGGGAAGCTGGAGCCTATCCCAGCTGGCTTTGGGCGACAGGCAGGGTACACCCTGGACAGCTCGCCAGTCCATCGCAGGGCCACACAGAGAGATGAACAACCACTCATGCTCACACTCATTCCTAGGGCAATTTAGAGTAACCAATTAACCTAACATGCATGTCTTTGGATGGTGGGAAGCCAGAGTACCTGGAGAGAACCCATGCAGACACGGGGAGAACATGCAGACTCCACACAGAAAGGCCACTGACCAAACCCCTCTCCAGCCAAGGATTGAACCAGTGACCTTCTAGCTGTGAGGCCACAGTGCTAACCACTGTGCCACCTTGCAGCCTTCTCTAGCTTTACTTATTAACTAAAACCATGCCGCTCTCTCTACTGCATCCGCCATCATGCAAACTGATTGGAAGAAAAGCTCCGCCTTTCCCCCACCCCCTCTCTTTTCCATCACATTTGCTGCTCACTCCCGACAAGCGTTTTAAGCATTTTTGATGCTCAAAACGCGTCTGGTGTGAACACACCGTAAGGCAAATAAAAGAAAAGAGACAATCATTTGGCAAGACACATCTCATGGCCTCTGTAGGAAAACCCAGCAGACAATCATCAGGAGCACCTGCAGGAAAAAGTAGCCCCAGCATATCCATTTTTGTGGGTTTAAAGTACCTTTCCGACTCTATGGTCCTGGGTTGTTACAGTAACGTGTTTACATGTCTGGACACATTAGGCCAGCAGCATCCAGACACTGAGAAACTGTACATCCAGGATGCTCCATAACGTTGCAGCTGAGATTCACAATAGCAAGCGGATATCAGAGAGAGAGAGGATCAGAGCAAAAGATATGATTTAACATCAGACTAAGTAATTTTCTGGGGAACTCAGTGAACAGGTATCAACCTGAAAACTCTGGCAAAGTTCTTAAAGATGATGCTTTTTGCTTTCCTATCAGCAGTGGGAAAAGAAGCTAACTAGGAAAAGATGAGGGATTCGTGTGAACAGAGACCACATCAATAGCTTTTCCCGAGCTGAAAGAACAAAAAATACAATGAACAACTGCACAGCTAATAAAAGTCCTCATGCTTCTGAAATACCCAAACCATCTGCGCCAGAGGTGTCCAGCTCCGGTCCTCGAGGGCCAGAATCCTGCAGGTTTTCTATGTATCCCTGCTCAGACACACCTGATTCAAATTAATTAGTAGTAGAGCTTAATCAGTTGTGCACGTCATTGGCTGTTTGATCCATTTAGTGGAAGCTAGATGTGTTGGAACAGGAATACATGGGAAACCTGCAGGACAGCGGCCCTCGAGGACCGACTTTGGACACCCCTGAATTCTGCGCACATCAGCTCGTTCAGAACAAATGATGCTAACCCCACATGAAAATGCACAGAACACTCAGGTTTCTGGCTTTTGTGTACATACATAAAATCTCATCATTTTACTCCTTGCTGTCTTAATAAACACACGTTCAGTGATACCGAACAGAAACTGTCCAGCAGAGCCTGAGATCACAAGCCTGTAACGCAAGAAACCCACTAAGAAATAAGGATCACAGTCACTATGGCAACATGTTCCAAAGCGCTAAACAAAACAAATCTGCATTTTAGTACTGCATTGCTGCTCCTCATGCAGCCAGATAAGAGGAAATCAGGGTAAATGGTTTGTTTGTGTTGTGTGAGGCTGATCTTTCTAAAACTACCTAAAACTACTAAACTAATCAAAGGGAAATGACAGGCATTGTGGTCGTGTTTAGGAAAACTCAAGATGTCTCATGAGTTTTTTACGGGGTCTCAGTTTTCTTGTTTTTTGTTTTTTTTTTTCGCTTGTTTTTTTCTTAATATATGGTTCACATACAGTAATCCAGTCTAATTTCTATAATGCAGAGATGGTGGGCAGAGCAGACACTGTAATCCTGGACTGGACTGCAGGGATTAGGCTACGGTTGTCTGGCCAGCCCAGTGGGAGCAGATTGAAGCTGTTTTCTCACACACGTAAGCTCTCAAAAAGCAGGGGGAGTATTATTGATTTGATTTGTGATTGGTCTGTTTGAGTAAACTCCTCTCACAAATGTTGTGTACTACTCAGTAAGAGTAAATACTCACTTGCTTTATGTCCCTTGGCTCACTTTGTCCTCATACGTTTGGCCTTAAAAAGACTCCAGTATAACTATGATCATTATTGAACTGCTAAAGGTTTGTCAGTATCTTGTCTCTGCAGCCAAATGCACTAAATCATAGATCTGATAAAACCTCTGCAATGAGTTTTAATCTATTTTAGTACAGTCCAGTAGTACAGTCCCTCTTTTATGTGTCCTGTTACATTCAGTTTAGCAGCAAAGTTCAGTAGATGATTACTTATGACAGAGTTATCAGGTTATGATTAGTTCTGTTGCTTGTGCTGTCTGTGCCAAGCACCACTTATAAAACAATTTGGGATTTGTAATTTCTCTGAAATGCATTGATAGTTACTTGTACATATATAGCAGCTCAACCACCAATATGTCCCTGACCATTTGAAAAAGCCACTATTTTGAGCCGTGTAAACTGTACATCTCTGCAGATTACCCTTTATGACCCTGCACATGCAAAATCAATTATTCAGTTCATCTTGTCTGAGCTCATGCTTTATACCACAATCCACTTTTCTGTGGCATTGCCACAGGTCGGGATTTAAGGAATTTGTTTGCAGCCAACGCTAAGCCGAGCTAAGGGAAGCAGCCACAATGCAGGACAACCATCAAAATATTAGAGCTGGGAGTAATACACACTGTTTAGCAGCTAAAAGTCCCCTGTGAAATCCATGCCTGTAAATTCTTTTTGTTTTTTTGTCTCTCTTTTTTCTTGTTCAGCAGCTGTGATGGCTTTAGGGCAAAAGCCTGTTTGTGCCTCGAGCACCAGTAGCTGCTTTTTTCAAGTAATGCAGCTCATCAAAATGAGTGACAACTGGTGGGGTACGCCCTTGTAGAAGGGCAACATCACTAACAGACACTGCTTGCTTAATGTTGGGAGCAACACTTATAAAGTAGAACAAAATGGAGGATAAATTAAACTCGAATTACCCCGGCCCATAAAGCTCACAGCACTTCCAAGCTACTCTGACCATTACAAGCCGGACTGGAACAGGAGAATTTCAAGCCGAATCCCTGAAGGCCTGAGATTTCATTAGTCTGCTGTCAGAAACTTCATAACAAAACTGATCTTTTCTTATTTTTTACATGTCGGAACATGCTTCCTTTACACAGCATGACTTTCTGTGTTATTGAATTCAAGCCAGCTGAACCATTAGAAATTGACGGTAATGGTTTAAAAGCAATTCTACACAAGTTTCCAACCTTAAATTGCTCTGCTTCAACTCGTTTTGATGACATATTGGCATTCCTCATGCTTATTCTTTAAACTATCTTTTCCCAAGGCTGAGAAGCTCCACTTCTAAAATCTGTGTTCCAGTCCTGAGCATCACAGGACGGATGCATTTTGTGCCGTGTAACAAGCTAGCAACTGGACATAAACTTTGGAAATTTATTTCTTAAAAAACCTTTTAGACGTAACATCTTGTTTTCAAGAGGGACCAACAAAACACATTAAGAATATTTCACACATAAATTGCATAAAATACAATAGTATGCATGATACATATAACAAAAACAATACGTAAATGACTAACATTCAACACAAGTCAAACATGAAGTAGAATGGTACAGTTCACACAACCCTCTCTCCACCCATCCTCCATATCATGTTACAAGGAACAGACATTATACATTTTGCACATAAGGAAAATAGTGTTACAAACACACAAACAGTTTTAAGGTGTGTATAAAGTAAGGTTTCAAAGTGGTTATAGGATGTTGTTGCCCTTAAAGATGCCGGCAGATGGTTCCAGTCATCAGGAGCCTTAAAGAAAAAATACCACCAACCTACCTTTTTCCAAACTATAGAAACCGTAAATCAAAGATTTTCTGAGTTTCAAAGGGAGTGTATTGGTGTGAATATAACTACAAAACATTTTAGATACAGAGAAACCTCAAAATAGACACATTTTAAAATGAATTTCAACCAATGACACTGTCGTCTCATGTCAAGGTGTCACCATTTAAGTTTGTCATGTTGTGTGCAGTGATTAGTTTTATAAGGACATCTAAGGATAAGTCTATAAATAGTATTAAATAAGACATTTAATGGTTTGAGATATATGTCATATGTGTTACATATCAGCATAATCAATAATCTGTTGTATTCTGCTTGTCTTAAATGCACACCATTGCTGCTTCAGCAAAGAATCACCAGAAGACATTACTGGAGGATGTGATAAAAAGAAAGACATAAAGCACGAGATAAGAGTCGAATCTACACCAGACTGACTTTTACTGGCTGTGGAGGGCTCAAAGACAAGAAAGGATATGGGGACAGATGCTAAATAAGTCTACATTTGGAGGCACCAAAGTGCAAACCAGATAATTCCAGTTTATCTGCAAATTACAGTAAAAATCTGTCATTTTGACATCTAAATATAAAACAATTTTTAATAATTTTTTTTTTTTTTTTATCGATTTACAACTTTTAAAAGTTTAGAAAAAAAAGGGGGAAATGCCTTCAAAAATTAACATAACACATTTGCGGACTTATGTAGGTCACTTACAAAATCTTTATCAGGCAGAAGGTTATCTTCTATGTACTTTCGAGCTGAGATACCCTGTCAGCTGCTACTTGTGGCTGTGATATCCACTGAGTCAGAAACGCCCACCGCTTAGCCATGTCAGCAAACTGGACTGCAAATGCGGTTGTTTATTTTCCACACTGACAAATGGCAGAGCCACAGATGCTTACGTGCATTCGTGTCTCTGTATGATTAGGAGAGTGTTTGCACATGTTTTGTCAGTGGGATGCCTCTCTTCGTCTTTGTGTCCGCATCTCTTCGCAGGTCTTGTTGTTGTCAGAAAAAGTTGCACCCGAGATCCGTAGGCGGTGAGACCTTCAGGGGCGAGAAGAGCTGCGCACATCTAATGTTCTCACGACGACGTATAGGCCACTTTAACTGCTTATTACAGGATGTTTCCACCTACTTGCCTTAAACACACACAAACAAACACCAGGTGTACTATTTGGACACCCACGGAGGATGTATAAAGAAATTATAGTTCACGATTGTTAACATTTTTCTTCCTCCTCACATCTAGCAACTGCATGCGTCACAGATACTGTAAAACAAACACCTATTATCCCCAAGAGCAGTGACTCAAATCCCCCAGTAAGCCCAGTCAAAGCACTGGAAGCGCTGGTTTTGCAGTGGCACGTCTCAGCCTGCCAGACACAAAGGCAACAGCTTCCATGGAGGAAAGTCACCACCTTGGTGTTGTCAGACATCACAGGATCAGGTCAAAGGGAGAAAATATGCCCACAAGCATTTTTAACCATGTTAAAATCGTCTTTATTTTATTATTTTTTTATATCTCTGGTTCAACTTTTTATTTTAACAAAGAAAAACTCCTTCAAATAGTTTTATTAGGACTTACAGAGTCAAAGCAAAAAGTAACCTTAAACAGGATTTGAGAAACATTTTCATGTGAAATCATAGAAAAACCTCCAAGTATAATCAGTGCTTTTTTTCTTTCTGCTTGTGTTTTCTTGATCCGATCACTCCCTGTTAGAAACATGAGCCGAAAACTCTTCAACCTCACGCGTGTTTTTCTTCACAGAAAAACTTTCTCACACTCCTTTCTTTTCTGTCTCCCTCTGTGTTGTGTTTTTCTCCCCCCATGCGCTTCCTGAACGTGTGGCGCGTCTGATTGGTCGGAGGACGTGGAAAGTTGGCCAATGGGAGGGCAGTTACCAGGCAGGCTGTGCCTTGTTTGGAGGCGGCTGGAGCCTCGCACAGCTGTTCCATTGAAAAGCAGCAGGACATAATAACAAGGGCCCCTGACCGTGCACGCTCACAGACAATATTCACAAAGACACACACACACACACACACACACACACAGACAGTCGGGCTGAACAGGGAGATGACAAAAAAGTTATTCACACAACTTTTTTTTTCTTTTTCTTTGGCAATGCGCACATTTCCATGGTGGATTTTCATACGCTGCTGTGTGTTTCCTTTCTTTTCTACCCATTCAGACTTTTTCCTCTTCAGTTTTAATTCTTTTAAAACTTAAATTATCACACAAAAAGCACTTCAAACTCACTGTAATATGAAAAAATGCTCAAGTTGTATGGTAAGTATCAAATAAATAGGCATAAATATTGATCTATCTATCTATCTATCTATCTATCTATCTATCTATCTATCTATCTATCTATAGCTAATTAAATCTGTTTTCTGCATATTGTTGAGTTTGTTAAGCAACAGAAAACACCTTAAATGTGAAAACAACAGCACTCTTACACTGAAAATATACAGAAGTGTTTTTATCCTTTTATTACTCTGAACACAGACATGGTTTGTATTTTTATTTGTCAGTTTAATATATCTTCATACCAAGTGATGAGACTCTTTCCACATCTCCCTGGTTGCATGTGCTTACTTGGCAGAAATAGGGGATTGCAGGAGTTGCGAATCCACTCAACTTCGTGACACTGAACACTGTTGCACAAGAAAACAGTGATTCAGGACACGTCCCTCACGTCAACACTGTGTTTGTTTACTTCCCTCTCATTAATGAGTCTCTCTCTTTATGGTTGGGGTTGGAAGGTAAAGGCACTTAGAGAGGTTCAAGTGTGACATGCTACAAAAATCTACATGAATATTGCTTAGACCTCATTTTATATTTATATTCATGCCTAAAAAATACAAGCCAAGATGAAACAACAGGCGCATGATACATCTAGACTCACAGACTGTAGGTATTAAACATGGGAACATTTACAGGTGAGACTGCGCCGTGTCAGCACACTCAAAGTCTGAAGTGGTTTGTTATAAGAGTTCCAGGTGAGAAACATTACCATTTCATGTTTTTAGAAACCACAGATACTTACAACTTTACATTTCTCAGAGCTTGCATTTACATCTTTATTTCTTTTTTATTTATTTGTTTATTTTAGATTTTTAGAATCAAACATCAGACCATCCTCTCCATCCAATCCAAGTAGTTTTGGTCACAAATTCTATAGAAAAATGAGCAATTAAGTTAATAAAAAATATATCTACTGACTTGATTTCAGCAACTTCCTTTACCGTCTCTCCTCTTTGCTTTTAAGCCTGGATTTGGTTGCCGGGTGAAAACATCAAATGCTTTTAAAAAATGTCAAACGGTGTGAGAGGAAGATTATAAGTTACTGGCAACATTAAGCAGTGTTCGTCTCCTGTAAGAAGGGTTGAATATAAAGTGAGATCTTATCTTTCTGTCTGTGTCAGATTGCTTAATAGCGGTGGCAAATTGCAGGCTCAATGACCCACATCACCCAGCAAAACATTGTCTACCCATCTGTCTCTGCATCCTGCTGTAACAATACAGCTCCTATACATCCTGTATCCTTTGTTAACACACACATCCCACACTTCTTGCTTGTTTAGATTCTAAAGGAAGCAAAAGAAATGGGAGAAATTGTCGCATATGGTGAGTTTTCCTCAGTTAATAGCATCAATGATCAGCAAAGCTCTGAGTAGAGATTTCAACAACACATATGCGACGCTTGGTAACAAAGGAGTCCTTTAAAGGACAAAAAGGTCCCACTCAGCCAGTTTGCTTCATTAATGCTCTTCCTTCTGTGCAATATGTGGCAGTAAAATGTCAACGCTGCTTCTAGGTTGCTTCCAATTTTCCACATATAAAAGAAAGCTAATGGATTCCTCTTCCTTTCCATGGGAAACATTGATTGTGAGGGTGTTTGTAAAGGCTGCTACGTCTATGTGTGTGTGTGTGTGTGTGTGAGCAATCAATACATCTCCTGAGGTGTGTTCTTCAACGAGTCTTCCAACAGGAAGATATAAAACTAAAATGTCGAAATTAGTTTCTGATGCCAACATAATTATCCTTTTTAATTAAACTATAAAACCACAATGTCAACTTTTCCTCAGAGTAAACTCTGTCCTGTTTGACCTGACCTTGTTTTGATCAGCCTGTCCTAACCGTAGATGTAATGTTTGAAGAGCTGCGTGACCTACAGGTTAGATAAGCATTATTAACCAAAAGAAAGCTATTTGCCATTCTGAGCCTTTGCTCAGCTTTCAAAACTCCAAATGCTGCTTTGAACCGTCTTTATCTGCTTGGAAATCGCATCTCTCTCCCTTCTCCAAGTCCCTCCGCCCACTGCTTTATCTGCTTTTCTCTAAAGCATCTTGCCGTGCTGAACTTAGTGACACAGAAGAACTCTGTGCTAAAACATAAACAGCGGTTTAATTTGGTGGAGCTATTCTGGGCAGGGTTAAGTCAATAGAGCGTTTCAGACTGTTGTGAGGCCTCAGGATTACTGCTCCCCTCTCTGGAGAGGAAAAAAGAAAACATACTTGGATGTGCTTTAAAAAGCAAGCGAAGCAAATGCCAGCGAACGATCTGGCATCTGCTGAAGAACATTCAGGATGTTCATTAACCTGCAAAAATTCACTCTCTTGGAAATATTAACCATCCTTGGCAGCACATAGACTTGGTTCAGTGTTTCTTCATGTTTACCTGACATGTCTATTAGTAAAGCAATGCATATTACAAACTGAACAACTAAAAATGACGTGAAAAGGGTTCATCTGCAGGAAAAATGTACGTTACAAGTCAAAATATGTCTAAATATTATAAAAAATGTGACTTAAACATCTTGACAATACCAGAGAAAACAGTTTCTGCTGATCTGCACATTCTGTTCAGCACAAAATATAACTGGGCATTTATTCTGGGAGTGACCCCATTCCCAGTATACAGTGGTGCATATTGGTTTACTGTGTCAACTTTACACAGACAGCAGCACAGAGCGTGCGCGCCTCGCACCCGCTGGAGGTGCTGAGCAACAAGCAGAAACGTGCAGAACGTGGTCTGGCGGGACAACAGAAGGACGGCCTCCGTTTCTATTGTGTCTTGCAGCAAGGCATGCGCACATCTCAGATATGGGTCTGACGCTTCTCAGTCAAACAAATCGATCACAGTCTGTGACCTTTGGCCTTTACCCTTGTTCACCCCCCGCCGCCACTTCTACCAGCAGAAAACAGGCTCCAAACAGATGGGATAGCTTGGGGGGGGGGGGGGGGGGGGGGGGGGTTTCTTGCAGCTGTGTTGTCACTCAAGCTTTTTTTTTTGTTTCTTTCTTTCTTCTGCTCGGGTTTCACCTCATTTTCCTTCATTTATTCTCGCCTGGATTTATTCCCTCAAAGTACATAATGTCGATGATTGTTCTTTTTACTGTAATTTACTTTCTACTCGCCACAAAGAGACGAATCTGTGGCCATGATGTTAATGATCCCATCAGTTATCTGTCCAATAACCTGGACTGACTCGCATTTATCCTTCAGAGCAGAATCAGTCGTTTCAGAGCCAAAAACATGACACATTCTTCTCTTTAACACTCTGGGGACGCCGGCACCGTCGGCGATGCCAGGGACCATGTTGTGTTTAATCCAGCATAGCTTTCGAACCATAAAAGATAGAAACTTACTTTTTTTTCCCTCTTAATCGGGAGACTCCGGGCTTTCAGACGGTAGTTCCGGCATCACTGTAGCCCATTCATAGGTGATACAGCGTTGTGTAAAAATAGGTGTTCCAATCAGAGCCTTTGTCTTTGGCGCATGACACATGTTTGTCCAATCAGAGCCGATGATGCCTCAGGAAACGCCTCCAAACAGTGTCAATCACTCTGCATCGTGTCATTAGCAGTCGGATAGCTGCCTTCTGTGTTTACAAGGCCGATAAATGATGAAAACAACAGCTTTTACGCACGCATACCATGTGTAATTGCTCAAACAAACATTTGCATTACTCAAGTAGTTTATTTCAACATAAACGACACGACGGTGTCGTAACAGATGTATGACTTGGTAACAGATACAGCGTGTGCAGCTGACAGTGATTTCGGAAAGCTGTGGTGCTTCAGTCCCCTTCTGTACCTTTAGTCATGCTACGAAATTATAATACTCTTTATTTCAAGCAAATGAACCTCATTTACATAGCAGTTTATGAAATTTTAATTCAAAATAAAAAATAAAAAACAAGGTATAGGACATTTTGGGGCATTTAAATGTGGTGTTTATTAGCATTTAAGCTAAAAAAGGTTTATTTCTCTGAAATATCCTTGGTCCCCAGAGTGTCTTCCTCGCCACTTATGTCATTGTTTGTCCAGCTTAAAGACTCCAACAAAACGTTCGTCACCAATCTATAAAAGCTCGAAACAAAAATACATTTTTTTAAGCCAACGATTGAGTGAAATCCTGGAGAATGATTCAAATCTGCAACTCGGTTTTTAAAAAACTGATTACGCCACAATCATTTAAATGACATGTTATGTCATTGTTGGGAATGGAAGCGCGCCAGAGGAGTGAGGCTAGTTGGTGAAGCTACCGGGCAGCTGGCAGGGCATCTGGACGAACCACAGAACAATTGTTGAACTGTAAAAGTGATTTTGGCTTGAAGGCAAAAGTCCAGACAGACAGATTTGTCTGTGAAGGGGATTTTATGAAGCCGCTGATCAGGCATCAAAGCCACAGTGGCAGACGAACTGCCATCAAAATAGGTCAATGAGGGAGGAGGGTCATCATTCTTCATCAATTTCTCTCCTCGTTTCAGCACCATTCACACACATAACCACTGTACATGTAGGAGACGCTGGTTTCCTTCTCCTTAAACAGGTGCAAGTGTAAAGCAAAGCCACCCCCACCTCTCTGTTTCTTCCATTATTGCTGCTTTCACACCTACTCTCCTATACATTACGTCACCCTCAACAGGAAATGAGATGCCTCAGCACAAGGCGTCAAAAGACTTCTCTATCTCTTCTTCTGTCTCAGCCTCCTTTTCCAGTCGTTCAGTATTCATGTGCAGAATGACGTCGTTCTCCTCAGAGTCCAGAAGGATAAAACCGATGTGGAAATAAAAGCAACATTAAACCCATCGGCTGTGTTTTCCACTCAGTGTGATGCAGCGTTGGACCCTTTCAGGGCAACAGAGGGAATCTGGGTGGGTGGATGCTGCCTCTTGGTGGGCTGTTAAGATACTGCAATCATTGCCTGTTAGTCTGTGTTGTCATTTCATATGTTCTGCATGAGATTCGAGCCTTTTAATGGATCGCTCTTCTGTACGTGAAAAAAAAAACAGCTTCTTTCAACGTGCAACTAATCACGTTAAGTCCTGAAATGAAATTTCTGTTTTGTAAAAGTATTCTGGATTTTACTCAACCAAATGATCAAAACAACTAATCCAACATATAGACAGAAGTCTCAGTTTTTTCCAAGGAAGGTTTGAAGTTGTTCATGTTTTCCTGCTGGTTTTGACCTGAACAGCATGAACGAATTTACTTTCTTTTCCTTTTTATAGACTGTTATTACAATCATTATCATCATTATTATTATTAAATAAACTTTAAATAACAGCAGTTTTACTTTGCTATTAGGTGTTCTTCAAATAAAAAAATGCAAAAAATATTAATAAGGAAATGTTTTTAGGGCAGCGAACCAGTCGATTAATAATATCTGAAAAGAAAAATTGGGGCTTTGACCAGAGGTTTGATTTTTTTTCTTTATTTAAATGTTTTAATTGATCTTAAAGTAAATTTGATGAAACAACACAAGAAGGGTCAAACACAAAGCGATGGACAGCAGGTCCTCGGCTTGTGGACCCCGCCATGCCGACATGAGTCCCAGATCCTAAAAAGGCTTCATCCATTTCTCTCCCTTTAAACTGTAACATTTGTCAGTGCTTTTTAGTTGATTTAAGTACTCCTCTTAATCCCCAGTTGCTTTATTTGTGTTTCTTCTATATAATTTCCTTTTTTTCTGTTTTTTTTTTTGTAAAATATATAATGACTTTAATAGAAAATAAAGTGTGGAAAAAAAGGCTCATCCATTCCTGCCTTTTATTAGATGTTACAGAAATGTGTTTTACTCATCTGTACATCATACTCCCTTCCCAGGTGTTCCTTATTGTGTGGATGTGTGGCAGCCTCCTCCAGCCAATCAGGTCTAGGGGTGGCCTTTAAAACACCTCAGGATCTGTGTGTCTTTTGGTCACCTGCCTTTCACACCATGTCTGTGTTCTACGTCAGCTTAGTGACATTGTGGTTTATCTGTTGTTTAGCATAACCCTTAGTATTTTTCCAGATTGGCCTTGTAGGGGAAAGCTGCCATTTTGTTTTGCCAAACAGGGACCTTTTCTCTCGTTTATGTTACTGTAGGATAGGTTAAATGTAGGTTTGTACATTTTTTGTGGTAAGTTGTCCTTTTGTTTTGCAGGCAGGGGGGGTTTGTATGTTATGTTGGCCTCGGCTCTCCTAGCGTGTTGGATCTGTGCCTGTCTGTCTGTGAAGAGTGAATAAATGTGCCCGACTCTGAACAATCCTCTGTTTTCATCTGAGGTTGTAAACCTCGTTTATTTAGGTGTTTCTCCTTCTTAGAGGCATAACACAGAAGATCATAGTTTCACTGAAGTCAAAACGTCTCAGATTGATTTCCACATGGAGATGGAGAGAGGTTGGTCTCCAGCCCACTTCACCAGAACAGTTTCTCTTCGCAACAATAAAAGTATCTGAGTTACTTCATCATGTGGGATCAAAATCAAACATTATCAGGCAAACATAATTGCAAGTTTACTGACACTTGCTATTCTGTTGCTTTGCTGATGCTTACTTCACAATAAAACATTTTACTAATTAGAAATTTAGGATTGTTTGGTAACATTTTAATTTCATACTAACAGTAAATACGTTAAAAATATTACTTTTCAATTACTCTTAAAATCTGCTGCATATTGAAATTCAGGAAGTCAGCAGCAGCATTTAATCTAAAACCATCCTGATAACCATTTTATCACCTCTGGTCTCTGAGAGAAAGTCTTCTCTCTGTGGGTTTCTGTCCGGCTCATGTGCTTCTAAAATGTCAGATAAATAATAATATTAAACCAACTTTTGTGGAATTAGAAGAAAATCATGTAAAAACAACAGATCGGCTCTTTTCACAACACTTCACATTAAATCCCTCCTTCATTCACTCTACCATCACACACCAGTGGTGTGAGCTACATGTATGGCCACCAGGACGCTAGTCGATCCCACAAAAGACTTTCAAACACATTCACACACCAGGAATGCCAACTGGAGACAGTGTCTTGCCAGGGACACAACGGTAGACTGACTGTGATGAAACAGGGTTCGAACCGTGAACCCAGGCGACCCGCTCTGTTGTCTGAGTCTCTGTTGCCCCTAGCGATGTGTCATTAATGACATATTTCTTCCATGTTTTCAGAATAAATAAAACCAGACCCAATACAAGAGCAATTAGGGAGGAAGACAACAACATAACTAAATCTGAATTAGTGCCATTGCACGTCCATGAACACACACACACACACACACACACACACACACACACACACAGAGTCATCCCAATGCAAAGTAACGTCCTCACACCCTGAGATGATCTGCACTGATATGCTGCACAAAGAGCAGCTATTTAATGGCAACTCAACAAATGTTAAAATTTTCTTAAAATATTTTCATTCAGTCATTTTTTTAACTGCTTTAGTCCAGTTAAGTTGCAGTGAAGCTGGAGTCTATCCCAGTAATCACTGGGCGAGAGACAGGTACACCCTGGGAGGGCCGCCAGCCCATCACAGGACCACACACACACACTCAGTCCTACACTGCAAAAACTTAAATCTAAGTAAGATTAAAAATCTTAAATTGAGTCCACATAAGCTTATTTTTTTAAAGGTAAGATAATTCTTAGTTTTTATGCCAGAGAATTCCTCTTGTTTTAAGAGTATTTTTACTTGTTTTGGGAAGTCTTGACAAGCCTCATTTTCTTGTATGTTGGCAGATAATTTATATTATTTTAAGCAAAATTCACCAAATTTTTGTATATTTTTTTCTTGTTTTTTAAGGCTGAGTTTTTGCAGTGTAGGGGGAAATTAGAGTAACCAATAAACCTAACATGCATGTGTTTGGACGGTGGGAGGAAGTCGGAGTACCTGGAGAGAACCCACAAATACACGGGAAGAACATGCAAACGTTCATTCTGTGAGGCCACAGTGTTAACCATTGTGTAGCCCTCTGAGATGTCTTATATTTATACTTTACTTGCATGTCTACAATGCAATCATGCCATTAGAATCACCAGTATTACAGTCACAAGAGAATTATTTCACAGTATTTGGCTTATATTTACCCGTTTTAAAGCAAGATTTAGCTCTCTGTAGATTTGATTGTTGCATGAATGAAATAAAACACATTAATCTTTTCACTTTCACATGAAGAAAAAGGCCAGAGAAAAATGTTTCCTCTGTTTTTCTGTTTGTTTTGAACAGGAATAAACTCAATACATGTTTTAATAATAATGTAACAACAGTGAAATGGTTGAAACTCACAATGATGATCTAAATCCTGCTGTTCAGCATCCATTAAAGTAGCTGACACATATCAAGTTGAAATTTGAGAGTTTGATAGAACAAAAGAATGTTTTGTCCATTAAAAGTATTTTTTTTTCTTTTTTATTTTCAGACAGTCAAATCACATTAAATCCCACGCTTGTCCTTTAAATCTCGAGGGAGATTAAACTCATTCTAAACAGCAAAAAACCATAAAAAAAACTACACCATAAAAGGCTTCATATATATATATATATATATATATATATATATATATATATATATATATATATATATATATATATATATATATATATATATTTATGTGTGTGTGCGTGTATGTATGTAATGGTTGTAATATGTATGTAAACAAACCCACATTAGCATTGAGCATTGCAGATTATTAGATTATTATTATGTGTCAAAGGCCACAAAGTTTCCAGGATCTACTTGTCAACCACTAAGACGCTAATATCCCCCCCTTAAAAGGGACAAACAGTGACCACTGTGAAAGCAGTCGTCACCTTTGACCTCTCTTCCTAAAGCTGCCTCCCTTTCCTGCCATTGATCCCTTAGATTCCTCTGACATTGAGGGTACGTGTGAGAATTCCCCTCCAGATAGAGGCATTTCTGGAGTCATTACCTCTGCCTCACTCAGAGCCTTTGTGTGAAAACTCCCCGTACAGAAGGAGGCAGTGAAACGGATCATTAAAGCCAACGATGCCCTATTTCTCCCGGAGGGCTCGACTTTTCCTCACGGAGACGCAGGCGTTGGGTCAAGTGGACGCTGATACCCAACTTTGACACATAAAGAGGCCACAAGGCAGGTGAGTCACGGTGGTTACTGTTAGTTTGCTTAACCTTCACTTGCTTTGTTGACAGATTATCTCATAATTTGTGGTATTTATTGTGCTGTCTGTGTGTGGTATAAATAACCCCACAACTCACCATGATCATGTTCATTCTTTTCTTTTTAATAAGCCGTGAAGCGGTGACTCTTTATTTAGACTAAAAGTAACTAAAAGGTTATTTACAAACTATGTTTGACTATATCTGAATAAAAAAGACAATTTAAAAACTTGAGTAAAGCTAGAATAATAAGGTTATTATCTGCAGAGCCAGACATACACACATCAGCCTGGCAGCCCTCACTGCAATCAGGGTAACAGGGACGCATATTTATATTTATTATATGTTGGGCTGGTATTTATCAGAGCAAATACATGTGATTCTGTACACTGTGGTTCTGTTCGCTGTTTAGTAGCTAAACTAGTATATAAAGAATACGCTCAGTGTGTGATTTCATTGCAGCTGTGTGCAGAACTTTTCTCCTTCATCCTTTTAATATTGATCTTACAGCATCCGATGGTCAGGATGTAGCTGGTCAGCTGGTTTCCATTCCGTTTTCTGTTGATTTTATGTCAATGAATGCACTTGAAGTGACAAAGAAGTAAAGTGTAGAGATCAGGGATGCCAAGTCTGGTCCTCCAGATCTGATCTAAAACTTTTGGATGCATCCCTTCTTCAACACAAAGGAACTAAATGACTGATTTCCCTCATGTTATTCTGCTCTGCAGGCCAGGGATCCTCAACCCTGATCCTTAAGGACCAGTGTTCCTGCTGGAACACACCTGACTCAGACTCAGATAAACTCTGCACATGTCTGAATACACATACTAAATACACATTGATTTGAATCAGGTGTGTTGCAGCTTGGAAAACCTGCAGGACACTGGTCCATGAGGACCCGGATTGGGGATCCCTGCGGCAGACGCCTGGTAACCAGACTTTCATTTGATTCAGGTGTTTTAGAGAAGGGATGCATGTAAAAGTTTTAGGATAGTGGATCTTGGGAACTGGACTTGAGCACCCCTGTTATAAATTAAAGCAGACGTTATTCCGTATTGAATTTCTGAGACTTTAATCGTGTGAAATTCCTCTAAAATGACGAATTCATTTCACAATACTGTCATGATGAATGTCACTGTCTTCTTCAGTTCATGGCTTATTATTGTGGCTGAATTGATTTAAAAAAAAAAAATCGAAAATAACTGAAGAGATGAAACTAGAAATGTAAATAAAATGCTGCTTTTTAATCCTGAAATGCTTCTGCCGATCATTTTCTTGTTATTCAACAGGCAGAATGGAAGTGCTCACGGTCCTACTTGTGTTCCTCACCGTTCCAGGATGTTCTCACGCCTTACATCCCGGTAGGTACCATGTCACGCTTACAGATAAGGGTGCTCTTCTCACTGAAGAAAATCCAATCCTTTTGATGGTAAATACATTTAATAAACCTCATTTTGTTGAGTCTTTTTTTTTGCACATAAAAGGTCAGAGAAGTTAGTTTTCTGCAACAGACTTCTTTACTCACATGTCTGCATCATGACTCCACGTGTGTCGTGTAGCATGCCATGCATGTCAATAATATAATCATACCTTTAGAATCACCAGTATTACAGTCACAAGAGAATTATTTGTCATATCAGAGCCAGTTTCACAGAATTTGGCTTATATTTAAAAGTTTTAAAGCAAGATTTAGGTTGAAAATAACTCTAACTTTGTAGATTGTTACATGAATGAAATAAAAAAAATTCATCTTTTAACTTTCACACAAAGAATAAGGCCAAAGAGAAAAATGTTTCCTTGTGTTTTTCTGTTTGTTTTGGACAAGAATAAACTGAATAAATATTTTAATTATAATGTAACAACAGTAAAATGGTTGAAATTTGAAACAGTATTGTCATAAGAAACTCTTGTTTTAGGTTTTACATACCCAAACCAGTTGGTAGAGATTTTTATTTTCACAATTTTATAAAGAAATTCATGAAAGGCACCGCAAATTTAAATCTACCACATAGTAGTAAAAATACAATGTTTTACTATTTACTAGAAGCTTAACCAATGAAAAAGGTCATAAAGTTGCCATTGTTTGATAAGGACAAGGCAAATTTATTCATTTGGTGCATTTCATACACAGAGAATAGATACAGTGGGCTACTTTTAATACAAACAGATACTGACAGCAAATGCATTGTAAATGTCACCATCATCAGTGTGTATACGCAAACATATATTCAAAGTAACAGAAAAACTCACCACTGTAATGAAAACTGGAGGCAAATGGAAACGTTTTAATTCCCACTTAGAAGAAACGAGGTTTAGAAAAGACTTATCAGGGCTTCTGGTAGTTTCGCTCAAACAATAAAAGTTTAATTGTCCTTATTTTGTTTCAACTCTCAGGATTTGAAGCAAACTTGACTCTGATGATCTTAGAAGTCTGAATAGCTCATGTTGTACATGTTGGTCAGATCTACCTGTTGGACCAGGACCATTCATTCAGGGCCTTGTGCAGCAGCAGCAAAACCTTAAAATCTTTTTGCAAAGGAAGCCGGTGTAGAGACGCCAGAAACAGAGTGATATGCTCCCTTTTATAAGTCTTTATGGGAACTGGCAGTAACACACTGGATGAGTCTAGTTTTTATAACATTGCTGACTGAACCTTTGACTCAGATTGAGCTTTATTTAGCTGAAGAAAGTTCTGACACATGAAAGTATAGATTTGATATTGATGAACGTACGGAATCACCGTGGCGACTCCTGGCGAGACAGAAATATATAGCGGAGTATCGTTAGCATAATTATGATCAGAAATTCTGAGTAGATTTAATTCAGTTCAATTCAGCTTTATTTGTATTGCGCCACTTCACAACAACTCTTTACAGACACATCAATTTGAGCCAGTTCATAATAAATAGCCTGGATAAGGAGAACCAACTGATTGCATCGAATCTTGACATTGATCCAATCCCCCATCCTGAGCATGCATGAGGTGACAGTGAGAAGGAAAACTTCATTTTAACAAGCAGATAAAACCTCCAGCAGAACCCGCCTCATGGAGGGCAGGCATCTGCCTTGACTGGTTGAGTTGGAGAGGACAGGAAAGACAGATCAGTGTGCACCGCAGTTTTTATCCAGGAAAACCTGCAGAAAAAGGAGAAATATGTTAAAGATGTTAATACTGTCATATATTTATACATGGGAGAAATGACTGAACTCAATGCATCATGGGATGTTCCCATGGCTGCATAACTAATGGATCAAGAAGATCAATAGTTACTGGTGCAAATTTACCCATGTCCTAAATGTAGGATTCAAACCAATTCCCAGCAGAACCAGAGGACACACCCAGTTTTCCAGTTGGTTTAGGAAATTCTGGCCAACTGTAGCAAAAGAAGATCTACCTCAAACAAAACCGAACATCTGCCACCATCTTAGTTTAGTTGATCAGTCACAGAGGAGTAAAGAATTAAATCAAATTATTGCAAATTGTTGCCAAAATAAAAGATTTAAAAAATGGTAAATAAAAACAACACACACACACACACACACACAATGCAGGCTTAGTGAAACAGCAAGATGTACAAGATGTGATTATTCTTTGTGTCATCTCTCTTTTTCCAACAGGAATGTCTTTTACAGGAGTACAGAAACTGAACAGAGGCGACCAGTCTGACAGCATCAGTGAGCAACTGCAGAATGTTTCCATCTCAACAGGGATGAGAGCAAATGGTAAAGAAAACATCACTGCTGAATCCTCTGAAATGGAGAAAAAACAGGGGAGTAATGGTAATACACCTGCCACAAACCCCACAAGGAAGGCTGACAAGAATAAAACGGCTGGGAACGGAGGAAGAGGAGAAGATGGGCAGATTCTACAGGTGAAACCAGAAGAGCAACTCATCAAGCAAAAACCTGAAACTATTAAAACAAATAATCCAGCGGGAATTGAAGACAGAAATAAGCAGTATGGGAAAAGAAATGAAAACACACAATCGGCATCTCATGCCATGGATCATGTGGATGAAGAAGCTGTGTCGGATTTGGGAGAAAATCGGCTCAATTTGCTTTCCATCTCAAACACAGATGAGGACAGAGTAGTGAAAATACTGAAAGAAACCACACACAGCCAGGAAAACATAAAAACTGTCAATCATCACCACAGAAATGAGCAAACAGAGAGAATAAAACAAGGTATAGCAGAAGAGGAGGAAAAAAGGAGGCTAGTTGCAGGAATTCATCTTGATGAGACAAGAGGAGACATTTCTGATGGTGAAAATACATTAAGAGTGAAACAGGAAATTATAGACAGTAGAGACGGTGAAAGGGAGGAAGATCTGATAGCACAGAGGAATCTAACGTCTCCTCTCGCTCAGGCAGAGGTTCCCGTCACTATGCAGTCTCTCACGGGGTCTCAGAATCCCCCAACTTTTCCAACTCTTCTGCGTAATGTCATCCCATCAACTCCCGTCACACCAACAGAAGCACCTCCAGACTCTGGCCCCATTTTACAGGATTTTAACGTCAAAAATCTGTTGGTTAAGCCAACAGGAATGGAGCTAAAAACACACACAGCTGAACTCCCAGAGAGGATAAACACCTCCAATGAAGCACAGGAGGGTGAGTTTATCTCCTGGATGGAAGCGGTAAAACCAAAACCAGAAGAGACAAAGTTTGGAATCACAAATTCAACAACAAAAGAGCCAAGTCCTTCCCAAAACTCCAACAAAAACATATACAACACTGCTAAAAAAGTCAGTTTTCCACACCAGCCGAACACAGCACAGCCCACAGAGGAACCCAACACTGTTACACTAATAGAAAGCGACACCTTACTAACAGCAGTGCACAACAAAGCATCTCCTTCCCAACCACAAGGGACCAAACCTCCAGCCAGACCACAGCTTGCAACTGCCCAAACGGCTTCGGTGAAGCCAACAAAAACCGATGTAAGCAGCAAAAATAAGACAATGAAGAAGTCCAAGGAAAAGAAAATGAGGAAAGACAATAAAACACAAAACCCAGAGAATAAGAAGAAGAAAGTCATCGAAGCAACAGACTTTCCTTACTTCATGGACAACTACTGTCCGCCTGAGTGTGCCTGTTACGGAAGGTAAGACATTAGAAATACTGAAAGCATCTTACATCCAAATGTGTATGATTTATACGCCTTGTTGGAAGTTATGTCACCAAAATACCATAAAGTTTGGACACTACTGAAACGTCAATATAAAAAAACAGAACGTAATGATTTGCAAATCTCATACATCCATATTTTATTCCCAGCAGAACATAAATAACATGTTTGATGATGAAACTGAGACATATTTAGTGGGATATAGTTGCTCATTCTGAATTTGACGCCAACAGCACTTCTCAAAGAAGTCGGAACTAAAGGCTTGAAAATTCATAAAGAAAAAACCGGAGGAGCATTTGACATGAATTAGATTAACTGACAACAGCATTTCAGAGAAGCAGAGCCTTTTGAATGTAAAGATGGGCAGATGTTCACCAGTATGAGACTAACTGGGTTGACAGCTTGGCAAATAAATATTTTGTTCTTCAACATGAAACTGCAAAGACTGCAGATTTTATAATCTGCAGGGTATGATCAAAAGAATCAGGGGGATTCTTGCTTGTGCTTCTTCGGGCCTCTTCTGGAAATCCCTCTGTGGGATTAGTGCCGATGGCGTGGGCAGCTTCCACATCTGGGAAGCTCCATCAATGCTGAAGCATCTGCTCCCATCCAGACAACGTCTCTTTCAGGGAAGACCTTGCAGGTTCCACCATGCTGGACCACATCCTGCATCATCACAGCAGCATGGTGGAACAGGAGAACTGGTCTGCTGCAGTCCAGACCTTTTACCAGTACAACACATCTGGAGCATCATGGAAGCAACAAGGTTCAGGACTGTAGAGCAGCTAGAATCCTGCATCAGACCAGAATGGGACAACATTCCAGCAACTTGTCTCCTCACTTCCCAGACATTTATAAGCATTTGTTAGAAGAAGAGGAAATGCTGCACAATGCTAATCATCACCCATAAAACTATGTTTTTCCTAAATACGTTGCTGCCATCAAATTCAAAATGAGCTCAGATATGTTGTTTATGTTGCGCTGGGAATGAAATACACGTTGAACATCCCATTTTTTCGGAATTGGGGATTTTGTATCAAATCTATTTGGTAGTTATGTTACTTTAGTCCTTCATAATGTCAAATACTCTGAACGATGAATATGATCAGGAGTACCCATTTTAAGTTATGTTTTCTTTTCCAGAGTGGTCCAGTGCTCAGATAAAGGTGTGGATAAGGTTCCGTACGGTATTCCGTATAACGCTCGCTACATTCTCTTGATGAATAATCACATTGACAGCATCCAGCTGGACTTGCTTACTGGATATGTCTCTATGGAGTTCCTCGTGCTGAGCAACAATTGGCTTACAGATGGTACCATAGAAGGAGCGTTCGAGGGAGTACCGGCTCTAAAGCGCCTCTACATGGACAGGAACTTCCTTGAAAGTGTCCCAATCGACCTCCCAGTCTCTCTCGAAGAGCTTCGCCTGGACAACAACCACCTGAGGGTGATGTCAGATGCAGCCTGGACACGGTGTCCTGGCCTCTTGGTTCTGAGCATGAGCAACAACAGCCTGGGAAATGGATCTGAATCTCTTCCCGATGAAGCGTTCTCTCCTCTGTGCAACCTTCGCACTCTGAACCTGGATCACAACCAGTTAGCTTCAGTCCCTCTGGGGTTACCTCTGTCCATTAAGGAGCTGTATCTAAAAGGGAACCACATTGAACAGTTTCGTGGAGGAGTTTTCAATGGCATGTCGGAGCTGGTGGTCCTGGATCTGAGTGCCAACAACCTAACAAACAAAGGTCTTGGTAGGGATTCCCTCCTCAACGTAACACACTTGGAAAGCCTTAACCTAGAAGGAAACAGACTGAAGCAAGTGCCACGACACCTTCCTCCTTCACTTAAAACTCTAAACCTGGAGGGAAACCTCTTATCCTCCATTAAAAGGGCAGCTTTCAACACCTTGAAAAACCTGGAACATCTCGGCCTGGCAAGGAATAAGATATTCAAAGTGGCAGCAGGAGCATTTAGGATGTTGCCCATCCTGCATCAGTTAGATCTCTGCCACAACGCTTTACGCCAGGTGCCCAGACAGCTGCCTCCAGCTTTGCACTTCGTAGCACTTGATCACAACAGGATACAGTCGGTGCCTCGTGATGCTTTCTGCTGGGGTAACAGGAGTCTCAGCGGGCTTGTGCAGGTGCAGCTGGAGCACAATTTAATTGATATGGGGAAGCTGGATTCACAGGCTTTCCGATGCTTACGAGGATTCCAGGTGGTGCACTTCTACTGAGCCAAACCTTCAAAGGGAAGTATAAATGCACACAGATTTCTTTTTGGATCAGACTCCCCTGCTTTGGAAGCTAAACCCAAACATGCGGTGAAAGGAAGAGACTGAAACTGAACAACAATATTTATTAAGTGTGAAGTTTTATTCTTTGTGCTGTTTTTCCCATCTGGCTTTCACAGTGGTTTGTATCCAAACGCAACATGTGTCACTTCTAAACTTGAACTTATTTTTGACAGTTTCCTTATGACAGCAGTGGTTCCCAACCTGGGGATCTTGGATCCCAAGCAGGTCCCCTAAGAATACAAGGTGTCCCAGAGGCTTTGGCTGTTCAGAGCCAGTGTGATTTAAATGAAGGCTATGTATGCCAACACAAAGACAAATTGAGGTGTATTCACTTCAGGTTTTATATATACATAATTTGGGTGTTTTATTCAAGTAGAACCAGCGTTTCAGAAGCCTGACAACAGTAACTTTGAACCATTTCATTAATGAGACATGGCTGAGTAAAGCCACAGTGCAGCTGATTTGTCCTGAAGAAGAAAAATAAAGCTGTGTGTTGGTAATTTGATTAAGGGCACATTCACATCAGCCTTTTGATCCGAATCCGAATCCGTTTGCTCGGAAAGTTCGCTTTGTTTGAGGAAATATGAAAGCGGCAAATGAATTCTGGTTCGCCTACAAACCTAGGTCTCAGTCTGCTTCAAGCGGACCAAATACAGGAAGCTGACTACAAAAAAAGTCACATCCTGCAGTTGACATAGCATTGCATTGTGGGTAAATACATAGCAACGGCGTTAAGGGTCCTCTGCCTTGTCTGTTGTTCATACTATTGTTGCACTATATTTCTTCAGTATACTTAATAAGAAACAATAAAAAACCCAAATCAGCGTTAGTTTCATCTCCATGTTTAGCTCACAAGAGAAGGAAACAGAAAAAAAGTTTTCTTCTTTAGGTGGGTCATGTCTTCTCTTTTATTAAATAGTAGTGCAGCGCCCCCTTTGGTGGTAATGGGGATATATTATTGTAAAGGTTTGGCTCATTTGACCAAAGTGCAGCGTGAACACGACCTCAGGCCGCATTGATACACCCCCCTACAACCAAGCAAGGTCCCTATTCAGACCAAGTCAAGTAGACTATCCTGATGTGAATGCACCCTAAGTTTGATTTTATTAAAGGACAGTCAGCATGGATCATTTATCGCAGAGGTGTCCAAAGTCGGTCTTCAGGGGCCGAAGCCCTGCAGGTTTCTGATGTATCCCTGTTCCAACACACCTGGCTTCAGTTAAATGGATCTAATGACCCAAGACGTTTTACACAATGACTGATTCATTTGAGTCAGGTGTGTTGAAAGAGGGATACATGGAAAACCTGCAGGATTGCAACTCTCAAGGTCCAGAGCTGGACACCCCTGATTTATGGAGAGAAAAGCTAATGAAAACTTAAAACCAAGCACAGTTACAACTCAGGGCAGGGAGGGAGTTATTTAGTTGCATGAAGGGGTTCCTCAGGAAAAATAGGCTAGGAACTACTGCTCTTTGGCACATGGTGCAAAAAGTTGCACGACTTTATGCAAGCAGTTGATAACAGGTTAAATTAACATTACACATATATTAACATGGTAAAGATGTTTGTTTCTTTTATTATAACAGCAGAATTGAAGATGGGACCAACATCTTTGTAGGCAGCCATGTTGGCAGCTGTGTTTCAATTTAAACAGAAAAAATAAAGTCTTATTTCATGAAACAAAGTGGGCATGAAGGTGATATTAGAAAGACTGTGGCAAGCAGAGGTATATATATATATATATATATATATATATATATATATATATATATATATATATATATATATATATATATATACATCCAGAGAAACTTTGATTGATGCAGGACAATATATATATATATATATATATATATATATATATATATATATATATATATATACCTGACTGGTGCAAGACAACTGGCAAATACCAGTTTGTGAGCACTTTTTGCTTTTCAGTCAGTCAGGACAACGTTGTTCTGACTGAATGATCAGTTTTCCAGTGAGAATGAATAAATTTTCCATCATTACATGATTTAAATAATAATTTAGTCAACCCTCACCATCATCATTATCAAAACCCCCAAACAGGGTATATATTTTGTAATAGAAACATAACCACAACAGAATCCTCAAACATAAGAATCAATACAAAAGTGTATTTAAACTGATTTAATGTCTTACTTTTCTAGAATTGATCATTTAATAATTTCATACATCCAACTCAGGCAACAACACACACATAAAAAGTGCACCATATTCAGTCAGAATTTGACTTGTGATACTTTTATTAAACATGTAAATGAGGAGAGATGAACATGAACAAGTCAGATGAAACATTAAGTTTGTTCAAAGACAATAATGTGTCATCACAGTGTATTTAAATGTTTTTCATTGGTTGGTTGTTGAGCTGCACTGAAAGCTATCGGCAGATTATCTTTTGTGCATCACACCACCATTTCATTTAATAGTGTGAGTCTGAATTTTTTTAGAGCTGCTTTTCTGAACTTGTTTTTATTAAATGTGAGAATGAAGGAGAATTCTTTCAGCTCCCTTTGGACGAATGCTGACTCTTCCTTTAGTTTTGATGCATTTCTATGGACTCTACTTCTACATTCATGTGAGTTCACTAATGAGACTCACTTGCAATGTTTTATTTTCTTTTTTAAATGGATCTTTTGCATTTCCTTCAGTTCCTCTGAGACAAACGTAATGATTATTTTACCATTTTATTTGACTAATTATTTGTTAATTAAGACAAACAGACTAAACGTTTGAAACTCAACCGAAGGGATAATTATCCTGGTAATATCTGACTACTATCTTCTACAGTTTTGAAAATACATTTAACTCTGTTTGAGCCTCTTCTGCTCATGAAAAAAGGGGAAAACAACTATGAAGAAACGAGATGCCACACTAGAACTTCACGGTTTCTGCTCTGTGATTAATAAACAGAGTCCCCAGTGTTCCTACGTAAAGCATTTTAACCATTTTTCCGTAAACAAATTAGTCCGAGTGGCAGTTTTCATGCTGTGTTTGCAGCAGTAATTCGTCTGTGGAATTCCCACGAGCACAAGAACGTCGTTTACCTTTCAAGTTCTGTCAAACGTCAAGTGATGGTGATGATTAATGACAGCGTGGAACAAATAAGCCACAGATGTCGTCAAAATTACATGTAAAATTAAACATGCTTGAAGTGCTTGAGTTTCTTTTTGTTTTTTTTTACACCCAGTTCTTGTAATGTGTTTATAAATAAAGATGAAAGCTGGAAGTAGAAATATAAAATCATGTGTTGGACCATATCATTCAGCCAGAAAGCTTCTTTTTTTAAATTCCTTTTTCCGTATTCTGTTACTGATTTACTTCAATTTGTATTTTAATCATTTTATTCATTTTATTATATTTTTATTTGTTTGTTTTTTTTTAATCAATTTTATCATTATTTCTAGAATTTTCTTATTTATTCTTTTACTTATTTTTTTTGTATTTTATTTCTTCTTCTTCTTCTTCTATTATTATTATTATTATTATTATTATTATTATTATTATTATTATTATTATTATTATTATTATTCCTCCTTCTTTTCATGAGTCTTTCTCGGTTTATAAATATTCTCTTCCAACATGAACTCTTACAGCCCAGTGATGGGCTGGCGACGTGTCCAGGGTGTACCTGCCTCTTGCCCAGTGATTGCTGGATCGGCTCCAGCTTCCCAGAGACCCTTTACTGGAACAAGTGGTTGAGAAAATGGATGAATAAACTTATGCAGTAAACTTTCCACTAGATGGCATTAACGTACAAGAAAATATGTGAGCGAGCGGCTTCTGTTTCATGTCTACAAACCTTGATACAGGGGGGAAAAAAAAAGTTTAGATTTAGCTCGTTTCCTGTTGCCAAATAAAAATCCTGTGGCACTTTAAATGCATATGCTTCAGGAAGTCAGTGTCATGGAAAGAAATGGTATATTTATGTCTCACACATGCACACAGCCACAGGAATGAGGCATGATGACGTTTTTCACAACAGGAGAGGAAAGATGTTCACGCGTTCAGTGTGACTAAATGCATTGAAAACATAAAGCTGCCGCTTAAATCATTTCTCACTATAAGAGCTGCGACAACATTAGCATGAAGGGAGAAACACGAAGGGGTGCTCAGCACTTTTCTGTCTTTTCACCTCTCCCTCTCTCTAATAAGTTCACTCAGCAACGTGGCAATGCACCCACAGGGCCTGGGAAAGAAAAGCAGGAGGAGGGGGCAAGAGGGGAGGTGCCAAGAGGAGGGGGGAACAGAGGGAGGGGGGGGGGTGGAGAGGGAGGAGGGCTTGAAGGATGGATCCAGGCTCCACCGGCTCTAGCAACGTGTGTCCAGGAGGGAAGAGCTTTGGCTGGGGCAGATAGCTCACCAGTACCTCCCTACGGTCCAGCAGGACCCCTAACCCTGCATTGCAACACCTTGTCTACCTGGGAAACCCTCCTCCGTTCTGGTTGCATGCCCCTTCCTTTCTTTCTCTCTATGTATTTAATTATTTATTCATTTTGCATTTTATTTCTCTCACTCATCCAAACATCACATCCCTTTATGCATGCATACCTTTGTGAATACCGTACCTGCAAGCACATTCGCTTCCACGGCCGTCTGGTGTACTTGCGTGGGAGATGTAGTGATCATGCAAACTGCTCCCTTGACACAGTCTGAGCTCATGTGCTCGTATAAACAGTTTGGCAGATGGTTGAATTTATTTGTGCGCCGCAATATTCTGGGATGGACACTGTCTGATATGTATGTACAAGTATGTCAGACTTGATCCAAAACTACTTTATCATGCATAGAGCGTTACTCCTGTCCTCGGATGCAGATAAGACAACTCTTCAGGGTGCATCCAGCTCCAGTTCTTGCCATTGGTTTGCATGGCATGTGTGTGTCTGGGCCTTACAAATGTAAAAGCTGCAGCTGAAAATACAAAACCTGAACCCCTTTGTGATTCTTTTGCTCCACTGCAGACCGCATTCATTAAAGTCCTGCAGGAATCAGACCACAAAAAGACAGAATAGGAAGACAAAAAAGAAGAGAGGGAACAGCATATTAAACCACACCCTGCAGGCAAGCCGGCCAGACGGAAAGACAGACTGACTGGGCTGCGGTATGGTTCAGCTGTTGCTCCTTCTCACATTTTTGTAAACCTTGGAGCTTCTTTTGATGCATCACCAGCATGAATCTTGCCTGCTTCTGTCTTTTGATTCATATCAACAGCTTGCACATAAACTCTTACCTTTTATGTTTAACGTTCCTAGAATGACAAGAGAAAATCTATGGCTCGCATGAATGAGGTGAAAACAGACAATACGCTTCAGAAATTTCAACAAGTCACCCTTCTCTCTTTAAGTTTAACCGAACTTATGAATAAATGCACGGCCCAACTTTAAAGATGAGAATGACCGCTGTGACCCCGGCTACTGAAGCTCAACGTATGCCGCTTTTTAAGTTCTAGTGGAGGGTAAAATAGCGTCTAAGAATGCAGCAGCAAGGAGTGAAAGAGAGGTGGCGCTTGAGCTAGACAAGAGAAGGGGAAAAGAGGGAGAAAAGTTGGAAGAAAAGAGGGAGGGTAGAATGTTAGGGAGGAGGGGATTGAGAGAGAAACCATGGGAGCCAGAGGGACCTCTAGACATGCAAACTGGCCTGGAGCTGCTGCGACAACACACACACACACACGGGCTGCAAAGGTTTGCGGTTTACCGATTCTGGATTAGGTCATGCATCGCAACATATGCATTAAGGACTGCTGTATATTATCAAATTATGCAATTCTCTGCATATAGAGCTCTCAGAGCACAGCTTGTACACTTAGGAGTGCACGCACTGTGCTTGTGCTACTCCACAAGGGGGCCTGTGAATGTTCAACTTCAGCTGAAAGATGACACACAAGCGCCTGTGTTGCCTCCTCTCATGACACCAAATAGCCTCCACTTAAATAAGTAACACAGATATTTACTGTACATTCATTAGTAAGTAGTGAAAGTAATTCAAATAAATCCTTTATTTAGCCTAAGCTGCTACAAGGATGTGTGTTTTCCTGTTTTACCCACTTAATCTTGTTTTCATTCGTTTAATCCTGAGTGATCTAAATCTGCAGCCACAGTGACCTGACAGTCTCACAGGACTTCAAACACACTCTAGTAATGGAAAACCTTGAACGCTCAGTGAAGTTACTCAAACAAAAGCTCCTTTTCAAGGCTACAGGATGTAATGAAACACAGTGGATTGATATTCATTTCCAAATTGTTTGTGTTTTTGGAATAAACGCGGAGATGGTCAGGCCTGCCAACTGCTTGGCGTTGTTCAAACGTTCCATCTTAGACCTGGAACACTGGATGGCGACTCAATTTACATAAAATAAAGCTCCCAACTCTCAGCCTCCTGGTATTAAATATGATGGCTGTTTACCATTAAGTCAATGTCTGTTTAGCTTCTAGCATTTCCTGCTGGAAGCCATTTGTTTGAGACGCCGCATGGACCGACAAATACTAATTATGGCATGTGCAAATAGCCAAGCAGGGCTCTGAGTTGTCTGTTCACAGTGAGGACCGTGATCTTCCCTTTCTTCTATCTGCACCTGCCTTTACTGGGCGCATTATGTGCAGCTTTAGTCTATAATTACTTTAACTGCTACTCAGTGTAATTATTTCAACTCTAATTTTGTTTGGAAACTTTTTGACAGCAAATTATGTTTTCCAGTCATGTCCGATATCGGATCTCAGCTGTAAAGAGTTTGGAGCTTCTTCCTTTGTTGTTTTGTTTCATAACGCATAAATATTTTCAGTAAAACCAGTCTTTTCAGCAACTGGATTTACTTTACTCCGTTACGATTATAAAATATGTGGTTTGGTGGCGTCTACCTGAAATAAGCAACACCATCTTTTAAGAAAAAAGACATCTGGAAAGCAGGGCATATTGTTATACAACCTGCATTAAGCAGATGTGCAAGTTATATGTGCATTAATTCACCCCCATACCATCAGAGATGCTGTCTGCAGGTTTTAAACTCCAGCTGCTGGACAGTTTTCCACTTTCTTTCAGTTCATTTTAAATTAGTTTTAGGCCAAGAAAACATGGCAAAGTTCTGGATCATATTCTTAAAACTTACGGATTTTAGCTCTTAAGTTGGCATTGTGGAAGGTATGGTGAACTGTGTTCAGACAACTATATCTGGAACATAGACTGTATAGAAAGAACTGGACGGAGCCTCTGTGACGTCACCCGTAGGTTTCTGAAGAGCTAAATTGAAGCTCGGTGGGCGGTTCCAATCATTGCCATCTTGGCAGGGGCATATGTCTTGTCTCGCCAGGAAAATACAAATATGGGCAAAGAGGCGGAGCTGAGAGGCACGCTGTGAGTATCATGGTGGGTGATTGACATCGAGCGAACTCCGAGCTGCCTGTAGCTAAGAGCTAACCGAGCTAACCTGGAGATAACAGGAGCTAACCAGCTAAGGGAGGTAAGCGGGCTAAAGCTAAGTCACGTTGTTAACTGGCTAAAAACTGTGGTTGTTCTACGTTCTTCTTACTTGAAGCAGGAGATCGGGTACCTGTCAATCAAAAGGACACGCCCCTAAATATGCCGAATTTTGAGATTAAATTACTTTTAAACGGGCAAGTTAGAAAAAAATTTACTCTCCCCAGAGTTGTCATGAAGGTAAACCTGACCTATAAACTGAAAATGGATATTTGAACCAGGCTGTAAACATGTTTAATTCTGCTGTAAACATGTTTATTCCTGCCGTGAAGATGGCCTGTCTAACATGGGAGTCTATGGGGATTCACTCTGTTTTGCAGCCTCTAGTGGATGAGGCGGGAACTGCAGTTTTATGCACTTCAGCATAGGCTTCACTTTTTACCGCCGGAGGATGCCGCTTGGTCTGGAAGTTGCCCATTCAGTGGTATTCATGATGATATTTTGCTCCATGGACCAATGAGTCTTGGTTATTTCAAGCTGCGAAACATTGTTCATAAACTCCTCAACAGTTTTTAGACAGAGGGTTTTTGCAGGTTATGTGTAACAGGTAACGTTGAGGGCCTGGAAATTTAGACGCTGACAATGATGTCATCAGTGATGAAGAGCAGCGCTGACTCCGCCCACAACTTAGAGAATATTTGCTAATGAGCTCCTGTGATCTGCGGAAGCAGAGTGCTTAAAAAATAGCTCAGGTTTTGTGATTTTAGAGAAAAAAAACTTTTAATCAGAATTTAAACACAACTGCGAACATTTTTACAAGCTCAAAAGAGCGATTGGAGTCGATCTTTAAACAAGCAAAGAGCAATGGATAAACCTGTGGATAGCTAGGAAAGAGCCTACAGAGAGTTTATGTAGTACTGTGTACAGGTGGGACAAGGAAACAGGCAAAACCCAGGTGGGCTGAATGTAGCTGATTAGTGAAAGTCTCTGCATTCAGCAGAGACACAGCATGGCGGAAATGGGGAACCTGCATATCTGAAACTGCCCATTTTTATTTCTGAGAGACTCCACTTCTCTAAGGTGCTCTTTTAGAATCAACCATTTTATTGATCTATTCTCGGTTAACCTCCTTATAAGTGGAACAAGCTATTCCTGGGTTTTTCATCTTCACTTCAACTTGCTGTCACAACCATTTTTGCCACCATTATAACTTATTTTAGATATTTTGGATCTCAAATTTAACATGGTTTAATATTTCCTGTTAAAAGCTCTTTAAAAACTATTCTACATTTTGAATGTTGTCATTTTTTTACATTTTACACATTAACTCACATATCAAATCGTACATATCACACAAATGATCTGATTTTAGAATAGAGTTTCTGAATCACGTTGATGTCAAAGTGACATTTATCTTCTACATTCCAGGATGCTGCATTACTTTACAGCTGAGTTTCCCTTTTCATATCGCATCGCATGCCAGCTATAGATAACCACACTATGATGAACGCACACCATGGCTGTTTCAACAAAGAGATACAACAGGACATTAAAGGTAGAAGAGAGGAAAACAAAGAGAAAGGGACAGAGCAAGAGCTAAAACAACAGTCAACATCAGACATTTACTGACTGGAGAGCGCTCAGAGAGGATGGATGCTGAATTCGCCGCGGTTACAAGACACCTCTAAGTAAAAAATCCAATAATGTAAGATGGCTACATATTTTCCTTGGATCCATTCTTTCACTGCAATTCTGAGCATTCACAGTAAATCCCTCTTTCTTTGACTTATTTGGATTTAATTTATGATTTCATTGAGATATTTGCTATTTGTTGTTGCTAATAATGTCCCTTGATGGTGGTGCCACACTCAATTTTTCCATCTAATTTTTTGTGTTCTTTTAAATCCCATTTCTTGACCATATTGAGATCATTTTATTGCACAGAGGTATCCATTATGTACTTTTCTAGAGCCATCGCTGAACTGCAGAGTCCCAAGGCTGAGAAACTGTACTATGTAACTTTTTCTTCCTGCAACACCACCGAACGTTGCAGCTAGATTTCCGTGGTATACTACATCACATGCTGGCAAATGGACATCCACCATTTTCAAAGTGCACTGTAGCTGATTCAGCAAAAGGCACAAGAAGACATTAGAGGAAGAGAGGGAAATAAAAGTAGAGGGACAGAGCAAGAGATAAGACAAAAGTTACTAGCTGGAGAGAGCTCACAGTACAGGTAGGATGCAAAATGGATCCTGAATTAGCTGTCAATCAAAGGCACGTCACTGAGAAAACCTGCAAAAGTTCTGTAATGCATCTTTAAAGGTTGATTGTTTATTCTCTTTGTCTGCATTTGCACATTTTACTGTCAGCATGACTGTAACAGCTGCACTGATATAAGAGTTTAATAAATCAAGGTTCTCTAAATATACTTTTAAATTCCCAGCAGATGTGTGTATACTAGTTTGTGTGTTTTTGGTACACCAAAGTAGAAAAAAAATCTTGTATTTACGTTGTAAAAAATGGTCAATCCTGCTGAAAATCCACTTGGAACGCCTCTCATCTACGGACACTTGTCTTTGATCTATGCAGCTTTGAGGTGATCATGTTGTGTGTTAGTCAAAACGTTAATCCTCCTTACTGACTTTCCACAAGTTCCTGCATTTACACTGGTGGGCCAGCAGATCCTCCATAACCAACCAGTAAAGTCTGCAGACGTTCTACCCCAGACCCTTTACAGCCAACATTTAGCAAACACACTTCCTCCTTTTCCTGCTGAAGAGAAAAAATAATAAACCAGCATCTCCAACTGTTGAATGAGTACATTTATGCTGGTTACATATAATAACTCACATAAGTGGCAAGTCAGGTGTCCACAAGCAGCTCACATGGACACCGACTCAGTTTCTCCATCTTCTTATGTTGACTGTTCACATGGCAACGCTGAATTGAAGTCTAGACAGGTTCACACGATTCAAATTAAGTCACTAATAACAGAACATTGTTCAAAGACCCTATAAATAGCGTGCTAAGAGGACAGATCGTGACAGTAGGCGCTCTGGAAAAATAAAGCCCTTTCTCTTGTCCAAGTTTCCCAAGGACAGCAGCAAGAACACAGAGTTTTTTATGCTAAGCAGTAGACGTTACCTAAGCAATTATTCCCCAACTCCCATTTTACTGCAGTCTGTTTTGAATGTCAGTGAGCAGAAAAAAAGGCAGAAAAAGCTGAGTCTTTAAAGGAGATGCAGGAAAATGCGCGCGTAGAACTTTGTGCCACACTGGATGTGCCAAATACATTACAAGGGCTTCATATAGTTGTCGCCTGACAGCACAAATCATTTCCAGCACTTAAACATCCGACAGGGAGTTTGCTCCACTTCCTGTTTCGCCTCTAATCTGACTGCTATAAAGTGAATTAGTAGCAGTGGCAACAAGATGGCAAATTAGAGGTGGTTTCTTTCTCTGATCACAGTGGATGTTAAACAGCTTTAATGTCAGCAGCTGGGGATGTGATGCAAACTGAGGAAGGTAGAGACCAGGAGACGGAAAGTCTAAATACAAGAAGGTCACAGTAGGCACACATTGTGCATCGTTTTCTTTTGTGAGGACTCACAAGAGTTGTACAAACGTGATGCAAATGTGGTGCAAAGTTACAGCACTGATCATGTGTTTTCCATTTTTCTTCTTTATCTTGCTGATCAGTAGGGTTAGGTGTTAAAAATACACAGATATGGAAATTCTACATGGTTTGGGGTTGAACATTTCGTCGTTCATGTGACGTGTACATTGCCTTTCACGAAGCAACACACATTTACAATTTACAACCATGGATCGTGAGACTGCAACACTTTGGGAGAGGTGAATAAATTACACATCTTCTGGTAAGACTGGGCTGAACATTCACTGCTGCATCAGCAGAACTGGAGGGGAAAAAATGCTGCTGGCCACAACAGGTTTCCAGAAATAACAACTTATGAGACAGGAAAGAGATTCGTCAAATGTGTGATGAGTATCATAAACAGAAGGTCACAGCAGCGGGGGACGTCAGGCAGGTTTCGCTTTATCAAAACATCAGGGAGTCTGGGATTACATGCAGATTTCATTAAAAAAAAATTCCTTCATAATTGTAAAACTGCGACCTACATTGTAAACTCTGTCTTTTTTTTTACTCAGGATGATACATGGAGAACAGCTGTCAAGATTCCAGTTCGTGTGCTTATTTTTTATAAAAAAAAAGTTGGAAAAACCGAAGGATTTATGGACCATCCTTGTGTTTACACCACTGATTGTGAAATAGTGATCTGTTGCCAAACATTTACAGTTGTCCAACAGCTTGCTGACACTGGAGGTTATTTAAATCAGACACAACAGCCATGTTTTGCGTAAAGACGCGACAGAATTAAACATCTGTACGTTTTTTTCTTGCCATCAAAGTGTCTGAAAATAAGGGATGACATGAGGGATTATGAGAAAAACACCCCAGACTGTGACCTGGATGTGAATGAATCAACGATCTCTCAGAGTACAACTGTCCTGACATGTATAGCTTATGTGTGTGAGACATAAACTCCACACTTAAGATACAATGAAAGAAAAAAACTGTTGTTCAGTAAAATTGATTTAAAAATGAATAAATCATCTGTGTTGTCTTAAGAGATGGTTTTCTTATGTGTGCAATGTTTAAAATTCCCTCTAATGAAAGCAATGTCTCCAAAATAATACATCTTAAATGGTACCTCTATCCTGGTTCCATTAAGAAACTCCACATGATCCGTCCATTAAACCTATACCAGCTTCTTAAAGGGGTGCTATTATGGTATTTGGAGTTTTCTGAGCTTTCTACAGTGTTACAGTGTTGAATTCTCATCAGACATGTGAACGACACTGTTTTTTATCACCTAAATGCATGTTTGAGTTTGAGTTTGAGTTCCAGCACGCTCTCCGTTCGGTTTCCATGGTGACGAAAAACGTCGTTTTAGAGAGTTTTTTCTGCTTGGAAATCCTTGTGACGTCCCGGGGGATAAGGTTCGGTGATTGGTTACCTTCTACTGGTTAACAAGGGCATGTACAAATACATCAGGCGGGTGGAAAACGTGGGATAAAGTTATTTCCAACGATGGCTGGTGAGTTTACCAAAGAGAGACATCCTGCTGCATTCGTTGCTGTGCGTCGCTGTTTTCCACTTCGTTTTCAGGCTCTGATTCCGGTTCCAACATGTAGGGCTGTATGCTATGTGTTGACATTGTATTTTGTTTTTTTTATTGAGTTCATATTAGCCTAATCCTTCTGTTTATGAGATGTTACAATGACGGCAAAAGCAGTTGCGGTGCGCGCTCCAGATGTAGTGCGGTGGCGGGAGGCGGGGCTTAATGCGGAAGAGTCTCAATCCACTCGTTTTGCCCGCAGGCTGATCTGACAGCCTACGGAGAGGGTCGGTCTGAAGTAAATAAAGCCATTTGTGACAATAACTCCATCAATCCCAGCCCTTCTGGTCTCAGACATAAAAATAAAGTAGCCTGAAATGCACATAATAGTTCCACTTTAAACAAGTTTGTCACATTTTTGTCTTCCTTGCATTGTAAGCACCTGGACTGTGAAAACCTTGCCTTCTCTCTCTACCTGCTTTATAGCTGTTGACATGCACTGTTCATGTGCTCAGTACGAGCAGGGATTGGCTGAGAGGCAAGTCGAGAAGAGGAAAAACACACATCCATTCAACATGTTTCCTGCTGCAGCATAATGGAAGACATGAACAACTGGAGCATCATGGACTTATTTTTCACAACAGCCAAAAGGTTTAACTGCATTATTACAATTCTCTGTTTGAACCATATCTTCCAACCCTTTGTTTGGATAATTTAGTTGTTTGAATTTTATTTTTTTATTTATTTATTTAATATGGGACAGTGCATTTTAGTAAGCGTTACTGTAAATATTCCAGAATTAGCCAGAAGGCTATTTTTTATCTGCAGTCCCTGGACAGATGTATAAAGACACCCTGAAAATAATGCTTTGAAATATGCTTTTTAACAGTTATATTAATTTCTTGCTGCCAAATTAAAATTTGGTGAGCTGCATGATGCTCTCAAACCATGCATAGAGTTATGTGGGCTGTTGTACTTTGTTCTTCAAAGCACTTGAAGATCCATCTGTGAGTGGAAATTGTAGTAAAAATAAAGCTGAGCTGAGTACGCCAAGTAAACAAGAAGGAGACAATGAGATGATGCAAGATTATTCCCAAAAACAAACCAAAAAGAAAGCAGGAAAGAAATCAGAAACCAAGAATACAGAAGAGCAGAAATAGATGGCTGACTGCATGGAGTGCAACAAGCTACATGAATCTGCAAGATGACACCAAACACTCCTGGAGATAAAGAGTAGATGCAGGTGAAACAGCAACGTGGAAACGAACGCCTTGTCCACACGTAGCAGGTATCTCACAAAACGGGAATATTTTTCACCGATTTGGCCTTTCATCCACACAAAAAACACCCAATGCATTCAAAAACGATTCTTTTTAAAACCGCCAACCAATGTGAAGATTTGTGAATGCTTGTTTTGCACGTCTGCATGTGGACATGTATAACTGGGGTTTTAGGTTTTGAAACATCAGCATCTGCGACAGAACATACCATCACATCACACGTGCGACCTTTGTTTGCAACAGCATGGACGTCCTCAAAACTGTGTTAGCACTATTTGTTATCCAGGCGCTTTGTGTGTGTTCTTACACTGCCATCAGTACCGATCCACATAGACAACCAACGGCGAAAGACGAGATCAAGGAAAGTTTTTTTCCATCTCCTAACCACATTACGTTAGAGGCATGTCTCGTGTTTTGTGGAAGTGACGTCATGAGACCGGGGGGGGGGGGGGGGGGGGGAATATTTGGTTTTACAAAACCCTGACTACGTGGGACAAGGCTTTAGAGGAAATGAGAAGCTAAACTCCAAGACAGAAGTCCTAAAAATGATACGATTCTAAAATGATTAAACAGACAAAATTCTATTCTACAGTCATTTAGCAGACGCTTTTTTCCAAAGCGACTTACATAACCCAATGTGCCTATTGGAGGCAACTTGGAGTTCAGTGTCTTGCCCAAGGACACTTCAGCACTTTGCCAGGGGAAGCGTGGCATTATGAAGCGTGGAATTTATCTCCCAACTTTCCAGGTGAAAGACAACTGCCCTTCCTCCTGAGCTAATGAGGAGAAATAAAGTTGTTATAACTATTTCTCACAATTCTCTGTTCTTTCCTTGGCTCTAATAAAAAAAACATAATGTTCTCTGACTCCGCTCCTCTTCCATAATAACCTCATAATGCAAA